>NW_010972720.1:7106802-7120384 GCF_000737465.1 Haliaeetus leucocephalus
GGGGAAGGGGCGGACTCACCACGTCCGTCAGCGCCGCAGCGGGGGCCGAGCCCGGCCGCATCCTCCCCGCGCACGCGCGCTCCCGGCCCCGGGGAAGGCGCCGCGCGAGCTGGAGAGGTGCGTGGGGGGGGGGCGGAGCGGGCCAGCTGCCCGCCCCCCCCCGCCCGTCGCCCCGTCGCACTGCGGTGCTGCGCAGCCGCGATCGCCTTGGGCCGTACCAATGCAGGGAGCCGGGGGCGGGGGGGGCATAGGCGAGACTTGCCCGCTCTGCCGGTTGGGCTTTCCCGCCTCCTGGGCAACCGGCACCAACAGAGCGGGGGGGTGGCGGCCGCGGGCGCTCCCCGCCGCACCGCCTCTCGCTCCTGCCGGCGGCCGTCCCAGGCGAGTGAGGTACCGGCTCCGGCGAGTAGGTGGCCGCGGTGCCGCTCGGTTGCCTCTCGATGTCACCGGCTTTCCGTACCCTGCGGTGCTGTCGCGCTTAGCGCTGGGCCGGCGCGCTCTGGCGTACTGCGTCGAGCTTGCTTTAGCTTGGGCAACCAACCGCAGCTGCACTTCAGACGGTTTATGGGGTACCAGCGCTCTGTGGCAAAATACTGGTATGTCCTCACCTTCCCTACCAGTTCCTCGGGAGACGCTGCAGAACCGTGCTTGCCCGCCTGCTGACTGGCAGTACTGCTACTGCCAGGCCAGGCTCCTCCGCCTCGTTACATCTCCTCAGTCGCATCGAACTGCTGAGGTCCAGAAATCCTTCCCATTAATCCCTTGAGCAACGACCCGTGCTTTACACCGTAGAGTTAAATTCCAGGTCTATTAACTTTCGATAAATTACTCCTGTCCTCCTCATCAATAATGCCAACTGGCTTCATAACAGTGAACCCTTAAGTTTGTTTCCAAGGGTCGGCTTTCTGTCATCTCTTCTTTCAGTGCCATTTGTTGTCACCTGCCCTTTGGTTCCTTACCCAACATCTACATCTACCAAAGAACAGTACTGACTTTATCTGATGAAGCGATGGTCATTTTACACTGTGTGAACCTCTGCACCTTGCAAAAAAAATTGCTTTAAACTTTTTAAAACTTCTGCATGCTGTCCATCCTGCGTGCTGAGCATAAGCAAAATGTGGCTAGCCCTTCCATCGTACACAGTGTTCCAGCATATTATTTCTTATAATAAAATATATAAAGTCTATATTATTATACAGATTTCCACTGCTGGTGCTTTTCTACTCAGCACCCACATGCCAGATACAGCTAATATGTGATATTAATCTCTCAGAGTTTTCTGCTGCCTATTTTCATTGCTATCTTCCATCTTGCCTTCACCCCCATAGTTAATACCAACATGGGACTTGATCTACATTGTCTTTAATCTGTATTCCACTCTAATGTCTTCTTAACTTCCCTGCTCTCTTTCAAGCTGTGTGGACACAGATACTTCAGCTATTTGTTTGCATATCCTTGATTTTTTGGATAATTCTTATGTTTCATGACTTTCAAGAAATAGCTTTACTAACGTATTAACCACTTTATTCTGCCTTGATTTCCATTCCTGGTGAACCTACCATATATTGTTATTTTCCTCCTCAAGGCAGTTCTTCCTCTAGCTGATTCTGATTCCCATCTCTACTAGTTTTCACTCTGGGAATCAGATCCCTGGTAATCCTAGTGCTAAGCATGCTCTCTGTTCAAGCCCTTGAGTTCCTTACACTTGTTGACTAGGCATTTTCCTTGGTTCTGACAGGCTCCAATGAGGGTGATGATGAGGAAAAACTAACATTGACTGTAAATCACTTGCATTAAAACCAATAAGAAATTGGAAATACATTTAACCATGACCAGGTCTTGGATTAGTTAGAGGGCTTCCAAAATTCCACTTTTACGTTTTACCACAGATTTGTCCATACACCGACCTTCTATACCATTGTTAGAAAGTGACTGAAAGCTATTGCTAGAGATAAGCCACAACATGAAGAAGGAAGCTGCTCAGCATGTTTTATTACTAGCTGTTAATGCCACCAAAACCTCTCATCTTAGTACTCTGAAGACATCTGTCATAAGTTTTGACCCAGCTATGAAAATTCAGTAAGAATTGCACCAGATTTATCACAAAACAAAAGCATTTGATTTTCTCTCTTTGGTCATGTTTTGAATTTAACAGAGGAGATTTAATGGTGTCTAAATCCCACATAGTCCATTTGTTGTATAAGCACCAAAGCTGTCAAACATATTGTAGATTACTTTCTTCAGATTACATTTATTGCTAGTATTTTTAACCAAAAATTCTTGCATTTTACTTTAATAAACATTTTGTTTACAGATGTGGACTGCTCATAGACTTTTGCAGTAGAACAAATAAACAAGGATACTTCCACCCTTTTAGTGCAGTGCACCATCACACAGATCCAGCCATGCCTGCGGAAGGGAAAAGTGATATGGAGAGGATTGGCCTCTTCAGTGAAATGGGTTATGTTACCATTGGAGATAAATATGTATCACATTATATGCGTAAGTACATTTAATTTTAATCACTGTTTAGTGACAGGGACCAGCTCTAGTATCCATTTACTTTCAGAATCACTATTTTCTAATGTATTTTTTTTTTTATTAGAAGGAACTGTTTTTTCATGCATATTCTTTGCTCAGGTCTGTATTATTAAGAGAAAGGCTTGATAGATTGGAATGAATATATCGAAGAAAGGAGAAGTCCAGTAAAACTGAAAAATATCTATGCATAATAAGACTGATAAAATCTTTTAGTGTATACATTTCTTTTTAATATTAATTATCTGCAAGTTACCACTATTTTTATGCTT
This sequence comes from Haliaeetus leucocephalus, assembly GCF_000737465.1. Lineage (NCBI taxonomy): Eukaryota > Metazoa > Chordata > Aves > Accipitriformes > Accipitridae > Haliaeetus > Haliaeetus leucocephalus. The sequence goes on from NW_010972720.1 coordinate 7,109,613, forward strand.
TTGTGAAAAACAATAGTGTTTTTTCTATGCTCTTTCAGCAGGTTTTCTGTCATTGACACTTAGATTGTCATTATTTTTAAACTAGAGATGCAGGTTTTTTTGTTCTGATCTGACTCACGTGTGTGAGATTCCCCATCCTGTCTTTTCCTTTTTTTGTTGTTGTTTAATGAGAATACTCATTGAGAAAGGTAATTTTTGTAATTAGTAAGGTTACAGAGGTTAACTCTCAGTAGCTGGTTTGAAGTGATAATGCAAAATAATCCTGGCTTCTCAATACAGACACTTCTGCTGTGTTGTTGTGTCAGTGATGAACGTGTCCACCAGAACCCTGGCTGATATACTTCCACCACACTGAGCTGCTGGGGATTCAAAACCCAATGGAGGCACTTAAGCTATTTGACCCAGTCTGTAATCAGTGGGAGAGAGAGAGAGATGCTCCTCTGAAGTATTACTCAGAGTAATAGTAGTATGTAGTAGTAGTAGTATGTAAATAGCTCTGAATTGTAGCCTGGAGTAACCAATCTCTCTCCATTGCCTGTAAAGCAAGTGCCGGGGTTAGAAAACTAAAATGAGATGCTGTGAATACCTTCTCATAGCATTGTCTTTCAGACAACCATTTACATGCATGTTTTACAAGTTAAATGCTCTGCAGTACATTCTTTGAGCCACCCAGATCCGGACCTTATTTTTTTAATGTAGGCTAAGAGAAGCACTAACATCGAACAGCTATTTACAGTGCTTACTTTTTTAAAGGCCCTTTTAACGAAGCTGCGAGCAAGAACAGACAGATGTTTCCTGGGGGAACCAAAACATTGTCAGCTCTGCAGGCAGGTTATTTTGAGCCTCAGTTTGTGAGGATTTTCGATGGTGAAGCCTACTCAAACCCTGTTCAGCTAAGGAGACGCTATAGATTGTCAGAATCAAAGAAAAATTTGGGCAAAGCTTTCCTTCCCAGTAATGGAGACAAATTGCCGTAAGTGTTGTGAAAATGTTTTAAATTGACCTTTTTTTTTTTTCTGTATGCTAAAGATGATTTTCACAGATTATTTCTTTTAAAACCTGCAATAAGAGTACAATACTGTTGTTTTATACAATGTGGTGTTAGTCAGTACTGAGCGAAGAATTTTGAGCAGCAACACAGGGAAGGCTGAACACAGGTAGAAATCAAGTCCTGATGCTTGCTCTTAACTAGTGTTTTTTGCTATAAACATTACCTTTAGCTTTTTACTTTCGATGAAAATGAAGATGGCTATGGGAAAAGGATATGGATAATTAACAAATGACTATTTCATTTTAATTTAGGAGGAAATCTGTTGGAACTTGTTGGATGCAGTATCTTCTCTTTCCCATTTCTGAGCCTCCCAAAACAGAGATGGCACATATATTGCATAAACAGTAGGAAAAGGGGCCATTATCCAGGTGTAACGTTCTTCTCTCAGCAAATCCATATCCATTATCTTTTTGCTAAAAAAAAATACCAATTATCCTATAGGATGATCAGAACATGTTACAGAGCTGAGGAATATATGTAGAATATTAAAATAAATACATCTTTGCTATTTGCACAACATTAATTGCATGACAAAATGACACCAATGAAATTGGTGTCATATAACTATTATTATTCACATGTGAAAAACAGTAGAGCCTGGTTACTCATTTATAACTATACAATCTTGTTTTGTTCTTGGACAGGAGGATTCAGTCTATGTACAGGGCTTGGTTCTTACAGTCTTGTGGTTACATTTAGTCATATCTTTCTGCAGCTTTGCTTTTGTTTGGAGAGTAACCTTTTGTTTATTTTATATATATATATTTATATTTTAGGATGCAAGGATTAGTATGTTGTATGTTCTGTTGTATGTTAAAGGAACACCTTAGCTTTTAATAGGAATGTAAGACATTGTGTGTAGGCTTTCTGTTGGATATATGTGTGCTATTTTTGATGGGACAGACAATGTGCGAGTCCTGTGTTCAAAACTTTCTTTCAGCTACAACTTGACTTCATAGCAACCAAATGATTTATAAGGGTTTAACTGTTAGAAACACCTAGGCACATGACAGTCAATGAGAGTCCTGTTCACTTACTTCCTGGGTTCTGAAACCAACAGTGGGAGTCTTGCTTACAATGAAGACCTACTGATGTGCTCTCTTCCACATACTGCCTCCACAAATGCACTTCTTGGCTGTTGGTGCAGCAGCTCGTGCTCTTATTCTTGTTGTAAGACTTCTGAATTCATCTAGACATGAACTTTAGGGCAGGTTCTTTATTGTCTTTATCCTCCCCTAAATCTGTACTGGCAGAGTAGCACAAAGCAGAGGCTGGGAATGTGGTTAGGTTATCTTTTAATGGAATCCTGAAGCAATTATGGAGAGCAATTATACATTTCTTATATCCAAAACTGACTCCCATTGTAACTGCGGAACTAGCACAGAGCTCTGTTGCTGTTCTCTGAATTGTTGTTCTTGGCTGTCTGAATGATAAGCAGCTCTTGGGAATCTTTACATTGGAGCCACATTTGTTGTTAGCTGCAAATGGAAAGGTTGCAAAGATGTCATATTCTGAAGATATGACTGAAGCCTGGGCCTTTCTTTTTTTCATATGTGTGTTCTCTGTTACTTTGTTACTGGCATATAAAAAGCCTACACACAGACGTGACATGTGAAGAATATGAAATGAAGCACTTAAGAGCTAGGAAACACCAAGATAAATGTTGTCTGTGCACTGTCAGTTTGCCCATTTTTTTCTATATATGAGTTTATGAAGTCCCTAAATAAGGGGAGGGTAATAAACAGGTAGGTTAGAGTTTTGTGCAAAGATGAAAAATGTTATCTGGGCATCCTAATCCTGTCACTATTCATTAATGGCCCTTTTAAGTAGGAGAGACACTTTGAGACACTTTACTCTCTCCCCACAATAAGTGCAGACAGTACAGGCAAAGCAGATTACCTCAGCTATCTGGAGTAGTTGACAGATCTCATATAGTAGCTCCTGTTTATTTTTTTCTGTTCTGTTTTGGGGTTTTGGGGTGTGGGAACAGAGGGTTGGTTGTTTGGGGTTGTTTTGGACCCCTGTAGCTGCAGCTTAGTGGACCAAATTGCCACTCAGCTATTTCATTAGTTTGTCTTGGTCCTTTTTTCCTTTAGTGGCTTTATGATCATGTACTTTGAAAGCATGTCCTACACTTGTCAGCAAATACTGATTTTCAAGCTGGTCTTTAAAAAACAGTCTTTGTGAATTCCTGCAGCTTTGTAGGCAGAAGTATTTCTCCTAAATGAGCTATGCCTCCTTCTACTTTCCTTCTGTGACAAGACAGAAAGTTAACTAGTCCTGACATCTCCCATTAAAAAACCCTTTCAGACAGGTACCCTGTCTGGGCAGATGCTGCCTGCCACTCCATTATCATACCAGCACTAACTTACTGTTCTCTGTAAACTTGTGGGAAAGACTGTCCTCTTGTCATCAAGCATCAGGTCTGTTTAACCTACTCCTCTGGGTCTCCATTTGTGAATCCGTCTCTACCAGTGTTACTTCACCTTGTTGGCGCATAATTAAAATGATCTCTATTAAGCATATTTATGTTATTAAGATACTTTAAAACTTCATCTCTGCACCATCTTGTTTCTTTTTTGTCCATAACACTGTGCACAGAATTGCTGTAGTAGTAGATTCCATGGACAGTGGATCTGATCTGGTTTTATATTTAACTCTTGAGATGTATATATTGCTTGGGTTTTCTACTTACTGTCGTTTTAGCACACTAGATATGGGAAGCCTGAAATATTTGCAAAACATTAATTAATATGTTCATTTGCTATTTTTAGATGTGGACTTGGCAGCTATTATGGAACCATAGGAGGTTCGTATGCATACTTCAGTCCACAACTGAAAGCCAAAGAAAGATACATTCCTCCTGGAAAGAATTTTTATACTAATCCAGGAAAGAAAGGAACTGGATACGGGTAACTTCACAATATTGCTTCTTGCAGAGTATTTTATTAAATGTTTCTTGAGTTTTGAACACCTAAGTAATTAATTTTGTTTTTACAGTTATGCAAATCTTACCATAGGTGAACAATATCCACATGAACCTGATGGGTATGAAGTAGAAAGAATAAATGCAAAGGTAAAAATATTTGTCTTTATTATGTATTAGTGTTATGATTATTTATTAAAATTTACATGAACTTTTTGTTCCCTGTGGTGTTTCCTTTAGCTTGAAATCATTAATGTTTACTTACAAAGTGGAGGAAGGAAAACAAATTAATGACCATCCTGTATTAAAAAATATTTAGGTATTTTTCATTTATTATTTTTTCTTTGAGACATCTGGCAGTATCCCACACAAGTTCTACCATTCAGGATTTGACCTTAAGTTTATATTTGGAGACCTTAAGCTATAATACAATAATGACCAAACAATGCCAATAGCAAGAACAATAATACTTCTATGTTGTTGTCAGAAGAATGGGACCTCATTATCCTAGATACTACATAAAAAAACCCTCTTCCTTTTTTCATATAAATTCATAAATCTAAGAAAACTTGTAAATGTGCTTGCACTGATTTTAGTTATCATATATTTTCATCATATGTACTGAAAAATGGCAGCAGGAGGACATTTTTTGGTCTAGGGTAAGAACAAGATTAGAAGAAACAATTCAGTTACCTGCAGTTGAGACAAAATCAGTGTCAAAATTAAATATCCAGTGCAGAAAATGAGAAGAACAGAGAAAAGAGGGAAGTGGGATTGTTTCCACTGGATAGAAGAAAGGGAATTTGCTCTGAGACATTAGCATGCATTACCAGGTGATAGTGTATTACTGATGGTACGTTTTATGCTTGTCTTTTAATTGTTCGTAATGTTTTAACCTATTTTATTTTAAAATGGAATCTGGGAAGAATAGTCAACATCTCCCATGGTACAAAGAACCAATTCCTAGAGAAGTTCAGCTTAGTAAGGTGCTCAGAATCTGGGAAATGTAGTGGCCAGGGTTCACAAGGGTGAGTGGCTGGACTGCATGCAGGCAGAATTTTCAAGCATGTATGTGTGCATGTATGCCCAAGATACAGGTATACAATACCGTTAGACACATCTTAAATGCACAGTGCTTTTCCTACCATACTTTCACAGTGATTGTTGCGCTTCCTGGTTAGCGAATCTATGTTCCATTATACATGGTGGGTATATGAAATACCTTGATCATCAAAGAGCAAAGAAAGTTAGAGTGAACATTCTCCAAGACTAAATTTAAATGCTTTCCATTTTTCTCTTAGAATAATATACAGTAAAAATCCTCAAGACTGTTTCTTTCAAAGTATTTGTTTTACAGAAAGCGCAAGAGGAGCATAAACGATTGGCTAAAGGAGGGCCTTTCAAGTTAAATCTATATCCCCAGGACTATTTTGACACGAATCCCTATTTTAATGACAAACCTTTGCCACCTGTGAAGAAACCACCTCCAGAGAAGCCAATTGCACCACCTTTCAAACCAAGTTCTCCTGCTAAAAAGGTTAGTTTGTCTTATAGCTACTGGAGACAAAAGATAAATATTCAGATATTTCCTGTTAAAAGCTTTGCTTATAGTACATAAGATAAAAATAAATGTTAGGTTTTGCTATTAATTTCTTATTTTTCTTACAAAAGGTATTATTCCATTTACTTTGTTTTCAGTTTACAAAGCAATGAAATCTTGTTTGACCCAACAACAACTGCTAACTAATTTCAAGTAACCTAAAAAGTGTTTCTCTTTAAAATCTGCATAGTGCTGTTAACATACAGTTAATTGACTGCACACACCACAAAAAGATAAAAAGCAGAAGGTTATACAATAAATGACAGTAAGACTAGATTACTGTTGCAAAATGAAATGCTCTCCTATTTTGGACTCTGTCAGCCACGTCTATCATTTTTGAACCTGCTAATTACTCTCACCCTATAAAGACAAACATCTAAAAGATAATTCTGAGAAGTGTGATGGGAATGGATAGCTGGAAGGAGCAGAAAATGTCAGGTTAGTCCCTCTGCTCAGGGAAAGAATAAACTCAGGAATTATCTGTTGCTCGTCCATCAGCAGACACAAATTTGCAGTCCACTTTAGAATTTGCCAACTCTTTAGTATTTAGGAGAAAAGGAGGAAAAGGATGGGAATAAATATATGTGGCAGGGCTTAGAGGGCATAAGAAATAAAGCCTGGGGTTATTATGAAGGGTATATAGGAACATAGTTCATTAGTTCCAGTTGCTTAGTGTCATTATTTCTTAAAATCTGAATGGTATTTTTCCATTCCATAAAACATTCCATTTTGATAGATTTTTTTTGAGATGAGATATTAAATTTATGCCATTCACCTTAGGCTAAACCTTAATTTCACTTTGAAATGGGTTTAAGATGCATAAATACCTCTCTCTTAAATGACTCCAGATACCTAATACAGTAACACCCCTTAATCTGTCACTTTTCAGCTCTTCATTTTGGAGTTCCATTGTCAGTCATTTAACACTGTGCTCTGCTAACCACTGTTTTCCTATTATTATGTCCTTCACCCTTATTTGACTGACATTGATTCACCTGAGGAAGATGATGATAGCAAGGAAAATTTAACTATTCAGAAAGAGACTGCAAAAATGCTTACACACGAATAATTGCGTTGGGTGTTTGGCCTCATCGATGAGGCAGCTGAGATCTTTCAGAATGGAAATCTGTTCAGAAAAGTTAGCTGCTAGAAAGTCAGCACCTTGGCTGGCTGACAATGCTCATGATCCTGCTTCAGGCTCCCCATCTTTCATACCATATATGCTTTCCCCTTATATTTAAATTATGTGTACTTCCCAAGCTACTGCACACTTTCCCTCTGCTATATAAATTCTTAGGGGAAAAATTGCTTTATTGTTGATTGAATTGCTTATTGCCACACTTTTCAGGAATGCAGCCTCAGCAGTCTGTGGGGTTCAGCTGTACTAGGGGATTGCAAAGAATTAATCAGGTCTCTGCATATTTTTTAACTAAAATTTGCCACTCATGTAGTACTACTAGTGGATGTAACATTTCAGGAAAAGCCACTGCTGTATTCAATCCTGTATGTCAGAAAGCACATTGATAATAATGCCCAAGCCCTGCTGTATGTAAGAATCCCTACACCAGTACTGGACATGGAGGTGTACTAGTAAACTACTAGTGACAAAGGAATTCCCTTTTTTTGCCACAACATTGCTCATTTTAGTGAGTTATGTTTTTACTTTTTCTGTCACATTTTCAAGCTCCTTTCCTCAAAATCCAGACTTATGAAAGAACATTTGAAACTGAGAATTCATCAAAATAATGACTAAGATTTTCCTTAAAGTTTCCATTGCAAATTTAAGGAATATTTGTTTTGTTTTTTTGGTTTTTTATATAATATGATGCAGTTTGCTATTCAGTATTCTTACTTGCTTTTGCATGAAAAATACTTTAATTTACTCAATTATATTGTAGTTTGGCACTTCAAAAAGTTTTTTTTTTCAGTCAGGGGGCATGAAAGGAGGCACATTTGATCCTTACCCAAGCCATTCCGCTGACCCTTATGTAATTAAAAAATCTAAGGCTATCACAACTAATAAAGAACGACAGATTTTTCATCCTCCCGCTGGACCAAAAAGCAGACCTGTTAGAAGCATAATAACTTTAAATGTCACAAGGTAAGCTCCTTTGAGTTCATGTTTCATGTATGCTGTCTACCAAAAGTCATTAGCACAGCTGTTTATTGCTGTCTAAAATAACTGAATAAATGAAGGAATGCATTATTAACAAAAGGGTAAGAAATGTATAAGGAACTTGGCTTTCAAAATTTATTCCAACTCTCTTCTGTAAATTCAGGTTACTTTATAAGGCTTTTGAGAGACCTTCAGAATCATGCTATACAGATGTCACTGAAAAATTATTAATTTTTATTCTTTTCTGACTTGATAAATGTAAAAAGACTAGGAATGTTCCTGTTTAAATGTTTTTGTTTTCCCTTATGTTTATGGAATAAAATTGGCTCCCTCTGCTGGAAAACATAACATTAGGTAATCTAAGCCTGTGAAGCTTTTGAAACAATGGCACTCAAATTGGATTCCTAACTACAAACATGTCACTGTGCAATGTTAGAAGAAATTTATAGTACACAGTGTATGTCTATAGGTAGACAAGCACATAATCCTTTATTTTTTTTATCTTACTAAGCTATAAACCTTCTATTTAAACAAACTTTTTTTCTGGTTTTGGCTCTGTTGTAATTCAAGCAAAAAATCAAGATTGTGTTCTTTCGAGTTATTTAGAGAAACCGCTTTCAAATGCAGACTTCTAAGATTGCATGTAGAACAGTTAAGCATATTGCATACTCCTTGAGTAACATGAAACAGTTTAGAAATACTTCATTAAAATTTGAAAAACTCTCTTAGAGGAATCTGCTTTACATTTGTGATTTGTCTTTTACATATCATATGTGAAGTCTAAGAAATACACCTCCCTTATTCCCCCATTGCTGTTCTGTTTACTTTATTTCACCATGTATTGGCATTTGCATAATCACTTTTTAAGTTGCAGGGATATTTTGAAGTTTTTATTTACACTGACAAGGCAGAACCAGAAGCTACGTATTGCTCCACATTGCTTTTCATTACTAATGGAAAATAAGAAAGAATTGAAAGTAACTTTTTGGTTGGTGGTAACTACCAAAACTGACATAAGAAAGTACAACCTTCCATGTATGCACTAGTGTTTTTAAACTAGTAAAACGGAAAAGAATGCTGTATTGGTCTAAGTAGCTTTCTTAGTGTAATTGTTTGTATTATTGTTTTATCAACCAAATAAAAATTCATGTTCCCAAATGAAATGTTTTTATTGGGAAGAAACCCTAACTGTATGTGAAGTAGGTTTCAAAATTGAAAGGGGGGGACTGATGGTGAAGTATCACTATGTGCTCACAGAAATAGTTATGATGGACTCAGTAAAAATATTTGTAAAGAGAAAATTTTCACATACCCAACAGAAATTCCACAGAGAGAAATTAAAACTAGTATTTCAAATTCTCCACTGCTATTTCCCTCCTAAGAATTTTAAAGAAGGTATTTATTTATATTTGCATCATTATTCCTAGGTTTAATAGAATGAGAATTGTGAACTGAATTTATTATAAGCATGAAGCTCATAGCTCATAGATTTTAAGAAATGTGGTAAGACATTTTTCAAATCATCTGCTTCCTCCACTGAATTACAGTTCTTTATGTACTTTCCAATGGAAAGCTTATCTTCTGATACTTGGACCATAATCCTGTAATTGGATTTGCTAGTGTAGATTCTTGCTCTCATGCAGAGCTCTATTGAAATAAATCTGAATTCATGAGGATTCAAGTCATTAAATCTAACTACAGGACTGGGTATATCACAGTTTTTAATTTTTACAAAACTCCTGTAATTTGTACAGTGATATTCTACAAAAATCTAATAAGTTTCTCTTCATTTACATTTCAGATCATTAAATGTAAAGAACTACAAGACTGCGCAGCTGACATCTTATTAGGTACAAAAGGTGAAATGAAGGGTACACTTTTTAGACTCTGTAAAATGTTAACAAAGCAAATAAAAATGTCAAAAGTGGAATTCAAGTATCTAGGGTAATCCAATCTCTTTAATTATTGAGAATGCAATCTTTTGTTTTTAAATATAAAGCTATAATAAATAATTTAAGATCATGTATTTATTAAGACGAAGGTTGTATTTTTATATAAATTTTTATCTTATTGCTTAACTGGACTTTTGAAATGTACTTTTAGAAAACAGACTTTCTAATGAGTAATTTGGGTTGCAAATTGACTATATATTGCAGTAGAAGAAAATGCATATATTTTAAAGTGAGTAGCAGTGTACGTATTAACCAAGTTAGTCACATGTGGCCCACAGTGAAACGAAGGTCATTGTTTCCCTTTAGTAGAATTACAACTTGCACTTTATTTCAGCTATGATTTCTGTAAGAACTGTCTTACAAATGTCTAAATTTTAGTTTTGATGACCTTCTCAAAACGACCAATACCAAGCATTGTTCAAAACCCGACCACAAGCTGGCTGTTACGAAGGGAGGGGTCACCTCTAGTTACCAGCACCTATTTACCGCCCTTCCTCCATTTCCTGACAACCCTAAGCGCTGCCATATTCCCCAAGAGCAGCTTCGTGTCACTCTGCGTACGTGGAAGGTTCCTAACAAACCTGATCCGTCTTTCAAGCTAGCTTCTTCTCAGATGGAACTGTGATCCTAAATGTACACTTTACCTTCATCTTAATAATTTTTGTCAGCTTTTTATATGTGGTCCAAGAAATTTGTTCGTGTAGACCAAAGATGATTTACTGTGAAAATTAAAAAAATACTCAGCATGTACTTGTGCAAACTACTACGCGAAGACAGAATTTCTGTATTCACTTTTATCAGAGATTTATCGTACCACTGTAGAATATTCACGAAATGGTATCCTTACCGCTGTCCACAGGACAGTAGTTTTTTAAAGCACTCCCAGACTGGATCTCACCTTTCCTGGCATCAATGACAATCAAAATAAACCCAGGAGCTGTTGGTCGGGTCTTCCAGCGTGTGTTGAAGCATAAAAACCCTCACCTTGAGGTCAACCGGACCCGACGGGATTCCAAGACGCTAATTTACACAAGAATTCTGATGCGCGGGGAGGGACGCCCTGGCAGCGCCCCCGCGCGGTGGCGCTGCCCGACGCCGTCCTCCCCGGCGGCAGGCCCGGCCCGCCG
>NW_010972720.1:7120550-7124736 GCF_000737465.1 Haliaeetus leucocephalus
CGGCGGGCCGCTTGGCGGGCCGCCCGTCGCCGAGGGCCTGGCGCCAGCTGCCTGATCAGGATTAGCCCTGGCAGCCCTGAGGTGAGCGTGCCTACGCACCCAGTGCCTCCTTCTTCCTTTCTTCACTGTTGTTGTTTGGAGGTTTTGGGGGGGGTTTGTTTGTTTGTTTGTTAGTTTTGCTTTTTGTTGCACACACCTCCATGTGTTGTCGCTCTTGGACGGGCTTGCTCTATCGTGCAGTCGCATCTGTGAGACGTGTTTTTGTCATTTACGTTTTAAAAGTAATATTCTGCCATATGTTGTTTGAATTGAATTTAAACAGATTGCACGAGTGTAGTCCCATCCTGCCAGGGGAAAAAAAAAAAAAAAAAAGACAAAGTTTCCATCCCAAAATATTTAGGGCTCCTAAAAGGTATATGAACAACATTCATGTTTCGTGTTTTCTGTGCCTGAAGTACAAAAGCAGACGTTCGATAACTTGTATCCACATGAGTAGACTCACTGAAAGAGTCCTAGGGTAACTAGGGGGCTCAGGTAAATAAAGCCTGTAATATTAGGCACAGGTTGTTAAGCCTGATTGCTTCTCGTAAAGCACCCATAAGACTGATGTACATGAGAAGCCTTTGGCTGCAAAAGCAACTGCTAACCTACCTCATTGATGTTATTTTGGAAAGCAGTACTGCCAAAGGTGAAGTGTTTTGTTTTGTTTTTTTAATTTAATTTTTTTTTTAATCTGTGTCAGGCTTTTAAGTTAAAGCTTGTATAGCAGCTAATTGGTGGAAGTTATATATTTTTCTAAACCCAATATTGCAGAAAAGCTAAAGATCTGGTGGGATTTGTTGATGAAAGAACAAATTCAACCTCAACATTCTTATTTCACTTTCAAATTGTGTGTAGTTACTTCTTTTATATATTGTTTTTTAATAGGAAGAGAGAAAGTGGATGAAATTATAATATAATTGGTTAACTAGTTTAGTGGTGGGACACGTTGAAAAAATTTGAGTTTTTTAATATTCAGTCATGGGACTTGTTGTTCAGTGCTTATGCTAAAAGATTACAAATGTGCTTACAGCATCGGAAGATTATAGTTTCACAGACTGACAAAGACATTGATACTGGTACATTTGAGCATCATTTTGGAAGGATAGTTTGCAATTATGTAGTTAAAAGAGTTAAGTTGGGGTCATGACTCTCAGTCCTTAAGAACGGCATAGCCGTAATATTCAAGGTTTTCAGGCTCCCCAAATAGTTCTAACGTGTTTTTGCAGAAGTACAAAGTTAGTGAAACCACTTTACACCTGTTGAGGGACAGCTGGAGAGTTTAGTGACTGGAATTAGTCCAGCAGTATTACACAACAGCAACAAACATAAATCTCATATTTAGCTGCTTACTTTCCAACCCAGAAATAAGTTTTATTCATTTTTGTGGCATCATAAAAACAAGTTTTGGCTTATGTTTGGAATCTGTAAGTAATAGAACATAAAATCTGTCACTGCAATCTGTCCCCCACTTACAATTTTTGAGGTTTTTTTGGATCCTATTCTAACATTAGTGACAATGTTGTCTCCAGAGGTGTTTCTCCAGTACTATTCCATGAACTAGAATCAGAACTTTTTACTGGCAGTCCCTGATGGAGAAATTTGCCCTTAAGGTTATGAGAATGGCTTTTTAACAGTTACTGGTTTTGACTTTTGAATCAGGCATTTCAGCTTGTCTTCAAGCTGTGCTAGCAAATCAAGTATGACTTTTTTTTTTACATAGAGCTGTTTTGTCAAAGATAACGTACAAAGTGTTTGTAAGTTGTAAAAGACCATATCATACCATGAAAGATCTGGAAGATAGCAGAAGGCTTTGCTGCCAGGCAGTGCAAGAGGAAGAAGAATAAACCAGTGATGCAAGAAAAAATTACCATTTGAATAAATGTAAAAATAGTTTTCAGGCTCAGCTCCTTCATGAATCTGGCAAAAGTCATCCAGATTGTGGACATTTCTCAGAATATTGCATCTTCTTTGTTCGTGAAGACAGAACCATTAAAAATAGTGAGTTTTGCCACTGATAGGTGTAGGAATTGACATACACAACACATGAAGTTAGTATTACCAGAGTCTGTGTGTGACTCTGAGTCAGGGAGAGAGTAAGTCCTGTGGTATACTACCAGTTTAAAGACCAAAGAAGAGTTCTAAATAATGAAACTATAAATCTACCCTGAAAAAGAACATTTATTTGGAAGTTTCTTCGTGGTATTCTGCTGCCTGCTTGCACCATCAGGGTGTGTACATGCTATAGAGACTGTTCTTAGTATATCTGCATTGTGATCTTCCTGGATTCCTGAAAAGCCAGTAAGAACAATAAGGACAACAACAAAAGCCTTCTGGAGTTGTCAGCTCCTGTTTGCAGTTAAAGAAACAAGATCAGCTATTTGAAAACTGAAAATAAAACAGCTTCCTAAACAGAGAGAAGCATCTAGTCCCAAATTGCAACGCAAATGGAGAATGGGTATGGATGTCTTGGCCTGAAAACAATAGGATCATTGTGAAATTCTGATGTACGTGTTTATCTGAAACAAGACCAGTACCTTGTTTTGTTTAGAAATAAACTGTGTTGTACACTTCATTTTATACAAAGACACATCCGGAAATTGACCCAGGAGAGGTCCTCTGTATTTCTCCAGCAAGAAAAACAGTAAAAAATAAGAGAATGGTCTTTTGGGATTTCTTATGCAAGGTACAGGGAAATTTTCCAGTGCAGAAAGAAGTGCTAGGAAGTTAGGCACTGCACGAAATCACAGAGAACAATAGTGGGCCATTAGGTAATTGGCTGCAAATGAAGAATTGGTTTAGCCAGTTTGAATTAATTCTGTGTTAGTAGTCAGTGGAGATAGATGTAGCTGTCCTTCCTTCTCTCATGAGCTCTTTTCCATACTATTTTAGTTACCTGTTGTTAGACTCGTCTAAATTGCAGCTCCAAAGCAACAGACTTCTTATTAAAAACCACCCAAAATCTTCACAAGAGATGTGGAGGGCGAAGAAACGGAAAACCAAGGACAGGAGTAGATAAAATAGATCAGCAGCTGAAAGCTTAGTGCATCTGAAAATTGCCAGAAACATAGCAATGAGTGAATGAAATTCAGGAAGCACTGACAAGTAAAATGAGGAGAGGACTAGTCAGGATTCTGAGATACAGAATTCGTTTAGCAACATGCAGGCAGTTACCTGAGTAAGGACAAGGCAATTAGTTATGAGATTGTATTACTAAGTTTGAGAAATAGTGTAGTGTTTGAGAGAGAAAAACCCAACTTCCAAAAGGTATCAATTTTACATGACAGATTTAAAAGATGAAGAAATTGTGAAGCTCTATTAGCAATTTTCAGGCTGTTGAGGTACCTTGGGAGAGCTGATAGAATCTGTAATTCAGCCTCAAATTTTATTGGTGATCAGAGAGTGAAAAATGGGGAAAAAGTCTGGTAGAAGAAGCGTAAAGTTCACTTTAAAGATGATATTCTGGAAATTGCCAGGCTTCATAAATGAAGTTTATCAGATTGCAATTTTTGGAAAGAAAACGGAAAAGAAGATGTGCAAAGTAAAAATTACAAGGAGGAGATGATATGATGCAAGCAGTTACACTGTAGGGAAGAGCTAGGCATGGATGTAATGGAAGTAAATAAACAAACGCAGTTGGTATGTATAAGACCAAAAACCATCTCAAAGCCAGCAAACAGGGAAAGTACAAACCTATAAAGAAAGAATGTACAGCGCCTTGTGTGATGAAGAGTATTTAAGGGTAACTTTCAAGACCTCTCAGCTGCCCATGTTGTCCCATGACTTGGGACGTGGAGGCTCTTCAGAGAGCTTGCCGGACCAGGACTTCCATGGCTGCCAAGGCAGAAACAGGGGAGAAATCTCTCAGCAGAACCCTTGTTGCACAGTCCCAGTCTCTGTGTACAGGTGGTGGAGATCCCCTTTGTGCCCCAGAGGTGGTTTTGGCATTAGTTTCTGAATGGGACCGTGTGGATGTCATTGTGCTTGTGTGGTACCTAGGGTGGCCCACTCACTTCATTCCCCACTGTTTGCTTTAAGAGCTGAGGGCTGCTGACTGGATCCCTTTTAAGCTGGGAGGTGCTACAGCAGGTGAATGTGATACCTAATGTTAAAGGTTTGGGGGGGGGGGGGGGGGGGGTGTGGGGGG
>NW_010972720.1:7124746-7339354 GCF_000737465.1 Haliaeetus leucocephalus
TGGGGGGTGTGGGGGGGTGGGGGGGGGGGGGAGAGAGTTGTGGGAGGAAAATATGTAGTTGCTTGATCACATCACCAGAAGATAATTTCTGCTATGTGGATAGGTGAATTGGATGTGGAGTTAAAAGCTGACCTTGAAAAGAGAAAGTAAATAACTATTTCTTGACAAAGAGTACCTATTCCAGGCCTCAGGAAGAGTATATGAACTGCAGAACAATAAATGAGGAAGATCAATTTCAAAATGTCTTTTTTGGATAAATATATGTACAAAGTAGTCAGTTAGTCATGAAGCTACTCCCTTGGTGGGCTTACTAGACAAGAGCAGATAGAGAGAAGGGAGAAGACTTTAGGTCTCATCTCAAAGGAGCAGAAAGTTAGTATCCTTTACATACCAACTTCTTGCCTCTTCCAACTATAGTCATTTAGCTGCGAATGTCTAAACCTTTTTGATATTTAGAAAAATGTGTATCTGTATTGGATTAAAACATTCTTTTTTGGGGGAAGGGCAGGTGATATATTTTGAGTGAATGTTTTGCCAGGGAAAAACCCTGTGCTTGCTCGGCTCTTGTTTTGAGTTGCTGACCTAAGCAGGAAAAAGAAACCTTTGGAAGAGTTTGCTAATAGCTGGTGGAGTAAAGCTGCATTTCATCTTATGATATGAGTTAAGTCTTTCTCTTACCTCTTACAGGTAGTCATTTTAAGATGGAAGAGACATTCTCTGAAGATGAAGGTAAATTGTTTCTTCCTGAGGATCTGAGGAGATTTCTGCTTTTCCTTTTTCTTCTTCTTTTTTTTTTTTTAAATGATTCCAATAAGCAGGTTATCATTAGAGGCTAATCATTTGAATAAAATCAGAACTAGTATCTTTTTAAAAACTGATGCTAAATACATTCCCTTAGAAAGATTGCAAAACTAGTGATTTATTTTAGAAAACACTTCAATATAATCTACTTTAGAAAACTTTAGAAAAATGGCAGGCACTACTATTTTGATATGAGTGTGCAAGAAGTGCCAAGGATTAGTAGTATTTTCCTTAACCGGTATTTGACATTGATTGTCTTTTCCTTAAAAGAAAGCTTTCACAGAAAGAATCAGCAACAGTATTCACTAACTGTTCTTATTTAAAAAAAAAAAAAGAAACAAAGGAGACACACGTATATGGAAACAGTCCATTGTTCTCATAACTTGCAGTATCAGATGCCAACCTGTCTTGAGACTGCATGGCTCAGGTCTTTATAGCCCCATGAATCTTCTTAGGGAAATGTGGGCTAAATATGAACAGCTAATTAAATTTGTCCATGTCTCTAAATATGATAGAAATGTTAGAATCGGCTACAGGGACAGCTGTCACCTCTTGATTATTGTGAGACCATGAGTAGATATGTTCCACGAACCTTTGAACAGGTGCAACCTAGACAGGTTTATTAAAACATGATAGCAGTAAGTACACAAGTATGTGAGGCATTGGGATCTGACAGGGTGATCATAGAGACAGAATACGTTGAATATTTGGAGATGTCAGTTTGGTTCTCTAACTTGAGAGGCAATGTATAAGTCAGAGCTAATGTCAGTTTATGTAAGTTGACATCTTTCAAGAAGGTCTGAATTATCAAGGGCAGAGTCATTTAAGATATAAATTCAAAAGAGGATCCTTTTATCACCACTGTGTCAAACTTGCCTACTTTTATGTGTAGGAAACTGTATGGGTGTAACTATTATATTGTTCTACTCTACTAATTCATTTTTACCATGTATCTAGTATCCTCTGTTATTGGTAGTTAAGATAGAAGGTTAGACACTTAGCATTTTTGTCTGACCTTGAAATTTGGGGAAAAAAGAGATTGTCCTACTTTCAGATTACTATATTATCTTTTGTATTGTGGTGCGAACATGAGTTTGAGCCCTTTCAGCATTCAGGAGGAGGGGTTGTTTTCAGGAAATTTAATTGCCGTGAAAAGCCTTTTGGCAACAGCAATGAGATCCAGTGCAACACTGCAGTCTGAATGCCTCAAAGGTTTTGCCTTTTTCCTCACATGCCACAGTAGAACCGTGATTGATTTGACAGCTTGTTATTTGCCCAGATGCTACCACTGTAAAGCATATTTTACTCAATCCTTACTTCTGCCTAGAGCAGGGCAATAGCTGATACAATTTTTGCTAACAGACATCAAAAAGTACATCTGTGTTTTGGTGTGACTTTCAAAGAACAGATTTTATGTCACAGGGTCATTAGAACTCCATACTTAATAAAGGGACTTACCTCATTAGCATTTTTGTGGACCTCTAAGGAAAGACAGCACTGTATCTCAGTGCATCATTTCTGAAATGCTACACTTTCATACTCTGTCAAAGGTGAGAGTAGCTCTTGATTCAGGAAGGCTGGTTGTTAATAAGCAGCGAATAGGAAGTATGTAGGAAAGGCAGTTAACAGAGCTGTGTGGTATATGTATTCATAGAGAAGAATCTCATAACAAGTCATAGTAAGAATGGAAAATGACAGATGAATTGTGAGTCAGAGAAGAAATAAGTGACCATAAAATAAGAAACAAGAAATAAGTGTACTGAGCATATGCTGAAGACTTGTTGCATGCATTTTATTTTAAAACTTCATGTATTAAGAAAAAAGGAATAATCTGCTTATGGAATTTTCTTGTTAACAGTTTCAGAAGAAGCTGTCTGAACAGCTTGCTTGGATGAGAGGAGAAAAAAAAAGAAACACAAAAGAGCAAATCTGCAGAGTATGGTTGCCTTTAGAGATAAAATTTGCTGGATATATGCCAACAAACATGTTTTATTTCCCACCATTTTCTTTATAAATGTATGAACCCACCAGGTGAATAATAATCTTGTCCTTGTGAGAAAGCCCCCCTAAAATAGAGTTTAAATCAAGTGCATGTGCTTTACATGCAAGTCAGATCTATACCCAACTGCACAGTTCCCTTTTATATGGTTTATAGAAATTTGAACCAAAATTCTTGATCAAACACCTCTGAGCTTTGGAACACCTGAAGCCGGGTCCAAATTCTGAGACTGGATGTGTCTCTAGTTTTAAACAGTCAGTAATTTAATTTCTGTTAAGAAAGTTTTTCTCTATGAAAGTTGCAAGAAATGCTTCAAGCTGTGTCTGTGTTAGCAGGCAGCGTGGTGCGGTAGGAGCAGATCAGTTGGTATTGAGGTCCTGGCATCTACCTAATGGGTGTTTCGGGCAGGGGCTATTTAGCTCTGGTTTCATTCTATGGACTGAATTCCCGTATGTGGTTGGTGCGCATTAGCAGTGCTCCCAGAGATCTTCTTCTAGTTGAATTTCATCATAAAGGAAACCACTGTGTGCACTCTGAAGTTGTGTGATGTGAACCAAAATGCAGGAAGTGGGAGTGATGGGGGGTTCTTTCAACAGCATACTTTTGATCTAAACAAAAGTGTTAGCCTAATTTTTTAAGTGATGAAATGTGGCTGAAAAACTGAAGAAAGTTATTGAGCTGATGGAAACAACACAGTTTCTTTTAAGTACTTTAGAGAACTTTTTAGGTTTCAAATTGTTAGCATTACTTAAAAGACCAAAAGCATTTGTCTTGGAATAATTGATACAAAAGTACCATATAAATTAATCTGCGTATTTTCAGATGCAGTTCTTGGTTTACTCATTTGGAGGATTACAGTTTCATGTAAGTTTTTAACATCTCCCAGAACAGCCCTGCTGTTTATGCAACAGTAGCACAGCTGAGAAAAGCTTTTCACACCTGTTGATCAACATCTGAAGAGTCAAGATAACAAGCATGTGAAGTCACACTTCCTATCTTTCTCTCCATCTAAAAATAATCGCTATGGCTCTCTTTGGCTTGTAATAAATATATAAAAAAGCCTGGACACAGTTGAGAAGCATAGTAGCATTAAGCTATCATGATTCACTGGCTATGCCATTCTTAAGCCAGAAGATAAAGTGGATAGTTCTTTAGCTGGACAGTTTGTAAAGGATTTGTGCCAGGAACCACTGACACCCTACTGAGATAAAGAATTGAGCCTTGAGCATGTGATGGAGAGAATTACTGTATCTTTCTCTCACATTTAAATCTCTATATTCAATTCCTCCAAACTGAAGGGACTGGAGGATAAGATTTCCTTTTTTTCTCTTCTGTCAGGATCAAGGATTTTAGAATCTGCATTAATTAAAAATCTTTGTTTCCTTTATGTTATATCAGCATAAAGATTTTCACATAGGTCAGTACTTGCAATTAGATAGGCTTACCTTCTAATTCTATCAAAGTCATGTCCAACCTCAAACCTCTCAAAATAGCACTGTGTGATGATGCAGTGCCACTGAACTTTCCCCAAAGTTTTAGTATCAGGTCATGTTCTATGACTTTCTTTTAACCTAACCATTCTTGTATCTACATTTCCGAGAGTTTCCCCACATTTACAATTGGTATGTTTGGCCTGTTAAACAGAGAGCAGTTTTGGGTCTTCAGTTTTGAAAGCATATGATCTCATTCAGTTTTAGAAAGCTAGTTTTGCCCAGATTATATACTCAAATGCCTATTACAAAAATTGTGTTTCATTCTTGCCAGTGGTTTGATAAATCCGAAGCATACTCTTCTGTCAGGCTGAAAATGCCAAACTTCTGTTATTGTCCAGTCGCTTGACACACTTTCTCTTTTTTCATACCAGTTGAAAAGAAATACAGAATCTTTATCGTATGTAGTAGATTTATTTTTACCTTCAGTTACTCCACAAAGAAATTAACATTAAGCAAATATTTTAAAACACCGATGACATTTTAGGTTTGTAAAATAGACATTATGTGCACTCTCACTTTCAAAAGGATTTTCAGATTTATTTTTGGGGCTTTAACAGTGGAATAATATAAATGCTACACATAGCCTCCATGATACATGAGGAGCAGAATTATGTTTTGTGCCCAAAAATAATTCAGGAGCTAACCTTTAAAAGGGTGCAACACTTTTTTATGTCTGCTTTTGATATGCAGACATAAATTATAAATGCAGTGACACACACATTTTAAAAACATTTAAATTCTGAAATAATACTTTAAGACATTTTGAAAAGTCTTTGAATATGTGGACATGGTATTTCAAGCTTTGGGACTCATCTGAATTTTTAAAAGATATGTAAAGTATGTACAAATTCTTATTTTGATCCCATATTCTTCTTACACTTTAAGCTTTTTATATACTTTTCCCATTCTGCAATATAAGATTGTTTGCCACTGATTTGTTAATTTCTGCTGGTCTTGTAGACTTGATACAAATTTTGTAGATTTTTCTACTTTAAAGTGGGTTCAAAATACCCCAATAAATCATTTATGAATTGTGTTGATATTTTTTGAAAATGCTAAGGTTCAGTTTATCAGTCAGGTGTATATGTAGCTAGCACCTACCTGAAAGCAATGTAGCCCTTAAAAAGTTTCAGAAATTGATTTAAAAACTGTATTCTTTCAGCCTTTTTTTTTCCTTAGGACTTCACCAGGCTTTTTATAAAAGATCTTTCCTTTGCATATTTTAATTAGCATCTATTTTTAAAGTTGTCAAAGTTTTAATTTACCAGCAATAAAGATATTATGATGATATTTCCCCAGTGTTTCTATTATGAAGTTGAAAGATGGAGATGCAAAAAACCCGTACCATTTTATGCAAAAAGGTTTTTAATTTTACTTTCATTCTTAATTTGCAGTGAATTCCTATTAGTGGTTGTTTTTCCAAAAAACAATGTGTGTGTGTGCTTGCCTCAGAACAATTTTCTGCTAAGTGATGTGAAAGCTGATTTCACCACAAACCATTAAAACAACATAGAACTTGTGTTTTGCTTCTTATTAAACAGTCTTTATTATTCTAGCCATTTTATTGTATGACTTGGTATTTATTCCTTATCACAGTTGCTGAATCAGAAAATTAAGTCAATATAACCCCAAATTCAAAGCAAAGTAAGCAAAATCTATTTTTGGCATACATTAATGGTAGTTGAAAAATAGGTGGTGGAAGCAGACATGAACAACTGCTTGTTTTGTAGTATCCATGTAAAATAGCTGCTTTTCTAATGATCTGTCAATTTTCTACGTTTGTTAGGGCCCAGCCTGTAACACTGATGGCTTTGTTGTTTGCACAGGTACTTAATTTATGTTAAAAATATCTTGATTACAGCACTTATGTATATGCTGTAATAATAATGTAATACCTCAGCTGTTTCACTTTTTTTATTCCAGTACATGTCTTTTAGTTTATACTTAATTGAGTTATATTGGCAACTTCAAAGATAATATTTTAGCAGAATTTTAGTGGTATAATGTTACTGCTGGCTAATAGGGACTTCCACCTTCCTCAGAATCCCACAAGAAAAAGTTTAAAAGCTGCTACTTTGGAATCAGGCGGAAGTCCTGACACTTGTACTGCAGTTCTAAGCTGTTAATGGCTTTTTGTGTGCATGCATATATTTGTGTGTTAACGTAAGACTAGCATTTTGGGTAAACGGTAACTGCTTCATATCCCTCTGGTGGCCTCATGCGAGCTCGTGCATGAGCTTCACAGTATAGTTGGCCCTCCACAAAGAAGTAGCCTTTTTGTTTCAGGTTGAGATTGCAGTCAGAGCACACAAAACATTCTGGGTGCCGGTATTTATCACGTGCCTTCACCACTGTTCCTCTATGGGGAAACAATGAAAAGAAAAAAACAATTAATTCATATGAATTTAAAGTGAGAAGAAACTACAGTATGACACAAAGTAAGTTCTAGGTATTTATCTTAAGGCTCTTAGGTTGTTCATCTGGTGGTTTTGCCAACTACTATATAATTTAAGGTTGGAAGCTGAGTTTGAGTAAGTGACATAAAATGACATAGAGGTGATCACATGGTTCAATAGTTCGTTGGAAAACCAGAGTTTGAAGAAACATGTTAGTTTGGTTACAACACAGAAAGTACAGTCTAACCTATCAAAATGGTGACAAAATGAGTTTAAAAAACACATTTCTTTTCCTCACTGACTGTGTTCTCTGAGCTCATCATTATCTGTGTTCTCTGCTGAAGTTAGTGATGTCATTCAGATAGAAATGTGGTAGTTCTGAAATAGGCCAAAGAGAGCTTTCTGGATACTCCCACTGGGTTGGGAGAAGGATGCTTTACAGTACCAAGAAACTTTTGAGAATTCACAGCTTGAGACAATGCAGCACAGGTAACTGCTGGTTTCGTTATGTATGTGTTAATGATTGACTTGCAAAAGGTCCTGGGAAATCTTAATTAAAGCCTTGATGGTAGATCATCAAAACTGAAATCATCTGTATCAAAAGTGGCTAAGGTATAGGTTAATAATTTGGCATTTAGAACAATGTGTTTTTATATCTCCATTCTCTAGAAGCATTTCTCTACTGATGCAGGCGGAGACCAAGACCATCACTTGGAAAGCATTCCTGTAGTCTGCAGTGGTGTTTGAGGACATGTGCTTGAACTAGAGATTTCTAAAACTAAAAAGAAACAACTTACACAATCCCATTCCCACACTTGTCACACAGTGGCACTTTCTGGACACCAGGCATGGCAGTAGGTATCTTTGTCACAGGTGCTTTCACACTTCTTGTACCCGTGGGGCGTCCATCTGAGAAACAAAACAATCCTGTTATGTACAGGCTGATATAAAAGCATCTGATGCAGTTAAATAATTTTCCTGTGAATACACTTCTGGATGTATTTACAGGCTTTCACTTATATCACCAAACAGTGAAGTTTCTCTATACAAGTTTAGTGGCCGGATTCCACCTCTTTGGAATTGGGAAAAATATTGTGTAGCTGTAGCCAAAAAGCAAGTACAAAAGTTATTACATATATTGCGCTCTGTCTTGTAGACATCATCTAATTCTCTGATAGGAGGTCTTGGGTATAGCAGGAGAGGGAGGAGGGTTTGGCTTTAACAAGCAACTTAACATAGTCAAGACCTATTGTTAGAAAGCTGCTTATTTATATAACTAACCCTACAACAAATTCAGAAAGATTAGTAACATGATATGAATACAAAATTATAGCAAAATACAAGAAAAAGCCAAGCAAAATACCACAATGATATAGATATCTATATACACAATTAGATGTATTTATCCCTTCTCTGGTAACTATTGAGATATAAAAATTAAAATTTTAAATATTTACCTTTTAGGTTAATTTTGGTTGTATTTTATTCTTTACACTTACTGTAAATATAACAAACTTGCAGCCTTTAGTAATGTTATTTTCATAACTTCTTCATTTGAAGGAAATATGACTGTAAATTATATTGTTCTCTTCAATTTTTATTTAGAATGAAGAGGTGATGGGTGAAACTTATTTTAGGAGTTGTTTTAAATTTCTCTTTTCCTGGATGTGGAAGAGAGTGTTTTCTTTCTTGGTGTCATGAGTATATGCAGCTTGTCCCCAAAGTTCACTTGCATAAAACTTTTTATCATTCAAGTTAAAGTCAACGTTGTACGTTAACAATCTTAAAATCTGAGAAGAGATTCTGAAAACTGTGATTAACACCCCCATTTTATTCACACAGGAGATTGCTAGCTATAAAAGCAAAGGGGACAAATATTAGGAGACTAGTGTGCTATCTATAAGATTCAGAATGACTTGGGCTTTCAGAAATTCTTACAGCTCTGATCTCTCATATTTTCTTCTCAGATTCCCCCTTCCCACAAACAATTAAAAATGCTTTGAACAGGTAGAATATGTCATTATTAACCACCTTCCTCGGAGACTAAATTCTGGAGCACCTTAAAGGAGCCAGACTGGCGAGGTTGACTGGGCTCCTCCTGGTTGGCATGCAGCATCTTGTACACGTCAGACTGAGGCACTGAGTTGGGAGTTGGGTCACTGTATCACAGGGAGGAAGAGCAGATAAAGCAGTTTAACAAACATAACTTTAAAGCAATAGCTCTACCAGGCATAGAATATGATTCAGGAAACAAACATAAAGACAATGTGTTTCTACAACTGCTGAAAGACTCTTTCTTCCAGGTAGCATTGCTTTATATAGCCTCTTCTTGATCTAAAAAGTGTGAGAATAT
The DNA here is from genome assembly GCF_000737465.1 of Haliaeetus leucocephalus. Taxonomy (NCBI): domain Eukaryota; kingdom Metazoa; phylum Chordata; class Aves; order Accipitriformes; family Accipitridae; genus Haliaeetus; species Haliaeetus leucocephalus. The sequence continues at coordinate 7,133,789 of NW_010972720.1, forward strand.
TCATGGTATTTTAAACTGTGCTGAATATTTTAAATTGATTGTGATAACTAACATCCTAAGTAGTTGAGAGGAAGAGTAGATGACTGTATGCACTGGCAGGAACTAGGCTGAATGTGTGGCATCTGTAAATTTCAAACTGCTACTGGGACTAATTAGAAAGGTCCAAATTTACTTCAGTGAAGTCTGTTATCTCACTGATATACACATAAGTGTCCAGTTTAAATTTTGTGTTACAACTGGCCTCCTACTGTCTGTTAAACTTTAGTTGCTTATTTCCAGTGGAAACTTACCTAATTCCACAAGGAACTGGACTGGGTTTTGCTTTACATGGTTTGGTTTGTTTCACAGGGTAGCATCTAAGCTGTCAAATGGCTCTGTAAAAGCAGCGACACTTGGGCAGTGACCCCTGTTGTTTGTGTTAATTGTTTGCATCTTCATCAATCAATAGATTTCTCTGAGCCACCTTTAAGCTGGTGAAGAAACTACCACTGCCTTGTCACAAGCTTTTAATGAATTGAAGAAGCTTATTTACAATTCTCACCAATGGCTACTTAAACCCTTGATTCTCTCCTCTTTACTAAAATATTTCTGAACATGAAACAAGTATAATACAATTATATACAGAAAGCAAAAAAACAGACACAAAGGAGTGAGATAACACTTCTAAATGCATACATAGTGAAAACCAATCCCACAACAAAAGACATTTCAAACCTCTGTAGAGAGTCAGTTCTCAAACTGGGAATGCCACAGGCATTTGTGAAATCTGATTACTCTGGACTTAATCCACAATTTCAGAATAAAGAAAAAGCAAATTTTTTAAAATTGTTCTTAATTGTTGTGATTGAGGATAAATATTCATGCAGTAGAGTAACATCACTCTGCAAAAACTTCATGAACTACAGTTTTCTTTTCATCAGATAGGGTGAAGTTAATACTTCTATATAAATATGATTTTTATAGTTAGTAACAACCCAATTCTGCAAGGTGCTGAAGAAGGCTCATTGGTGCCAGTGATTATTGCTTATTTAAAATATTAGTAATTAGCTTTAGTTTACACCATACATATTATGAATTAACTTAAGTACTGTTGTAAACCAGAAAAATAAGTTACCATTATGCAAAACTAAAGATAAAGCAATGTGAATGATGAATTGTTCCTTGAAAAAAATGAATAGTGCTTTAAAACTTTTTATTGTATAATCATCGTTATCCAGATACATAAGGTTCCCACCTGCCTTTTAGTCATTGCAATGGCTAAAATTCATAAGTCAGAGATAGATTAGTAGGCCTATGAAGTCAGTTCTGGCTCTTTTTGGACAAGAGCTAGTCGTACTGAATGAGTCATCCTGAATGGGAGTTAAATATCTAGAACACTATGAACATCTACAAGATTTCCTAAACTTTGTAACCTGAATTTCGACAGTTGAAATAAATTTGAGTTACTAATAGTAAATTATTAATTATTAATAAGAATAAGTTATTAAATGGTTATTAAATAAATAATAATTATAATAATAAATAGTTTTTAATTTTGGAGGGAATCAGAATCTTGATTCGGAGTGGTCAGTCAGCTAATAGTCCAGGTAGTATCATCAGTTTTTATTAGCTACAAATACAAGATTATGTCCTATGAATTATTTATTTGTAAATTCTTAAAGACTCCTTTAATGCTTTGGGTTAAAAGTCATAAATTACTAGTATTTTAAAGAAAATATGGAATGGCTTTAAATGACAGGTTCTCTCTAACCCTTTTACCCATTTTCAGAGAAACAGTGTGATATTATTAAAGCTCATGATTTTTGGTATATTCTAAACTTGTATATTCATAAATATTAAAGATACTGCTCTAATTACCTTATTACAGGTGTTTCCCCCAGAGCTGTAGAAACTTGGCCTTGCAGTGTTTCCATGATATTGTCATCTGAGTACAACTGCATAGGTGTGTTAAACTGAGCGTGTACAATCTTGACACCGGGAAGCTCCATTTCCAAGGGAATGTTAGGGGCCATCTTTGACACTGCTTTCAGCTCGGTGGGGCAGATAGAGCTAACCGTGCTAATTGAAGAGGGGGTACTGCGTCCGCTGCCACAGTCAATCCCCGAAGGAGTGCTGCATCCACTGTGTTAATAGCCAGATTACAGAAGAGTGTGCAATGCGTATCAGATTATAGAGAATAAAGACAAAAGTACAGGAATATGGTGATGTTAACAGGGCTGAAAAGAGTAAATAGAACAGATACAGAAAAGCAAAAGTATAGAAAGTAGAGAAAAGCAAAAGTATGCGTATTCACTGAAAAGTATTTTCCTGTAAAAAGTATCAATGCCAGTTATAAAGCAGTCCTTAAAACTCTGGCATGCATTTTCTTTAAATATAGTAAAACCTCTTTGATAGATTGAATAATTCAGAACATAATATTACTTTACATTTTCAATGCTAGATTTTATTGAGGATTAATTAAGCCTCCCTAAAATTCTTTGTTCTAGGTGAGTAACTCTTAACATTTACAAAAGGGTAGCATACAAAGGTTATGTGAGTTGTCCATGTCAGTGACAGAAAAAACACCTGCAGTACTGGAATCCTAGTCGCATCATTCCAGTCCTGTACCTCACAACCATCTCGGTCCACAGTTGAAGAGACTACTATAAAGTAGTGTAAAATAATGGGTGTCACAGTTCTTAGATTTCTTAAATTCTACAATAAGATACTTATTAAAAAAAAGAAATACATTGTTAAACTAATTTTAAAAGATTAATATCTGTTGAACATTTCAAAGAAGAAAAGATACTAAACCAGCCAGGCTTACTTTTGCATTTCCAAGTTACAGTGTTTCCAGTAGAATGTAAAGTGGTCCTTCACAAGAGCAATGGATATGTATTCAGAGAATTAATTTTACTGCTTTTGAAGTAGATTTTACATATAATTTATATATAATAAAAAAGATGTACATTTTTTTAGAAATATTAATGTTGCTTGATGTTACTGAAGTAAAGTTACTGCACACCAATTTAACATCTCTGGAAAAGGATTAGTAAAACAATGTGAACATTAAGCCCAAAGTCTTTTTCAGTGTCACTATTTTTAATACTTCAGTCTTTTCTCCATGGCACCTCAGAGGCTTTCTTTGTTATGGGATATTTCTTTGTTGTTGCTATGTAACAGCACATAACCCAGGCTTTCCACAGTCATTGGTTACCATTTACGTGATATTCAGAGCTATCAGAGAAATGCTTAATCTCTTTCATTCAACCTGCATATCAGGGTTGTGGTTAGTTCTTTCCAAGCTGAATGATTCTGTGCAAACCTGGAAGAATACTCTGTTTCCTGGTCTCATAGTTCAGTACTCTGCCCAGTAGCTACTTTTGGGTGGAGAAGATGACCCACAATTCTCCCTTTGATTCAGAGGTGAATTTGTGTAGGACCACTTTCTCAAAAATATAAAGGGAAATATATACTCTGCCATCAAAGACATGTCAAAAGAAAGCTAATTCCAGAAATGGTAGGCAAGCCTCAAAGCAAAAGTACAGTTCTGCATCATCGCCTAGCATGAGCCAGCCAAAAAATTCACACGGGGGCAACTTATAAATTTACAGTCTTTTCTTCTAGGAGAATCAAGACCACCTTTAGATTCTGCAGTAGAGTAAGTTTTGTCAGTGCTGATAGTGTTAGTAAATGGAAAGTAGCAGGAAAAGGCTAGAAAAAGCATGACTCTTGCTAGGAGCAGCCAAAGTAATGTTAAAACAGAATAAACTATAAATAAAGTATAAATAAAATATAATTATACATTAAATGTAATTTCCAGGTAGTTTTGCCAGAGTAATAGTCCAAACTTGTGGCTAATGCCCAATCTGTTAGCTCAAACCCACGGTCCATAATCAGTTCTTCTTTTAGTCAAAGTCCTCAGCTGTCTGTCCTAAAGGGATATTTACAGTCAAGGTTGCAGTTTGGTTTTTGCTGTGTTTAGCAGAGGGTAAATATCCAGCCAGACTGACAAAAATGTAGCAGACAGTGTGACAACCAAGGTTTTGTTGATGTAACACCCAGTGTCAGAGATTCTGCAGTTTGTAAACACAGACTTCTCCAGTGCTAGAACACCTGACAGACCTTGCCCAACTAAAGTTCTGAAACTTGTCACATCGCTGTCAGGTTAATTTTTGCAGGTTTTTTTCCCCATCTGACATGCTGGAAAATGGCCATTTACTTCAATATTTTCATGGAAAATATTGTGTAACTCAGGCTTTTGAACTAGGAGATAAGGCTCTTGATACGCTCATTTGAATCTCCCATCAATCTGATTAGGTACCTGTCAATGGTACCTAGTAGTCCAAAAGCCAGTTTAGGTACAGTATGTAAGTGCTGCCTATGGTTAGAGGCCATGCATGTTTGCTAAGGACTGTTTTGTCATTTATCCTATATCAGCATCAGACTGCAAGGAGAGATGGGCACCTTTTCTCCACTGTGGTGGCGTTCTGCATTGGTAGTTCTTGTTCACAGAAGGATGGGACTCCATCCATCTTCTACAGTCTCCTATTTATCACTCAGGTGGTTGAAAAATTTAACACATCTCAAAACTGATAATCCATATGAGATTGTCCTTTGTACACAGGAATCAATTATCATCCTGTTTTTCTGGTCTAGTTTGTCACACTTAAATAAGTACAATCGGAATGCAGGCATTTTGAACTTTCAGAAGGAAATGCAGGACACTAAGTCCACTGGTAAAAAGTGCTACTGCTAGAAAGGATAAAGGGTAACATTAGAATGTATTGCATCACTCACGCGCTTTTGAGCTTCCTTGCACTTTTAGCCACACAGTTTGCATTGTTTTTTCCTCTCTGTATTTAATAATGTAAATAATAGTAAGTGAGACATTTCATCCCCAGTTATGATGGAGGAATATTACACTAAAGTGAGGGATGTAAATATATTAGCTTTTCTGCATTTGGGAGCTTTACACCTCTGTGGCATCAGATAGTTCTCCTATTTTAGCTCTGCATTAGGTTGCCTTCTGAATAGAGGTCTGCTGAAAAGCAAACTTAAAATCTCTGAATGGCCTAGATGATAACTTATATAACTAGCTATCTTTTATTTAGCAAGTTAACAAATTACATGTATGTCCATTTGGACAGAAGAATTTTGAAGTGCCATAGATTTATAAGTATACAATATCTGGTGCTATGCTGTAAACTGAATCAGGTTCATGAATACAGTTACTTCAGACTCTTATCAGTGTAACTGAGATGGGAGTGTGGACCTGCTTTCTTTTGGAAATAGAAATTTGAATTTCAAGCCTGATCTCTGCAAGTCAACCTTTTTTTTTTTTAATTTATTTCAGTGTTAGGCTATATACTACTATGAGTAAATTTCAAATGCATCAGTATGTTTTATTAATGTGAATGGTGAGTATCCATTAAAAAATAACATCATGCATCCAAATCCAGCACAGCACTCCGAGTTTATAACCTGCTTCGGCCTGAGACTATGAAAGGTTTGGGCCGAATATTATGCTTGTGTTCAAAGTAGTTCATATCCTGTAAAATAAAAGAGGGTTAAAATAACTTTCTTTGGCCTACAAATGCTTATTTCTAGTTAAAAAGTAGCTAACAAAGTTTTAAAATTGTAACTGTGTTTAGTTTGTACATTCCTGGTACTCAAAATACAATCACATTAGTGTTCAGAAACATTCAGAGTAAAGTGCAGTTGTAAGAGAGAAGGATGATGGTAGGTAGTGTTGCAGCCCAACATAGAGGGCAAATTTTAGTTACCTGCAGCATTGCTACTACAGAGCTGAATGGAGAGTTTTCTATGTTGGAAAAAATTGCTTCATTTATCACCATTTTTTTGGATAATCAACTCCTGATTATCAGAAAAAACAGCAAGAGCTGGACTTTTAAATTGAAAACAGGACAGATAGTGATATACCATGAATGGCCACATATTATAAGTAAATACCAGTACTCACTTTTGCGATGAGTTAGGAATGAGACCCCTCAGTTGTCCATGAAGTGCATCTTGAATATTGCCAGATGAATACAGCCCAATTGGAGAATTATAGGAGGAGCTCACTACCTGTCTTTTGTCATCAATATTTGCTGCTGCAACAAAAGGCTGGGCCCTTCTGTTGTGAGCTGTACCAATAGGCTTGAATTCCTGTACATGATAGGCAGACAAAATACACAAAGCTACAATGCACACCAAAGCTAGTAATGAGTAAAACTGACAACATCAGTATTGTTAATCTCTGCATGTTTTACTTTTGTGACTTTGTTATTTTTGAACTGGTGCAAGCATGCTATATTTTTCCATGAATTTTCTATATGCTACTTAAGCCATACACATTCAGAGACTAGTATTTTCCTGCTTCAGGGCAAACAGAAGGCATTCCATGTTTGTAAATAGTGTGCAACTTTAAGAAGAAATAGGAGGGATGAATATTATAGTAATCTGTTGTATTGTTCTCTAGATTTTGCACTGTTAGCATCTTCTTTTAGAAACATTCCATGTATAGTTAGCTTCATTGCTTTGCTTTAGTGCTAATCTCTGCCTTTGCATTTTTGTCACATGCTGATGGAGGTACTCACAAAAATGTGAAGATTTTATTGTAAATGTCTTGCCTAGAAAGCACATAATTTTTAACACTTCTTTTATGGAAATAGTCTTGAATGTACATCAGATCAAGGACATTCTTCTGAATTTATTCCATACTTTGAAGCATACCTGTGCATCAAAAATTGTGGTGCTGTATAATTTAAAGATAATGTGAAATCATCATAAATATGTAAAACCCAGAAATGGGTAAATTGGAAATCATTCTGCCTATGTTTGTTTATTTCTGGAATACGATTTTGTTTATCGTTGGCCCAGATGATTGCCTCCAGTTGTAGAATTCATAGGGATAAGATCTGGAAACAAAATCTCTGATGACCTTTTAGATAACTTAAAATGTTCTTCTGTAGTGATTGGCCAGGAACAATAAAGACTGTTGACTGTGTGAAAGATGAATTATTTGTGTTGTGCATATTTAATACAGTCTCCTTTGAGTCCCGGTCAGCTCAGGTCCGGTCCATCCCTAACCCAGAGAAATACGGACTTTGGAAAACATAATGTTGTCATCTGCTGAGGTTTTTTTTTTTCCCTTCTGTGCTCATGGGTGAAGAATGTTTGCTGCTGTAGTCCATCACCTTGTCCTGATGTCCTGCAGCGCTCTTTGGAGACAGTGCTGTGAGAGCACTTGAACTTCCATCCGTATGGAATAAAAAGCTCTTGTTCCTAACAAATAGGTTTCTACAATTTGAATTGGTCTCTTCTTTAGAGACTGGAACTTGCAATGTTAAAATAGCACAGGACATAAATACTTCAATTTTCATAGAAATCTTTGCCAGTTCTCTGATTTGGCTTTGTTTTTGAGTGTGATGGTGTACTAGAAATACACCTGCAATACTATACTTATGTTGCTATCCCACTGTGTCATATGACCTAGAGACAGTGTAAGTTCTGATAGAGATTTATTTCAAATTGTCGAAGCTTGTATCTTAGGTACAGGAGCCTTCGGCTTAATCACTGTGTACAGTATATGCTGTCTGGTATTTGCTATCACATATTTTTTAATGGTGGCACACCCAACATCTTCAACTTTAAAATTACTCAGGTGCAGTTGTGGTCTTTCACTTATGTGTTGCATGCTACACAAACCAGTCTCCTTGTTCCACTAAATAAAACTGTAAACAAAGTGTTTTGTTTAATGCAGAAATGCCTTTTTAAGATTACCTTAGCCTTTAAGAATGCTAGAAAAATTTCCAGTTAGAACAAGTACAACATATTACAAAAAAAAAAAAAGATATTTGAATGCTAAAATCCACAGACTAAATCAAGATAAGAAGAGCAGATTAGATAAGCACGGACACATTTTTGACATCTCTAGATTTTTGTTAATTCCCCAGAACATTACTTCCTTTCTCAGACAGCATCAAGTCTCTGTTCAAAGTTTTGGTGAATAATTTTTAAAAATTATGAAAACCTGAATGTGAATTGGCCCTTTGTTTTAATTTAAAACAACAGTTTCAGAAATATATTTAGGAACAGACCTAAAGAAAAGTCATGGATATATAGAATGTGCAACCAGAAAATGCAAACAGTAAAAAGCAGTTTTATTAAATAAAAATGTTTAGCAGCATTGCACTGTAAGAGGCTACTGAAAGCAGCAATCAGATAAACAAGCACAAAGATTTTGCTTGCAGTTCCTTGTTTCTGTCTGATAGAACTGGGTTGCAGTTAACAAAAAGTATTAGTAAATGGAAATAATCTACTAGTGTTTAGGATCATGTCTACTTGATAAATGATATTAATGTCAAAGTATTTAAAATTTATTTAAATCCACGTATGATACAAAACGAACAAAACCAACCATGAACATTGTAATTTCATCCCCTTTTTTTATTTCTTGTTGACAAATGAACAGCACAGAAGACATATGGCACCATAATAGCATGTTTACAATGTAACAGTTGTGAAACAAGTATTTGCAGTTAGTTAGACTTAAATTCTGTTTTCTTTTTAACTCATCTATTCATATGAAATATCAGTGACAGAACATACAGCAGCAAAAATAGTCCAGCTCTTGTGTTTATTGGATCTCACTGAATCTGTGAAAAGTCCTCCTTTAGTTCAAAAGCTAAATGAGAACTGGAGGTTGTTGAAATTCCTAATCAGGAATATTTGAGAATTACAGCATTTAATTTCTTAATTTTTTTCCAGCTGACTGATATCCTTTTTGCAGGGCTAACTACACTTTTGCATTGATACAGGTATTGGGAATAGAATGAATGTAGCCCCTAAAATCTGTAGAAGTGCATCCAGCACGGACCATATGATGGCATTCCTTGGGGATAATTGCTATGACAGTACACAGATGTTTACATTTTGGAGGTATCATGTGACTAAAATCTTTATCTCTGAATGCTGTTATGGAAGAGGGGGTAGGTCCTCAAAATTAGACTATCACAATTATAGTGTTTCAAAACTTGATTAGAAGTGGTAATAGACTATAAACTTACTTTTTAGAATAGTGGGTTGGGTTTTTTTTTTAGATTTTTATACTTATCTATGTGTACAGTATATTTCTGTCTCCCAAGAATGTATAATGTCTTTCATGGCCAAAAGCCTAGTCACACTGAACAAAATATTCAGGCAAAGATAGAAGCAAAAAAGAAAAGCCCAAATAAAAACAATTCAAGAAATTCTGGTAATGGAAAGAAATTCATTTTAGATAAGGTTAAAGAGATTGTAACAGAAAAAATTTACAGGTCATAGTATTGTTTTACACTGACAAGGATTTTTAAAAATAATTTTTAAGATACAGTTTGCCATTTATATTGTTTTATTTTCTCTTCCTAATTATATTCTTTGGGAACTTTATGTTCTAAATTGCTTTTATACAGAATACGATGTGATTGTATTAGTAATACTTCAAGTAGTCTATTATTTCCTATTATTTATCCATCATGCTATAGGTTGCTCCCGACTAACGAAATTAGGTGGCTGGTTTTTATGTGGGGTTGTGTAGCTTTCAAGAGTGGCTCTCAGTCAGCCACTTACTGCTCTAAGTTATTTACTAGAATTGTTGCCTCAGTTTCCTCTTCCCAGAGGAAAAAGCAGTGAGAGCTTTCATTGTGCTGTGACAATTGCCTATACCAATCTCCAAAGGACTCTTTGGGGATGCTCAGCCTAAATGCAAAAGTTTGCTACGCTGTAAAGGTCCCTTGTTCCATCGCTGCAGGTAGGCACAGTATTTAGTTGTTTATCAGTTTTCACATAACCATCTCCAAGCATCTGTAGAATAATTTTCATTCCTTGAAGCTAAAGTAAGCATTCTCTGGCCAAATATTTGGCCAAATTGCTGAACAATTTAAAATATGTTATACTTTCATTTATAACTATCTTTTATTAGCTTGCAAATAGAAACTAGATACTAAGAAGATTGTGTAAGTCTTCATCTATTATTGTTATTTACTTGGCTTATAATGTATTTTAAATTATTGACTTACACTTGTGAAACTTTCTTAGTGAACTTTAAAATGTCTTTCTGGCAAGAGTGAAAAAAATCTGACTACATTTATAACATCTATGACCTTTTGAATAATTTTAATTATTATATAAATGGAGGAAATGCTTTTTATAGAACTCGGTGATCTTCCATTTCTGCACACCAGTTAATGTATACAATACTTTTGGATAAAAGGGTTTTACATTATATTGCTTTTGGATTTCTCTCCGTTTGTCTGGGCTTCAATGCCTTTATTTATTGTTGGACTCCAGCAAACTCTAATATGACCTAAACAGCACAGGTTATAGTTGTGCAATAATTTGTCATCTGAGGTTAAAGAAACTTTGATGTTGTACTGTTTTCACTACTGGTATACACACTGCTGAGTCTCGTGTGTTGTGACTCAATATGCAGTAAAATTTAATTTAAAATTACAGCAATTGTTGGAAAAAAGGCTATATTTTTTTTCCACAGGGAGATCAGGGTAATGGATGTTCTTGGATGGAAGAATTTAATCTAAAATGTAAATCATCCTTAGAATGGTTTAGCATATTTGTTTATATGCATTGCTACTTTTCTGGGGCCTACTATTTATTAAATATACTCAGTAGTCCTGATTTTCCTAGGAAGGAAAGAGAGAGAGGTACTGAAATGAAGAGGTGGGCTGTTTAACCTAGGAGAAACAGTTTTTCTGATTGCCCAATGGAGACTGCTTTTAATAGTCTGCCAAATAGCACTTAATGAAATCTTGTGATTTATTTTTAAGTAACTATCCTTTTTAGGAATGCAGCTTTCATGCAAAGGGATTACTCTCCTGTCATACACGCCTACATGGTTTTCTCTGTAGCTTTTTTAGTGAATTTGTTTCATTGCTGTTTATTTTATGTGTATCCTAGCTATTCCACAAAAATATGCATTTAAAATGTTTTTTTTTCTTCACTATGCTATCTCCTACTGCTGAAGAGGTTATGTTATTTCTGATTAAGTTTGCTGTATCACTTAATGCAAGTTTTTAGATTGGAAGGGAGAGAACTGGAACACTGAAATGCCATATTTATGTTTGGGAATGTCTCCATGAAAACAGAATTCATGGAAGTATTTATTGCCTAGGATTTATTTAAATGGAATCTGCACTTACATTTTGTCTAGGATAGCACAGAATAAATACTTTGACATACTTGCTTTGATCCTGGCCTTCCAGGATCAGCAGAATGCTCTTCCCTCCCCCCTCTTGAGAGAACAGCAAACGTTCATGTAGGTTAAAGAGGAACGACAAAAGAATAAAGCACTAGTTGTAGACAGTAGCTAGCTAATTAACTATATACAATACGGACACTTCAGCTCATAGGATTTAAATTGATTGGATTCGCTTTGGTCATATACAAGGATCAAGACTTTGCTGGTCAGAAGTAGTGAATGGTTTGATTATTGATCAGTATATGGGTTTTGTACAAATTTGTAACTTTTAGGTTCTGTGGTGTAGTATAAAAATGTATGGAAGTAAAGAGATGCAGCATTAATGGATCTCTCTATTTAACTGACTGTTACATCAAAATAACTTTTGTGATATGATGAGTGCATTGCTTTGGTACTTGACATTTATTCCTGACTGAAGAACTTCCTTGTATGATGAAGAATCTCTAAAGCAACTTAAACTCTATTGGCATAAAATGAGTTATTTTCTTTCCATAATAAAGCTATGGTGGTATGTACAGTTTCAAAGAAAAATGAGAATGTGTTGTCACTTGTTAATGTTTTGTTTCAGTTACAGCTGAAAAATAAAAAAAATCCAGTCAGATAAAAAGATGTTCATACATATCATAATTGTGATGGTTTGTATTAGCTTAAACTGGCAGATAATGGATGAAGTGCGATTCAAAATATTTTAATGACCACAAGGGAGATCATTTAAAGTGTAAAAAGGTGAATGGAAATGGTTAGGTAAGTTTCAACAAGTCATACCTGTGGTTCAGCTTCCAAATTTATCTTGAAGGGATGTGCTTTGCCATCTTCTGAAACTTGTGGGGACCATAATTTAGTTCCTGCCCTAGAAGGAAAGAAAGGCAGAATTTAAATAACTTGAATTCCTATAGAGTTGTATATGTTCCTGTAAAATATAATGCAGCTTGAAAATTTTCAGTTTGTTCTATGCTTTTAAAATGTTTTAACAGAAAAGTACTTTAACCATATATAATGTGTACTATATGTAAACAATATATAAAAATGTGTTTACTTTTTAAAAAACTATGTATACTATGAACAATGGAAAATAATTTGTTACTAGTTACCACATGCAAAGGGAAAGGGAAATTAATGCCTTTCTGACCTGAGCTGATGAAATTTTTACAGTTTTGGGTTTTTTAATGGTTGATAGAATGAATGTTGGGTCCTCAGAATATTTTGCACAAATAAGTGAATATCTTAGTAGTAATCCTAAACCAGAACAACATCAATTTCTTTTTTATGACCACAATATCCATGCAAAGTCTGCTTTTCAGTGTAGGAGGAATGCAATCTAGGTATGCAAAGTATATGTGCAATTGATTCTTTCAGTCACTTAGGCAGAGATCACGTGCAAATATCAGTTACAATTTTGTCTTCATCGACAAAGTGAAATTTGGCAGCTAATTTTCAAATAGTGTAATATTAATGTTAAACATTAATCTAGGAGTGCTTGTTATATAAATACAAGTATTTAGCATTTTAAAAATATGCATGTATTTCATAGGCACAATTACACTTATCATATTTTGAAAATTGCTTCCTAAGAGAGCTGCTGAATGGCGTATACCAATCTGTAACAGAACCTAGAATTAACTGTAGGAATTTTTAATGGTGGTGTGTGCTCTAGTAATTTGACAATGCTCCTTTCAAAAAAACCCCAACCTTCTGTATTTGGAAAGAAATATTGTGGTCAGCTGTAATAAAGTGCTGTGCCTCCTTGAGAGCCTCAGGTGAATCAGAGCTGTCTGATTCCTGGAGGCAGCTGAGAGGGTGTGCTAGGTGATTCTGATTAAAGGCTGAGCAAACTCTGTTGGGAGATGTGAAGATGGAGGTTGTTTCTGTTGCTGGCTTTAGTTGGGCAAAATGAACACAAAAAGTTTCTGAACTCCTGCAGTTTAGGTAAGAGAGGGGTTTTTAGTTTTTTTGAGATAATATTGCTTTGAGAATCCTGTATTTGGTATAATACATTGTGACCAAAGAGGTTGGCTTTAAACCCCCTCCTTTGTTACCCCTTATGAAAGTCTGATGTGATGTTGCTTTCCTTAACTGGGAGGATATACTCACAGCTTTGTCTGTGATTGGGAGCAGGAGGCAATGATAAGCACCTGTGGCTGAGGGAGTGTTAGAGCAGAGAAGTAACTGAACAAGTGACAGCTAGGTGAGTGTTTCATTCTTTCCCAATAATATGAAGAACTGCTTATTTACAGAGAGCAAACGTAGGACTTGTGGAGTCAGCAGGGACAGTATAGGGGTACAGTTCACAGCTCAATAAATGTGGTGAGTAGCCTGAGGGGAGTCATCTTGTGCCCATGAAGAAGTGTTCTGGGGAGTCTTGTGTGATCTGGAGTTGGTGAGGTAGGTCTGGGTGCTTGTTTTTTAAAGGATTTATGAAATTCTTAAAATTATTTTAAATAGTTACACTATATAATAGTTGTACTGTATAATTGGTTGGGTAGTATCTTCTTTCACAAGTAAGTGGACATGTACACATACCTCTCTATTTTCAAAGAAAGCTGATGTACAGCTGCTTTAATTCTCTCTTGGGCATCGTTATGTGTCATGTTCTCTGTGCCTAGACCATCAATAGCTACAATAACATCACCGGGGCACAGGTTGGCAGCTGAAGCCTTGCTTCCAGGTGTAATCTGAAAAAACAAAATTTAACTGCTTAAGCACCACATGTACCTGAAAATTGATAGAGAAAATAAACTTCACCATGCTTCCCTATTTCTTATGGGGTTGGGGAGGGAGTGGGCCTGTAAACAACTATATGCTGGCTAACAAAAAAAGTTCTTAGTTTTGCCAGACCCTCTGTAGTTCCATTGTCAGATCACCACATAAATGCTTTATTCATCATAACTTCAAATCAGATGGAAACTATCTTCACACTTCTGCATTAAGTAGTTTCCACTCTGATTTCTGTAGTTACTGTAACTTGTCTTTGAATCTTCCGTCTCAACTGCCATTGTGTAATTTGCTTGAAAAGAAACAGTTAAGTTTTTCCCTTGCAACTCCAGGCAACAGCAGAAGAGTAGAACTGCTAAGAAATTGTGCTACTTAATGTTCATGTGCGTGATGTGCCATTGATTGGCTGATACAGAAAGCCACTTGTGGTCTTACCACATTTAAGGACAAATATAGCAGTTAGTGTGTTTCTGCTAGCCTGGTCTCTCATGTTGTGTTGCTAAGTAATCAGAAATATGCTAATAATACTGAAATGACATTTTTCTCTTTATTCTTGTCTAATCCAGACCCTGAACTCCTTGAAGTGCTTAGCTTTAAGTTGCATTGCATGTGAATAACAAGGGCCCTGATCTTTCAAGGTGATCTGTGTGGCAGAATTCATACCTCACAGAAATGTACCACTGTCAGTGACATTCACAGAACTAGCTCAAAGCTTATCTTTCTCTGCTTGCTTTTTTTGGTGTCTTGTTGGTAATCTTCTACATCATGGTTCAAATAATTTAAATGCAATACAATTCTGTTTTAAAATAACTATTGCAGAGAGGCCGTGACCTTAGATATTACTAAAGCTTGTTCTAGAATTGCAGGCCTTTTTTTCGCAAACAGGTGACTTGTCATACCACCACACCATTTAAAGAGGTCTTTGGTCACTGAGTGGGATTGAGGTCCCTTAGGTGTGTATTGCCATTTTAGGTGACCTTTGATAACCAAGACAGCAACATGAAATTGATGGATGTAGCACATAAGCTTCTGGAATTCAGCTCTTCTGAAACAGCAGAACAAAGGGGACAGGTTGATTCATCTAAAATAACACTAGCTGCTTTTTTAAAGTAAATGAATCCCAGTGTGGGGACAAAAGTGTCAATATATTCTTATTTACAAGAGCAGTTCTCTGATCTGTGCCATGTATGAAGTAAAAAAGCTATTGGAGATATTTTTTTGTCACCATGGGTTTGGCTACAGCCAAAGCAAGTGCTATCTCAATTATTAGAAGTAATTAAGTGTTATGGGGGACTGGAAAACATGCTATGGAGGTGTTCAACTCTGGTGTTTTCCAGTTTTTCAGCAGAGGCTTTTACCCCCTCACCCTCCAAAAGAATGGACTCGTGTAGTGTGTGCTTAACAAAGTCTTAAGGTGCCTGAATAATCTGTTTGAGTATGAAGCGAGGAAGTTGCTCATAAATTCTAAGTCTGAAGTCTCCAAAACACTCTGTTTCTCAAACTTCAACAGCTGTTAGTGTAAATGAACTACACTGAGACCACTTACATTACTGTAATTAGGCAGGGGCAGAGGTATGATCATGCTTCTCCCTTTAACCTGGAACGGCTCCTGACTTTGCCTAGCATGTTGTAGATGTGTGGAATGACAAACTGCAGCAGGATTCCTAGTGTTCGAGTGTGACTGTTGATGCTCTAATACCCAAAATGGGCAAACCCAGCCATTCTTGGTTCCCTCCAAGAATAACCTTGCTTGAATAACCCTTATATAGGTTACTCGGTAGATTATGCTTTTTACATGTCACAACAAAATCCTCTGCTTTATCTGTGGCATACTGCAGCGATGTACTGACGTAATGATTCTGCCTTACAAAGTAGCATATCTGTCTAGCATGGTATGTTCCCCTGCAGCTGTGCTGCTGGTAGGACCTAACCCATTCTGTGTTGCTGGTAGTAATGCACAATCCCTTGGATTTTCTTAGCATATTGTTACCAGCTGCAGCGGTACCACTATATGGTTCAATGGGGTTACCATTGTTTGGTGGGAGCAAGGAGGGAAAGGGCCAGGAGTCTGTATTTCCTATTCCTTAGCTGAACTGATTATTGCCAGGCTTCTGGGATGTGTCTGTTGGGCCTTAACACCTTGATGGGGGTGCTGAGCTCTACCTGCCCCGGCCTTCTGGGGTGCAGAACTACCTGCCCTTTCCCTCATCTGCTCTTCCTGGGCTTGATGGAAAGAGCTGGAGATCTGCTGCTAGGATAGGGTAGGAGGAACGTGGCTGGGTGCCAGCTCTTCTCTCTTAATATTTCAGGGGGGAAATCTTGACTGTTGCTTATGGGCAAGAGAGGCAGACAGACAAAAGTACTGCAGCCTACGTTTTATAGAAAGGGACCAGGTTGTGCGTTGCAAGATTACACCACATTGTGGGTATAATACTGATGTTGTGGGTACCTCAGTAATGTAAGTAATACTGTTTCTTAAGGAACTTAGTGACACATTAAATGTGTATTGTGAACACTTAGCATCGTATTATGACTGTAGTGTTTGTTGCTTGCTCACTCTAGCTTCATGAGGTAGATTCTGCGGTGCTTTGAGAAAATTTTTGCCTTTCTCTTCAGGACGTGTCTGTATGGTACACCTGTTGCTCCTGTATCCTAGGTATCTCAGATTTGGATAAATACAAGGATATATGTTGAGCATTCAGATGTTGTCAGAGACCAGATAACTATTTAACCACATGAGGGGCACTGTCTCCTATGAAAACTTTGAAGAAAACCTCTCTGCATTTGTTAATAGACTTATGAAGCTCATCATGGCACACCTTCATAAACATTTCAGGTTCTGTGTTTTCTAAAGAGAGTTATGAATGTCTGCAGAGTGGCTAGATATAAAATTGAGTTAATATAAATACTTGCATTGTGACCTGTAAAGGTTTATATTAAAATAGAACTTAAATCTAGAGTTGATAATATTTCACCCTTCCCTCCAAACTCTACAAGTTTCAATTGTTCCTGTAATGCTTTATTCAATATGACTTAAATTCCAGGATTGCATTCCTCTAAATGCTTAACCCAAAAGGTTATCTTCTGGTCAGAATAAACTGAATTATTCAGTTTCATTAAGACTAGGTTTTTGATCAGTTTAACTGATGTAATTTCTTTGTATCTATGTAAAGTTCCAAGGATTTCAAGACATTTTTTCATTATTTCTAGTTAATTCGTTGTTTCTGACCCTAATAGAATCTGAGTATGTCTATTTTTAGTCCCCTCCTGTTCTTCCTACTTTCCCAGTGATTATGATCTGTGGGTTTTGCATTTGCTTGAAACGGTCAAAACAACAGAACAAATCGCAGATGGGTTTTGGAGATGACATCTGTTCTTTAGACAGGTGGATGATGATGTCTTAAGTTGTCTGTCTCTCTTGACAAGTCCTGGTAAAAGCTTTCTCTTGTTGAACAAGGACTGTAGCCAACCAAACTCAACACCTATCCAATTATTTTATTCAAAACGTGTTTAATTTCTAGTTATTGTTTTAATGGCTAATAATTTTTTTCTTGTCAGGACAGTTAAGCCAAATGTGAACGGGCTGCTGGTGATACCTTTTACAAAAGGAACACCTAGGCCCCCAAAAGCAAGGCATATGGATCTTGCAAAATATTCACTACTACTTAAGGAGTACTGCATGAATACTTATGTAGGGACTCTTCTAAATGTATGCTTTGGCAACAAAAATATTAAACAAATCTACTATTAATATTCTTGAATGTGAGCTAAGGAAACTTAAACATGCCATTTTTCCCTATAGATACTACATTTCAAGTAGAACTATGAAATAAGATTTTGAGCATTTCTGTAATATACTAGAAAGCAATGGCTTATGTCTTGTGAGGCATTTGCTAGGTATGAGTCAATTGCAAACTAATTCATTCTTTAGAAAGTTACATTTATAGTAACGTCCTTTGTTATTGCAGTTTTAAACTTCATTGCACTTAATCTAAACACAAAGAAAATACAAACCAGACACCGCTAAAATATTTTTCATTAGAGATAATGGAAACTTTTTCTTTTGAAGGCCCATAAAAGGCAATGAAGGCCCCAAAACATACAGAGATTTTTTTTTCTTTTTAATTCAATGTTTTTGTCTCCTGTTTCTCCAAAGGCTTTGCTGTGTCCTATGAATATTTGTTATGAAGCTACATACAGTCAAATAATAGCATTCTGGTTTACTTCTGTTTAAAATAAGTAAAATATTTTATGCTTATATGAATCTGGAATAAGTGATTAAATGAAACCAATTTTTACTAGTATAATATGTGAAAGGTTGGTCCTTAAATTTTCTGCAGCCTCTTGTTTAGAAGCATGTTTACTGCAAGGCTTCACCAGTGGTATCATCCTTCAAGGCTCTTGACGTTTGTTTAATACCAGGCATAGTGTATATATTGAGTCATAGTGCAGGGCTTTTTAAAAAAAAAAAAAAAAGGCATTGGTGGTTTGGAGGCTCATGGAACACACACTCAATGTGTCTGAGGTTCTGAAAAGCAGCAACAATATAGGGAGAACTAATTCTAGTCTGATGTGCACTGAACACAATTTTCAAAACATACCAATTATCAAAATACGTATCCTGCCTTTTGAGTAGATCTATGTCTGTAAATGCAGAGCAGCAGACAGTGTTTTATATGCTCCATTCATTGAGTAACTGGTTCCTTAAATAACTTGCAGTTAACAGCTCAAGATCCATGAAAAAAGGAAGGCTTGGATTCTTGCCCTTTATTAGGGGGGTAAGGTAAATAGGCTCTTTCTAAATATGGCAGAAAACACCAAAGAACTATCTTCTTCGTATTCAGGATTGGGTAACTTTCTAATAATTCACTGACTGAACATTCATGAAAGTGAGAACCTTTACATATGTAAAAAAAGGCGCTGTTGCCTTTGCTGGCAATGATCAGGACTTGATTTAATTAAATAAGAGTCCGATTAATCTTGTAAAGTTGGCACAGAGTTTGCAAAGCAGAAACTTCCAGACGTGAGGAGCTGCTGCCAAGCAGTCTTCTCCCCCAGCGATCACAGAGGCTGGTCGTGCAAATGATAAAAGTGGGGTCTGGCCTTTAGTAGGCTCGAAAGTAATTTTCTCATCTGAATGCCTGGGGAAATCACGACAAAGATTTTCTGCAGCCAAGGCACTTGGATTTAATTTTTGAGGCATAAGTAGAAATGCTGTTAAGGTATTTTAGACCGATGAAACGATCCCAGAAACATGTCACGCAAAACTTGTAACAACTGTTAGCATTCAGCTGGCTCTCCTCAGAACTAGCAGCTACTTGCTAATCTACTCACAGCTTCATCTGCATCTCTGAACTCCAGAAAAGTAAAGGGCAAAAATCTGCAACAACTTAAAAATGTAATAACTAGAAAGGAAACGGAAAGAATACATACCCTGGTTATGATTAAGGGTTGGTTAAAATCTATTCCTCCCGAGAGCCTGAATCCCCAGGGTGCCGGTCCTTGGAGAACAACATTTTGTGGCATTGTGGACGTTTTTTTTTTTCCTTGGTTACTGTCCTTTTTTCCTTAGGTCTGTGTGAGGAGCCAAGCTGTCGGAGGAAGGGTGCTGTCAGCAGAGCACCTGCCGGACGGGGCAGCCGACCCTACACACCTCCTAGGAACTTTTACTTGTCCCACAGCTGCGGGCACTGCACTTATCCCTGCTTTTTGGGTGACGTCAGCCAGTCCCTCGGCTTCCCCACCCACAGAGGGGAGTATCGGACTCGGACAAATAAAGCCTGAATGCTGGAAAGTTTACAACAAATACTTCAGCTTTATCTGCTGCTGCAGCGTCCCCTCAGCCTGACAATCAGTAAGCTTCAGGATGCAGTGTCCTTCTGGTTTCTTAAAGCAACCCTGTTGCTCATTTGATATGATGCTGATTGCATTGCTGGTGCTTTTTCCAGCAATGCACTGCATTGCTCTTGACTTTGTACACAATTCTGTTTCATGTAAACAGAAATACCGATAGGGAGATCCCCCCCTCCCCCCTGCCTTTACATCTTGTCTTATTTGCAATGTAATAGTTTATTGCACCAAAAAGTCCTCCCAGCTCCCTTCAGCTGAGTTTTTCAGCTACAGTCACTTGAGACCATGGCATGCATCAACTCTAATGCCTTGAAAAATCTGGACTGATGTCATGCATATTTCTCATACTGAGGAAGAGAAATGCAGCATTAGTTGATGATGTCTCTTCTCCCTGTAGAAATCTTAGCTGTTTTTAAGGTAGTTGCAGATACCTTCTGTAGGTTGTTGGTGTTACTGAATAAATACTTTGTGTTCCTTTTGGTTTTCTTGCATCAGCTTGATTAGCTTTATTTGGACTTCTGCATCCCTTACATTTTGTTCAGAAAGAGATAGAGAATTTTGCAGTGATGGTGTACATGTTCACTCACTTTCTTATCATGATGTTACAGATTTCTCTTTATATGTGATATTAGCAAAGTTAATATGGGCGTGGGTAATGTCCTTTAAGCATCTCTTTGCCCAAAGTTTGGCCTGTTCTAGGACAGTATCTACAGCTCTCATCAGACAGTGTGGTGTGTTGTGTGTGGGGGGTTTTGTCTGTTTTGTTTTTTTTTTTTCTTCTCTCCCTAAATGAGTCAACAGCAAGTCAGTGAGAGCTTGGAAAGAATAAAAACTGATGAGGATATATATTTTGGTGTAACAACAGTGCCTGTAACTTTTCTAGCTTTGAGGAAAGTTTCTGGTTGGTGTTTGTGTTGTGGTTTTGCTGGGGGTGTTTTGTGGGCTTATTTTTGTTTTGGTAGGGTTTTTTTTTGTTTGTTTCACTTTTTTTGTTCCTTATGGTAGAGGATTTACCCACTTTTGTTCACTCTGTGCGCTTTCCTTTCTTACTAGCTGTCACCTGCTTAGAGTTTCTGGACTAGAGAGAGGCAGTAAGTGAGAGAGAAGAATAAAATGCAGGTTCGTAGCATTCATATAATTTCTGGTATGGATAATTTATTTATCTGTAGATTTCAATAGAAAATTGGCTTCCACCTCTTACTCTGACTTATTGAATGTCCTTATCTGTGTCCGCTGCTAATGCATACATGGTTAAAGTCCTTCTCAGTAAGATATCCAGAGTTTTGGTGGTGTTTGTTTGGGTTGTCTGTGTTGTTTTTGTGTTTTTTTGTTTGTTTGTTTTTGGTTTTGGTTTTTTTTAGCACTCTGAAGGTTAGCCTCAGAATTTTTTTTCTTGTGTTTGTCCTTTACTTATGCCTTGCTAGCAGATAGTAACATTCATCATAGGTTTTTGTATTTGCGTTCTTGTCCAGAATATTTCAAAGACCCTCTCTATCATTAGAGTATATTTCACAACCTGATTGGAATAAAATAAATAGTAGTAACTCTTTCACGGTGAACTACCAGAAAACATATCTGTATCACAGAGAGCTTGCAGTGTGACAGCTGTTGTGAGCTTGTGGGGGCATAGCTTATATTAGGGGTGTTGTGAAGGACAATAGGCACATTTAAAGAAATAATGCAAGGCAGGCGTTTAGGTCAGGGGTATCTTAATCTTGGTAGCTCAAATATTTTGTATGTTTTGAAGTTGAGGGAAAAAAAAAGTCCTCTCACTGCCTGTGAATAGTGTATATACTCTGATATGTTCTGACATGTTTTGAGGTTGATTCAATATATGCCTTCAATATATTGATGCTCTATGCGGTTCATCCTGCCAGATTATATTGTGTGTCCAAGGTCAGAATTTATCACTAAGTAGTACTTCAGTTTCTTACCTTTTCTCTTCCTCCCTGATACCAGTTTTGAGTGAAAACACTCTCATGTTTGGTACCCTTTTTTACCCCTCTTTTTTTCTATTGAATCCCATAATGTCTTTTGATTTGCAGCTGGGAATGCATAGCTTATTAGATGTATTCATTTAAAGAGTTCCTTCATGTGCAATTTGCGTTTTCTTTTTCATTGAGTAATGGCAATTTCAAATAGTGAATCCTTCAGTGCACTTCAGTAGAAAAGGATTCAGAGATACAAGAATTTCTGTATCAGGTCAAACCCATGATCACGCTCTGAGTTTCCAGTGTCAAAAATTATACTTGTATAATAACTTGTTCACTTGAGAGGTTTCTTCCAAATTCCCGTTAGTAAGTTATTGATTTATATCTTAATACACAGGCTTGCTTTTGTTTTTTTAAGAAATCCTAGGGATTGCTTAAATGTCTGTAAAGGTTGTTCATGTCTCTTTACTATTACTGAGATCTGCTCATATGTCCCTTCTAATCTTGTTAGATGCATGTAGGGGGACAGCAGACTTGACTTTTTTCTAGGCAGGCGATTGCTCTTAATTTCAGTGGAAGTTGTGTGGCTCTATGAGACTGAGCTCTGGATCAAAGATTTTTTTTTTCTGCCTGGTTTACTGGAAGGGTGACTTGCTCTCCAAGGTGCTGTTGCTCTGGACAGCAATTTCTAGATCCTGTTTTATTGATGTATCATGGGTTGAGCTTTAAGTCTATAATTCTCAAAAAAAAAAAAAAAAATTTGAAAGACAATGTTGACTTGATACTTGTGACATAGCCGTTTCCTAGTTTCTTTTCAGTGACTGCTTTTAAGAAAGTCCTTCACCCATTTACAGAGTATGTACACTTTTTGTTTTACTTCCCTAAAGCACTTCTGTTTTTTTCATACTAGACCAAAATGACGAGCTAAGCTGGACTGAAGCTAGAGCCTTTTATCCACTTAATAAAGGTATATTCCCATCAGTGAAGTAAAGGCTATTTTCTTTTCTTCTGTCTGGTTTTAAGGCATCATACATATAAGAATGCTGTCCTGGGACAGGCTTTGCTAGGCATACTGAGCAGCTTCTAAATAAGCAACCTTGAAATTAAGGATTCATTGTAATGAAACAATATGAAACTGAGTAAGGTGAGTCTTCTAAGATAATGATAGTACAGATTTCAAACTACATACCCATATAGCTTTCTCTGCTCATCACCTTGGCTTTCGTAATAGTTCTAGCTATGAAAATGGAATTTTGTAAATATGTAGCAGTGTGACATTTTGTTTTCTTTTTTTCTTGTGCTGTTGAAGCTTCCATATAAGAAAACAATTACTTTTAATAGATTTTCTTGGTTTATTGTACTGCAAGATCATTGGTTTTACAACTTTTTGTACCTGCAAATATACATCCTCTGAATTTAATGGCTGTGCTATGAATTTATGTATAAAGTAGCCTCCTCAGAACTGTAATATAGTCTCTTTGTTTGTAGTATTACTAACCATCATGTTTGAAGCAGGATCTTGCTCTTTATATTGGTATTTCATTTGATTTTTGTGCCAAATGTTATCTTTCTACCTAATGCAATCAGAAAGAGTACAACCACTTTTTTTTTTTTTTCTTTAACTGAACCAGGGCCCAGAGGGAAGTTGTGTCAACTTTATTCATATCACTCAAGTTTTGAGGTTTGGGGGGGTGGGAGCACAAATTAGGCATCAGAGTAGTAGCATGATGCACAAATTTGTCACTGCATACCATACCACCTCACTAGCTTCGGACAAACTCCTGTGCCGGTGGCATGGCATCATTTTCCCCTGGAGTTAGTGAAAGGTACGCTTCCTAACTCATGTCAGAATATTTCTGGATGTCAGTTTCCTATTTTCTCTCCCAATATGTCCCTGCCTTGATGGAAAGAAATGTTCTTTTCCTGACAATATGGCAGACTGAGAGTTGAAAACTAAGTTATAAGTAGCAAATGTTTAAAACCAATTCATCCTTCTGTAAACTCGTGGAGTGCTCTGCTTCAGGCTGCAGAACCAGAATAAACTCTGGTAGAGGCAGAAACAAAAAAAAACCTCTTCAGAGTGTGCATTTCAAGCCATAAACCTCCTGTCCTGTTTCGGATCTTACTCTCTGTCATGATAAACTGTACTGGACTAGGCCACTGTTTGTGAAGTTCAGACAGCAACAGCCTAGGATACTAAATGAAGCTTGAAAATCACTTGCACATGTGGAACAGCATGTACTTAAACTGGTTCTCCAGAGGTGAAAGGCCAGAGTGTTCCCTACTGCACAGCCTGTTTTCTATTTCAAAATACATGGGTATATGGGAAATCTTCTTATAATAAACGGTCTTATTTTAAAACAGTTTCCCAAAGCAATAAGATATGACTGTTTTTGTACAGTTTGAAGCCTTTCCTAATTGCACAGTCAGGGAGCAGGAATGGTTAATAACTTGGATCCTGGTGAACTTTTCATACCAGCTTTTGGTTAGTCTGATAAATTAGCAGTACCCTTAGTTTTTCCTGGCAAAGGAGAAATCCTCTTTCCTTTTCCTAGCTGGTATGACAAACAGCTCTGGTATTCTTCTCATGCACCTGGCAGAGAGAGGAGGAGTGGGGCTCTGGTACTGTACCCCTCTCCAGGCATTAGACATTTCCAGGGCAGGAGTACGTGGGAGGTGGAGAAGGACGTTCCTAGAACAGCTCCCCACCTACCCCAGCTTTGTAGTTGTTTCGAAACAGTGATTTGGGTCAGCTGTCCTCTCATTTTAAACTTTCTGTTATGTGAAAATGATAGCTCTCGTACTTTTCCCTGCTGTTTGGGTTCTGAGTAGCAAACTGCAGCTGATAAGCATCTTAAATTTTCTGTCTGCAGGCTCAGGAGGCCAGGAATGTTCTGTCTTTTTTTTTTTTTCTTAATCTTTCAAGAGTGATAAATTTGTTCTGAGAATACTGCAGAAACTGAAGACTTGAACCTTCTCACCTTCTCCAAGAAGCTTCCTACTTAGCAAGTGGGGAGTAAGTCTTAGAGCCTTTTAAAGCCTATGTTAAGGATCTGATCTCAATTAACAAGCAAATAAGTGGAAAGTAAATTTTTTACTGAAATGGTATATTTCAGAACTGTTTCATAAACTTCTAAGTAAGTTGGAAGTAGAAATTGAAATCTATTTTTAAACAAACTTGTTTAATTACAGATGTGCTTGTTTTCATTTGAGTTTTCATCTTATCTGGAATTTGTGTACTGATTTTCTTGTTTTCCTTTTAATTTTCAAAAAATGTAAAGGAGGAGTTGGGCATATATAAAATAATGACTAATATTTCAAAAAATCTAATGAGCATAATGAATGGAATGAGATACTTAAGTCACATTAAGGTATTGAAGGTACTGTTCACCTTCATTTTGAAAACTCATGTCTGTAACTTGTTTGCAAACTGACATGTGCATGTATTGACTTTCCATCTGTGTTGCTAAGATTGTGATTAGTGCATTGGTTACATGAAGCGTTGCTTCTGTCATAGTATTTCTACTGTGCCTTTGCCTATTTTACGGGGGTTAGATATTATTGTGACTAGGGAAGAAATTTGTTGTCCTTTATTGGTTTCTTTGTGAGCCTGACGTAATGACAGCTCATGTTTTAATTGTGGTTCCTAGCCAAAAACTAAGTTGCAAAGCACTTCTCATTTTGTGCTTAATTGCTGTACTTCTCAAATTTCATGCTTAATTACTTTTCTGAGAGTTGAAGGTTTTCTGAGAGGATGTGTTTTCCTGTTGTGTATGGAAAAGGGTTTGCCCTTCTGTTCTGACAGCCTGTATAAGTTCTGATGGAGAATGTTAAAGCTAACTGTGAGGAAGGAGTTTTTTTTTCTTTTCAGCTCATTCACTCATCAGTAGTTCTGCTCCCTTTAATAGCTACAGTCGAACGTCACCTCCAAATTTGGCAAGCTGATGCCTTATTTGGTTTAAAGTTAAAGCCTGTTTTTGGCACTGGAAACTGAATAAGTTCATTCCAAAAGAGTAAAGTTGGAATGAAGTTAGCAAGGCTCTGTGCCAGCAGGTAAGTCCAGTATGCTTCATAAATTAGCACACTGACACATAATTTTTTAAACAATATAATTTTAAATAATATAAAATTTTAAACAATATGTTTAACAATATATCTGTTAAACAACTCTCTGAAGTGCTTGCCATTCAACATTACCTGAACAAATAATGCATAGAAATTGTTAGATTTATGAAATCTATTTCATAATACATATTATAGAGCAGCATTCAGGAAGTGGTGGAAATACTTCATTAGGTGTGTAATGACACGTATCTACAAGAACCATTAACATAACTCTTCAGACACTCAGCATTGCCTCTAATAAAAGCAAAGTCTCATTTTGTATTTCTACAATAATTAGTCCTATTTCTTGATTTAATCTGTGATTGTATGCAGTTAGCTATTGCTTAATCCTTTTTTACTACATGGAAACTTTAACCTCCTTGTCTTTTCCGGAGAAAAGCTTATCATATTTATTAAAGGAATAGTGAAGAGATCAAGTGGGATCAAGAGACTTATCTCGTGTTCTTTCCAAACCATGGGGTAAAATGTGAACATTACCACTAGATATTACCAATAGCTGGTGACGATTCTTACAAATGAGCTTTTCTCTGGCAGTGGCTACAAACAGGCATGAATGTGTGTTCTGACAGCTTATTGCCCCATATACCACTAACAAGCAGATGTTGCTGCCTTGCCTGTGGGCCCTGGTAGAAGCAGGAGTGCTTTTTGGTGGCTGTATTACTGTTTGTCTGAGACACTTTGCAGTACTTGGGGTAGTTTCTCCACCCTAGACATCTTGGGAGGGCAGAGACTGTAGAGCATCAACTATTGTTATGCTTTTCCTGGGTGTGTGGGCTGAAAATGGGAGGGGTGGCTGTGTCTGTGTAGGCCAAACTAAATGTATGAGTGCTTTTGGTATGCCAGTAGTAGCTAACCATAAATCTTTTCTTGTGCCGGGTTACATGATACAAATCAAGTATTGGCAATGCACAGAAGAGAGGAGGCTATCCGGCCATCCTCCTGGAGGATGCAACGTGATGAGGATTAGGGAAACGGGCAGTGGAAGTGGTGGAGGTAACATCAGTTCTTCTGAGGGGGCATGTTAACTTGTAATTCAGAAAATAACAGTAACTTTAGGTCCTTAGAAGCTGTTGGCTGACTGTGTTTCAGATGTGACCCAGTTAGCTTCTGCTGTGTACATCTTGCTTAGACATTGATTGCATCCTTTCTTTTTGGACATGTGTTTTGTCATTGCTATCCAAGTCTCAGTCATGGGATGTGAATTACTGTATCCACACTATTCAGAGACTAAAACTGGTACAGAATGCTGTGGTATGTCCCTGCAATGTTAGTTTATAGGAAAATATGCTGTAATTGTAAATGTGTGATTTTTAATGTGGAGTGACTACAAGCCCTGCAGAATTAGCCTTCTTCTACTCCTTAACTAATCAAGATAAAAGGTAAATTACAGGAAAAGGAATGTTTGTGTGGAGATTACCTATGCTGCTACTGGAGAAGGAGGTGATTTTATTCAGCAGCACTTGACGTGACAAAAATTTCAGACAATTTTGCTAAGTTCAAGACTTTAAGACAGACTCATAGTATCATTTGTGTGACTAGAGAAACCTGTCAGGCAGAGGTAGTAGCAGTGCTACTTTAGGAAAAACTGCTTTTTGAAGAGATTAACATTTCTTCTAGCCTTTACCGGATGATAAGAGAAAGGTTACTCTTCTTGGAGTGGTAAAACTGTCAGCTCAAGATCCTGTGTATAGTGTAAGTATGTCTCTCCCCATGGAAACACTTGTGTGTGTGTGTATGTTTTCTCCCTTCTAGTTTATTTTTGTCAGTGAAAGTTTATATCTGGAAAAAGATCTGAATTGAAGTGTCAAGAAAAGAACAGTGATTTCTTGGTAAAGAAGAAAACACTCATGTTTGTATGGTTGTGATTTGTACTTTATTCCTGGTCTAAGCTTTAGCCTTCCTCTAGATGATCTTTAAAGCAGATTTTTTTCTTTTTCTTTTCCTGTCTATAATTTTAGAATTGTTATCCTACTTTTGACTTATTGAGAATGCCTTCTGTTGTAAATAAAAGCTAACAAAATTCTGGGGATGCTACTGCTATCTACAAAGTAGCTTTATGGAAGACAGAATAAGGTAGGAGGCAAAGCTGCCCATCCCGTCTGGGGCTTCTTCTGAAGTTTGTGTCAGTTTTCATTCTAAGCAGTTCTTTTTAGTCTATACCTTCATCCTCAGCTGTAAAATAGTGCTCTTTGATAGGGCTCTTCAGATTTAGCAGAACAGAGCAAAGTGCTTATACACAACTGTACTCCCACAGCATGAATGCTATTGAGAATGTGTGCCTGGTGTTTCCCTTGGGCTTGCTGCAGGTTTTTGGAGGCATGTAGGCAATAAGAGACCGTAAGGACTTGGAGTGTGGTCCGTGGTGGCTTATTCTGTATCACTGAAGTTGACAGGTTTTTATGTCAACTGCTGCCTCTGTGTTTGTGCGCATTTCTGTGTGTGAGAGAAAGATACCTTTAGTAATAGCTATTTACAATTGTTTTGTGTTAGTCTACTGACCCAAAACCTCTATCTGGGAAGCTTAGCAGGAATAACAATAAAAAAAGTTTATTCTGCCTTAAACCTGAAAGAATACATGGATTTTTCTAAGTGCAGAGCAGTCCAGGGTTTCTCCAAAGCATGTGTCAAATTTTTAGATCAATACCTTGATCTGTTTTGTCATCTCCCAAGAGATGAGACTTCATACACAAACAAATGATGAGATCACATGTAAGGCCACAATCGTTGTCTTGTGTTCTATGAAGTACTGTATTCAATATCTATTTTTCTTTAACCTTGTGGCTTGGGTTTAGCATTTTAACAGCAGTTGCTATGGAAGAGTTAGCCATGTTTATTGGGTCATTACAAACGGCAACAGCTGAAAGACAAATATGGTATTCTGTTTTAAGTATAAGGTGGGCTCGGAGCCAGAGATCAGCAGCTTCAGAATGTAGCTAGCCACAAAGCTGGATCCTAGGGTCCTGACGCACGCTGTAGTTACTCGGGCGTAACACTTAAATTTAGCTTATACTTTAAGTATTTTCCTTGTTACAATTTTGATTTCTTTCTGCTTGTTAAGAGGACACTGTCAGCTTGTTCATGGCCATGAATTAGTTTCTTAACAGCAAAAGAAAACACTGAATGGAAGTATATAATTCTGCATTTCACACCTTTTTGCTTGCTTTTGTTTAGTGAATGTAGGAGTAAGTGCACAGGTTTAAGAAAACATTTGCAAAAGTTGGCTGTATTGTGAGAAAGTATACAACTGCATCAGGGACAAAACCAGCAGAAACATAACTAGGACAAACTTCTCAGTTTTATTGATGTGTAATTACTCGATCTGAAATGGTCAATGTGAAAACTGGCAGATATGCATATACACAAACAGACTTAAAGCTGGTATTCATACATCCACTATTGCTATACTCCAGCATGTGGGGAGTTGTTATAATTCATACCATAGTTGGGAACTTTTGCTCTTGAAGTTTTCTAGTACCACAGAAATGCAGGCCAGAATTTGAGTGTAATCCCTCCACAGTTTTTCAAAGGATAATCCTCTATCTACAATGTGAAGACGGGTAAATCGTGGTATATACAGCTAGTGCTTTGAAATGTGAGTAAACCTCTCCCAACAAAAATCTCTCTGGAAATAAAGATCTGGAAACTGTCTTGCTTACAATCCTTACCCCCTCTCCCCCTCCGCCGCACCAAAAAACCTGAAAATAAAAAAACATTCAGAAACACAAAAAGAGTCTCCCTGAAGCTTGAGTTTTTCTTTTGCCTGTCTGTTGCACTTCAGCAATTTCTATTTCGCACTTGCCAAAGCTTAAAAGTAAAACTTCCCAAAGTCTCTTCAGGTGAGGGAATGTCAGGATGTTTAAACTCGGTACTCTCTAACCAACACTGTAGTTACGTGCTGTGGGAGCTGTTAGCTAGCATCCATTTTATGGCCTGATGCAGGAGACCCCTTCCGTCTTTGGAAGTTCTGGATTTTCAGTAAATGATGACCAAGATGCCACAGGTAATGCTTTTGGGACACCTCTCATAACGTTATGGCAAGAGCCAGAGCGCAAGACCTTGAATGGGATAAACCAGAATTGCAGTGTGTTTCAGTTGTGAAATGTTCCGTACTTCCACGGCTAGCTGCCTTTCCTTCAGCAGCCCTCTCGCCTCTGGGGCTGACAGGAAGAGAAAAGCGGTAGAACAGGAGGGAAAAGCAGGACAGGTGGCCCTTCAGGGCGGGCAGTCAGAGGCCCACGGAGCCTGGAGAATTTCAGAAATGGCTCGACTCCTGCTGAGCTTGCCATAGCAGTTTCTATCTTCCCCTGTTGATACTGCTCTTTTCTCTTCCTAGCCTGGTCTGACTCTAACAGTTGCCTTTTGTAAGGCTCTCCTGGGGAGGTATCATTTGTGGAAGCACAGGGTGTGTGTGGTGAAGGAAGGAGGTTGGCAAGGATGGCTCCATGAAGTAGGCCAATGTTTCCAGGGCCTGAAACAGCTCTCCCTGGTCTTGTCTGCCTCTGATGTCCCAAATGGATTGCTCTTTCTCCACCAGTAATCACCCTGCCTCTCTGGTTTTGGGTTTTACTGGGGGGTTGGTTTGGGTTTTTTTGGGGGGTGGGGAGGTGGAAGACTAACTTAACCTATATTTCTGAAACATCTGCTGTTCCTGTATCCGAGGTACAGGATGTGCCTGTGAATATGTGTCTGTAAGTGACACAATTTATTTTAATCTAGTGATTTTTTTTCCCCCCTGTATTAAGGCAATGGTTAAGACCTTAAAGGACCAAGGACCTCTTAGCATGAGTGTTGTACAAATAAGCTGCAGAAGGTTGATTCTTGTCTCAAAGCCTGTACTGTTTATGACCATGCAGTGACATAGACAAACAAAGGAAGAGTGTGTTGCAAGAAGTGGAGAGGGTTTGGATAGTAAACAGTAATTTCAGGATGCTACCGTTTATCAGTGATGTGTGCTACTGAAATGTTACTTTTCTGTAGCAGATTTAAAACCCAGCAGTTTTGTAATTAACACTGTGATGATCAGAAATTGTTATCTGAGACTGATGTAGGTTTGGGCCAGTTTCTTTCTCTGACCACTCTTCTTTAGAGCTCCTTAAATGGTAGGTACAAAAATTTTGTACCCCTCTATAGCAGTCTGCTTGCTTCAGCACATACGTATGGATTGGTGGCTAGCAGAGGGGGTTTTTTTTGTGTGTCCTAGATGTTTCCCTGTGGTTTTGATTGCATATGGCTTTCATACTTTCTGCTTCAGATTGTGTGTAGTGCTGCTTTGTGCCTTGTACCTCAGAGTTGGCTGCAGGAGCAGATGAAGTAAATCTATAAATAGTTCCTAGAACTCTTCCATGGCATATAAGTTTTGCCCTGTACTACCTCAGATGTAGTGGGCACATTCATTTGTTCTCTTTTATGGTTTTAAGGAGGGAGGGGTTGATTGTCACCTGTTCAAATATTTCCAGTTACATGTGAAAAAAACCCCCTATCTATAACAGATGAATCTGTGGTAGTGTAAGAAAAGCCTTTAGCGGGTCTTAAGCCAGCCAGTATTTGTAGATGTTTCACATTACAGTTTGGAGCGTTGACCCAGGGAAGCATGAGTTGGGTCACTGCATGCTTGGAGTTTATCTAGCAAATCACAGTGACAGAAGCAGCATGATGACCCACTTAGAACGACATGTTCAGTCTCTTTGGTGTTCCCCGTCTGTAGTGCTGGTTTCAGTTGTATGCTTAACTCTGTGTCAAGAAAAAAAAAACCTTGATGCAAATGACTGAAGGTTTGATTATTATTTTAACATGACAGTCCGTTTCCGTGGTTCTGAAGTGGCACTTGTAGAAAGTCTTGAAATAAAATGGAAGCATTTTATTTTAATGTAAGACAGCCAAAAAAGTCATAAAGGACCAGATCCTTTAAGATATTTAAATAGCCAACTACTGTTCAAATCAGTTGGACCTAGAACTAGGCACCCAAAGTGGACCCACCCTCTCTTGCAAAGGGGAACAGTGGCTTGTGACAGAGAAGTGTGTACCCTCCTTTTTGGAGGGAAGTATCAAGAGTCACTTTGTGTAACTCTCTGGTAATTCTTCACTGGTAGAATAAATAATTACATTATTCTTGGGGTATTTTTTAAAGTGGTTTACTGATTTCTCGATGGATGGAAAATGTAGGAGGATTACTTTGCTATGCATGTATGTGGGTGATGAAATAACGGCTTCCAAGTTTGTGTTGGCAGCAAGAAACATAAATTTTTGAGGTGTGAGTATCTGTACTGAGCATAAGCCTAGCAACGCATTTCTGGTTGTCAGTCAACATTTCCCCCTTGCCCCCCCCAGTGTCACTTGTGATGTAATGCCATTCTGCTGAAGCGGAACCCTCTGTGGACCCGATCTGTAATTAGATGTGACATCGCTGTACAAAGGCTGCTCAAAAAATTGCTATGAGATAGTTATTATAGGCATTGGAGCTATTTTATACTAAGAATGCTTTCTACTTTCTGGTAATATTAAGTAGTCTGTTAACACAGAACTTTGCTCCTTCTCTATGACTCTGGAAACAGAAGTTAAATACTAGAAGGCATAATTCTGTAATGCTTTATTTATGGGATTCATATGGATGCAAATGAAACGGGAACTGGGAATTTTGGGTGCAGGTGCACAGTGTAACCAACCAGCAGGATTATGCTAAAAATTGTACCTGCAGGATTGTTCAGGCTCTTCCCTGGCTTCGTAACTGCATATTAACCTAGAAACTTCTGTTATTCTTTTCATGTTTCAGAGGTGACACAAAATACATGAATGAGAGCCTATATGTCACCAGCATCACTTTCTTTGGCCTAAATAGTATCTAACTCAGGGTAGTGCAAGCAGGAATTCATTCATTGTTTTGTTTCCTTTTCAGTGGATCTCTGTCATATTCTGCATAGGTATATGTAAAAATATTTTTAATTTTCAAAGGAATGTAACTTCACTATATTGATGAGAATAACAGAATCTATTGGGCAACTTTTAGTTAGGACTTAGGAACTTAACTATCTGGCCAGAGCGGGGAGGATAAAAGTAAAATGGCATTTTTTGCATCCAGTCAAATAAATAACATGATGTTGGTTACCTGTAGAGTTGCAGAATAAAGTCTTATTAAATTCATCTTCCCTGCATTACTGTGTATGGACGAGGTACCAATTTCTACATGTTGGTCTGGCAAGTTCCCTGCTCTATGAAGTGGGTGGATTCAGGTCTTGGTCTGGTATTTGTTGGATTAACAAAGGGTTCTGCTGTGTAAACATGTTTAAAAATTGAATTATTAGCCCTTTCAATACGCTTTTGCAACTTTGGAGCCACATACAGTTTGACTTTAAGCTAACTTGCCAGTTAGGTACTAGAGAAGGGAAGTATCTGCTGTGCTGTGTAGTGGGAGCAGTTAAAGAAGTGGTTTCTGGTCTCTGCCTGCACTCATACTTGTCAGTATAATAAAATCAACCCAAACTGGACATTCAGTTGCTTCAGTGCTTCTCTCTTGTGCAGTTTTCTTTTCAAGCTAACATAGAAACTGTATTACCAATACTGTGGGACCTGTTGACTTCAATGGAGCTTGCTGTTAACAGGAGTAAAGGCTGGGTTTCGCCATGTAACTATAAATGCTGTAAGGGAATATACTTAGCAATGACCTAAGGTCCTTCTAGAGCTGCTGACTTCATGTTTCTAGCTTCCCATTGGCTCATGCGTTGCTTTTTCAAATGCACAGGAAGCACCTCGTGCTCCCATCGGGGTTCTGTACATCAGCATTTAGAAGCAACTAGTAAATACCAGGCATCGCAGAATGACAACATGCTTTGCTTTGGCACGGGTGACAATATTAAACCTGCTAGGGTGACCCTTCGCTTAGTTTTGGATATAGAACATTACTCTGAACTGCTCATACCTCGGTCTCCTTGGCTTGCTGGTGTCTTATGGGCTTTCTTGTTTTAAGAGGCCTTTGCCTCAACAGCAAATGCACGTCTTGCTGCAGGGTAGGCACTGGAATCTACTGTTTTTTACGGACACTCTGGTTATGTTACCTATTATCTGTAATGTAGCACAACTATGCAACAAACTTGACCTCATGTGGACTGACACAGACTTTTCTTAGTCTGCTAACATAGCTGCCATGTCATAGCATTAAAAGAAAATCATAATAGAAATCAAGATGCAGGGAAATTGGTTTCATACATGATTTTCTAGAAGAGTCTGTGAATATCTGAGGCTTTCAATTGATTTGTCCTGGTCTCTTCCCAGATATTAAACTGACTGGCCTCTAATTCCCCAGGTCTCTTTTCCTCTGGCCATAAAGACAAAGCACCACCTAGTCCTGCGGGGTCTCCTTCATGAATTTATAGGGGTGTATACAAGGAAGCTCAAAAAAATTCCTTCAGTCTGTTGCTTAAATAGCATAGGCAGGATTTCAGCGAACTTGGCAGATCTGAATATATTTGGTTTACCTGGATATCAACACTTCTCTACTTTTTGACTAAAACATTAACACTACAGTTTTTCCTGAAGTGTCAATGACTTGTTATTCTTACTACAATGGCCTATCTCGTCCCTTCGTTCATTCCCTCTGCAGTTAGCAAAGAGGATGCCATTTCACCCCTTAGGCACTCACACCATTAACCATCCAGAATTTCTTTATATTAGTGAGACTACATCAAGTAGTTGGTGTTAGGAGGCTAGCTTTTATAGAAAAAAGACTATTAAAGCACAGTACTTTGTAATTCTTGCAGTTCTTACAGGTATATGGCACAAAGCAGTGCTTCAGTGATGTCCCAGATCCCACACTGGGTTACCCAGCAAATGGAAAGGACAAACCACACATTCGATTGTATCTTCCAGTATTTGGTTATAGGGCTGTAAGGAGAGATGCACGTGGTGGGTTTAAGCTACCTTAGCATAGGAAGGGCACATTTACCTCAGTGATAATAGTACTGACTAAATTAGGCCTTGTGCAAATTGAAAGCATTCCCAGCACCAACAGTGTTTGTGCTGATAAAGGAGTTTACCTGCTGGAATTTTAACAGCAGTCCCTGGTCGTAACCTTCCTGTAGACAAAGTTAACATTTTAAGCTACATACTCATCTATTTATTTAGAGGTGTCGGTGGTTTTGCATTTTCCAGCCCAGCTATTGTAAAGACAAAACTGAGCATGAATCAGACTTGAGGAAATCGATGATTCTTGTGCAAATGCAGGTTGTTGTTGTGCTGCATTCTTCACTGGTAGAAATACGGCACATACAGTGTTTGGGAGAAGGCAGCCCAGCAATTGCAGCCAGTGTGGCTTGGAGCAGAAGGACCAAAGAGCTAGTCTGAGGTACCAGCAGTAACCAGTGAAAAAAAACAAACCAGAAACCACCAAGCTGTTGCTTGTTTGCTTTGCTTCTTGTTGCAGGTTGTTTTTCTTTGAACAGTTGTTCCCTGCCAGACAGAGACATTAGTATGGGGTAATTCAGTTTTTCAGGCAGAGTCCCAGGTGTAGGATGCTCCCCAAAAATCTGTTTTCATAGAATGGTTTGGGTTGGAAGGGACCTTAAAGACCATCTAATTCCAACATCCCTGCCATGGGCAGGGACACCTTCCACTAGACCAGGTTGCTCAAAGCCCCATCCAGCCTGGCCTTGAACACTTCCAGGGATGGGGCATCCACAACCTCTCTGGGCAGCCTGTTCCAGTGCCTCACCACCCTCACAGTAAAAGGATTTTTTTCTTAATATCTAATCTAAGTCTACCCTCTTTCAGTTTAAAACTGTTACCGCTTGTCCCATTGCTACATGCCCTTGTAAAAAGTCCCTCCCTAGCTTTCCTGTAGGACCCCTTTAGGTACTGGAAGGTTGCTATAAGGTGTCCCCAGAGCCTTCTCTTCTCCAGGCTGAACAAGCCCAACTCTCTCAGCCTGTCCTCACAGGAGAGGTGCTCCAGCCCTCTGATCATCTTCGTGGCCCTCCTCTGGACTTGCTCCAACAGGTCCATGTCCTCCTTATATTGGGGGCCCCAGAGCTGAACACAGTACTCCAGGTGGGGTCTCACGACAGCAGAGTAGAGGGGCACAATCACCTCCCTCAACCTGCTGGCCATGCTTCTTTTGATGCAGCCCAGAATGCGATTGGCTTTCTGGGCTACAAGCACACATTGCTGGCTCATGTTCAGTTTTTCATCCACTAATACCCCCAAGTCCTTCTCCTCAGGGCTACTCTCAATCCACTCATCACCCAGCCTGTATTTGTGCTTGGGATTGCCCTGACCCATGCGTGGGACCTTGCACTTGGCCTTGTTGAACTTCTTCATCAGGTTGGCACAGGCCCACCTCTCAAGCCTGGCAAGGTCCCTCTGGATGGCATCCCTTCCCTCCAGCGTGTCGACTGCACCACACAGCTTGATGTTGTCAGCAAGCTTGCTGAGGGTGCACTCGACCACACTGTCCATGTCGCTGACAGACAGCGCCGGTCCCAGTACTGATCCCTGAGGTACACCACTCGTCACTGGTCTCCACTTGGACGTTGAGCCATTCTGAGCCATTGACCGCAACTCTTTCTTTGAGTGGGACCATCCAGCCAATTCCTTATCCACAGAGTGGTCCATCTGTCAAATCCATGTCTCTCCAATTTAAAGACAAGGAAGTCTGCTAGAGATAGGAATAACCTATTTTCCTTAAATCTTGCTTCTATGCTCTCACTTTACAGAGGAGTTCTTGTTTTGCTTTTGTTGAAGGATTAGGGTGTGGGAACTTTTGCCAGGTATAAAGGGTTCACCATTGAGTGTTTTACCTTTGTGCTGCTGGAGTGAAGGGTGGCTCTGGTAACAGAAAAATTATCTATCTATCATCTCAGATTAGCACAGTCAATGCAGGAAGTCCATAGTATTGCTCTTGCAGTCAAGTGTTTTAGGGATGACACTGAAGTGGAACAACTGATTGCTGTGTGGGCAATGCTAGTTGCCCACCTATATAACCAGTGTATGCTTGGTGGTAGAAAAAAAAATCTCTGTACAAGGCAAAACTATTTGCATATAAGCTTGAAGAGTTAAGTAAGTGCTTTGCAACACTTAAGTAATACATTATTTATATTTTGAGAAATAATGGGGGAAACAGTTGTGTACTCCAAGCAAAATTTATTAGAAGTCTATTCCAGAAAAAAAACCACAGAGACCTTTTGCTTGTAGGAATTCAAAGTCAGTTACCTGAAAGCCAGGTATGAAAAACCTGTATTTTTCTAAAATCAGATACAGAGTAGAAACAGTACTTTTTAAATATCACAGGCAACAGATATTTAAGTCTTCAATCATAAATGGCATCAAAGATAGGTATTAATCTCACAGCAAAGCTGCATGCAGATCTAGTTTAAAATTGAAAGCCTTTGAATATAAAGCTTTTGCCATGAAATCTGCAATAATAAAGGTATGCTGCACAAAGATGTTTCTTTACCTTTGTCTTAATGACATTTCTCAGTAATAAAGACATATGTACATTTAGATTTGGCTGGTAAACCATATTTTAATTAATAAAATTTTGCATAAAATGCTATCTTACAGAATTGCACTATCCAGATGTGCTTATGGTAAATAGAGCAAGAAAAGAAAAATGCAGTGAAGTGTTCTGTATGTGAAGAGGGCAAAGATCAAATAAGGAACTTAATTTTTTTAAAATCAACAACCAAATGGCTCTGTACAAAAAAGCAAACATATGTACAAAATGCTACAGAGACTACATACATTTTGATAATTTCAATCCTTTACCCATGAGAAATGCAGTAGAAGCTTTTGCCATCTATAAGGTGCTGAAGAAACCAAATCTGAATTTTTATTTTTATAAAGCCATAGTCATTATCATCTTGTGCCTTAATTTCATTTGCTATTTATGCTTACCTTTGCTTATGGAAAATGTATGTTTTCAAATACTTGTTTCATTCAGGAAAAAAAGAAAAACCCACCTCTAAAATGTATCAGTTTTAATACTTGTGACTTTTCTGTACTAAATTCCTAAAAAGAATGTGTAACTCAGGTTTTGTTAACATATATATATATAGTGAAGTAAATCAGTACATGATACTTTTGTGAATATTTTTCAGGTGGCTATGTTAGGAAAAAAAAAAACAACCCAAACCAACAACGCTTTGCACTAACACTGTTTACTTCCTGCTTCTTAAGATTCCTGATACGTAAAAACACTAACCTCTCAAATTTCATGTTGCTTACTATTACAACATTTTGATTACAATCATTTAATGTCAGACATCAGTAGCAGGTTATTATTGTCTATGCTTATATCATTGTCTGTCTCTTCATTAAATCCTCTTTCCCGAGGTTTTATGCCTCGTGCATTTCTTGCCTTTTAACAGAAAACACTACAGCTTTATTAGGGGAAAAAAGAAAAAAAGGTTTAGCCAATACCATTGCACCCGTTCAGAACACTTGCAGTTCTTCCATTTTTTCACTACGCTTGCTGGAGATCTTACAATCACTGTGCATATGTTACAACATACAAGTGCAGGCAAAAAATTTATATTGTAATTTGTCATACATTGTAAACCAGTACAATAGGCAAACCTGTGATACGGCAAAGTGAAAGCAACAAATGCTGCCAAGCTAATAAGAATGTGGAAACTCAAAAAATTTTTTAAAATACAGTAAACAGCAACTTCCCCCTGTAGTACATGCATGCTGAAAAAATCCCATCAGACTTCATGATAGTACCACAAATGTCCAAACCCAGAACAGTTTCCCACCCTCCCATGGCAATTCATCTGTGTACCTGTCATCAGGCTTTTCCTATTGTGTTTCAAATGAAAAGACTTTAAAGCAGGGAGTATTTAAATGTTGAAATGATTCCTCTTGTTTCAGAAAAGCTTAGTTATTCACACCGTGGTCGTTGCTGTAATACTGCTGGAACGGTTTGGCGGGTGGGATGGGATGAGGATGAACTAGATGGCCTCTATCTGAGACTGCAAGCAAGAAAACAGAAGGCCAGCGTAGCATGTTTTCTAGCAGCTTTATGCAGATGTGTTGCAGAGATGCAGCATAAATAAGTAGAAAAAAAAATTCACAGCCTCTTGACATAGTTTCCAGGGAAAGTACCAAAGAATTTGGTTCTTCTCGAGGTTCCTGAAATTAGAAGCAATAGATGAAAGATGGGAATAACAACAGGAAATCGCTATGTAAGCATGGCCTTTAAATTTTTGCGTTTAATATT
The DNA here is from genome assembly GCF_000737465.1 of Haliaeetus leucocephalus. Lineage (NCBI taxonomy): Eukaryota > Metazoa > Chordata > Aves > Accipitriformes > Accipitridae > Haliaeetus > Haliaeetus leucocephalus. The sequence continues at coordinate 7,172,850 of NW_010972720.1, forward strand.
GCACAAACAGAAATATCTACAGTTCTTTATACTATAACTTCAAGAAGTTATTTTGAATTTCATTTGTGAGTTTTAACCAATTGTAGCTGCAGGAAGGAAAAAGCAAATAAAGATGCATATTTGATTAAATTGTTAGGCCTGATTAAAAGCTGTGCTAAAGTTTTGACTTGGTACGTAGAAATCATTTAATTTCAACAACATCAAGTCTATTTTAAATAATCTGAATTTTTGAAATGCTGGGGACTAGTTAGGTGATTAAGTTAGCCACTGTGTGCATGAGGGTTTATGGAATGATTAAGCCTAGTTACGGAATCTCTGTTTGTTCAGCAATACTTGGTTCTCACAAGCAGTCAATTCTGTAGATGTATTCATGCAATTAAGTTTTACATTACCTGGTCTTTATGAAGAGAGCCTTAATACATTGTCCATTTTGTGTCACATGAGAATGACAACAGTGCTGTACAACAAACTGGAGACACATGTCAATTTGTGTCCATCAATTCCAAAAGACAAAAGTGTAAAATTGCCTACTAATTTCAGTGGATTTTGGTTGGGATTTCTCCTGATAAAGCCAGGTTCAGGTTTATTACACTGAATACCAAAATTTACTTTGTTTGAAAGGCACGAAGCAAAGAAGACAGCAAAGGTCAGGAAAAAAAATCCACCAACTAAAATGAAAAAGCAACCAAATTAAAACATACCCACAAACCATCCATCATCACATTTTTCCATCACATCAATGACATCTCCCTCTTTGAGCTCCAATTCATCTTCGTTCCTAGGAGTATAGTTATATAGAGCCTGAAACCTTAAATAGGACAAATGATGCATTTTAAAAAGAAGTAAGAGTTCTTTGCACCTTTGCTGAAGTAAAGGAGCTGGTTTAAACATTAACTAGTAAGTAACACTTCTTGCAAATATAAGGGAAAAGGGTTTATTTTGCCTGGTGGACTTCAGGGCTAGGTACTTATTATAGTAAATAAACAAAACTGTATCGGAAAGGTAACTCATCAGACATTAAAGGCTGTGGGGACTCAAGGCAAGCCTGCTGGCTCCTCAACCAGTTGCTTTGAACACAGAATTCTAGTATTTTTGTTTTAGCATTATTTTATAGTTGAGTCACCAAAACGGAGGACTTCTAGAGGGGAGTCTGCAGATGCACTAGCCCCTTAACCTGCTGTGATCAGTACCTAAAACTGGCTCTGCCTTTAAGCTCTGGAAAGCCGAACCTAGTGTTCGCATTCTCTGCCCCAGCAGAGCAAAGTGCCGCACAGCATTAGCGAGGTGCCAGGCGTCCTTCGGCAGTCGGGTTGCCCAGGGCTCTCCTGGCTCACGCGCGCTGCCGCTGGGACGGGGGGACCTCCCTGGGCACCGCAGCAGCAACTGCTGAGGACGGGCTTGGCACTATAGGAGCTCTGCATGTCAAAGAGGTGCCCTCCTCTGTGGGGAAGGTAGCAAGCAATTGCTGTTTGGAAACATACAGCTGTAACCCCTTCCCTGGTTAAAACTGATTATATAAATATCTCTGAGACTGAGGGAGAGGCTTGAATCGAATCAGGGGACATAAGGATGGAAACTCAAAACAGTATTCAGACACCGACTTGTACCTCCACCCTGGCCAGGGGCTGCAGATTGAAGGATGTAAGGTGGATAAATGGAATGAGGTGTGAGATTACTAAATCTATTATCTTTCATTCCTTGTCAGCTTTTAACTGAGTTTCTTGGAATTGAAAGAATGGCAATAAACTCTTAATAGGGGTAACTGAAAGTGCTTGGGCTGACAGCCCATGGGAAGATTGCTGCAAAAGGCCGTGAGTTCTGCAGAATCAGAATCTGCCTTTTTTTCTAACCATCTGTGCCCCAGCTATGACCAACCACATGTAAGATGCAGGGTACAACTGCAGAAATGGTACAAAGGAAATAGTTTTAATTTCAAAATATCGAAACAAAACATAATCACGTCCTTCCTTCCCTCTTAACAATTCACTGACTTTAAAACCTTAATGCCATTACAAAACTCCCCCTTTGGTGTGTTGGTACTGAATATTTCCATTAGCTCTGTATCATTCAGGCAAAGTTTCCATGGCTTAAATGGGATGTTTATTTCAGTAAAAAAAATCCTGCTTCTGAAAGTCCCCTTTGAAAATCCTCTATACACACTGGTGCTAGGGTTAGTGTAATGATGGTCACCTTGAATAAGCTACACTTATTTTTCACATTGCTGGTTTGGAGAACAAAAAAAAAAAAAAAGACACTGTTCCAAGAAAAAAAAAGATTTTAACTTAATTTCTCATGATTGGCAGTTATCTCCCCAAATCTGAAATATATTTTAATCACACTAACAAAATGGAACGGGACTGGTTATTTAAGCAATTACCTCTCATAATTTGTGTAGCAGGAGAAAGAACAATCTGTGCAAAAAATTACATGGCAATAACATTTTCTGTCATGCTTATCATTATTCCAGGAAAACAGAGCTAGGATGATATTCCAAAACTGATTAAATGCAGCTTCCAAAGCTACAGGAGTTGCAGATGTAATGTGTCACGAATAGGATTCAAGCCAACTACTTTACTCAAATACAGTAACAAGAACATCCCAATTAGCATACTTCGTACTTTAGAAATCTAACATTAGTCATTTCTAGAGAGTCCATTTTAATAACTTCTTTGTAGTAATTTCATTCTTTCTTTGCTAATCTAAGAATTTCTTAAATATGAAAACTCCACTACCATTTATAACACTAACAGAATACATATTCAAGACAAAGAATGGTTGGTTGGCAATTTAAATAGATTTCTATTTTTAATTTTAGGAATAAGTAAATTTAGTCATGAACTATTTAAACTATATTGAACAACAGTAATTAGATGATTATTGCTTACAAAACAGAGTTAGGTGCTTCAGTATGCTCAACAAAACCAACAGGAGCTCGTGGTTTTAGTGAGATTGAAACCCAAATGTCCAATTTTCATAATATATTATCTGTGGTATAGTTATTTGGTAACTTTTTGCCCCTCTCTCCTCTCTTGCCATTTCTTCAAGTGACTAACAGGTAAACTTTTAAATATTTTTAGATGCAAAGCCTTAGTTACACTTAGGAGAATTCATCTGTTAGGGCATACTCCACTGATGCTAGAGGAAGAATGGCTACTGGTTTCAATGATCACTGAAGCAGGACCTGAGTGCAAGACTTGGGGGGGATCAAAACAATCTTACAATCTTGCACAAATAGCTTTATGTGTTTTATCCCAAGTGCTTACACTGTTTGTAAAAATAAGACTTGAGATCTAGGTTCTCCAGCTTTCAGAAAGGCTTTCTTGTATCTAATTTTTAAATAGCACGTGTAAATTACATGAAAAAGTGTGAGCCTGTGTTCCTATAATCAACATTATCAAGTTGTTTTTTTTCTCTCTATTCACATCCAGAACTGTTTCTGAATAATTTGTGTCAAGTCAGTAAAGCAGATGAGTTGAATTAATGTTAAATCTTTAACTGGCATTCTGCTGAGATGTAAAAATGGAGAGAATAAAAAAAGTCAAACTTTATTTTTACAAAATTATTATCCCCTTTAAGTATAAATGATGAAGAACTAAGTTGGCATGTCTGTCTGAATCTGATGTAAATTAAACAAGGCTTTACCCTCTGGGACTGTCTTGGATATTTTCCTACGTCATGTGGTTATCTGTAAATTTCTGAAGTCTCTTTATAATTGTACTTGGCAGGTTAACAAATTATTTGATGATGTGCCGGCTATTGCTTAAATGTTAGGTTTTGGTTTAGTAGACAAGAAGTATACTTACGGTTCCCCCCCACTGTGTATGTTTTCATGAGCAAGCACAGGGCGCTGTGGCTGAAATGAAATGATTTGAAATGTAATAAAGATTTATAGTCGAAGGTCCAAATAGCTGGATAGGGGCATGATACATAGTTGCTTGAGAGTTCATATTCTACCTTGTGTAAAACAACACTCCCTCCTGCCCCCCCTCCAACTCACAATAAATTCTTAAGATACATGGCAAGCAACAGAATCTTGGCAAGTTTAAAGATCTGATTTTTGGAGGACATAAGAAAAAATAAAACAAAACTGTGAACTTTATCAACAGTCCATTCTATTTATAGTATAGTATAAAGTTGGAATAGAACCCTTCTGCCTCTTCACTGTGAAAGAGAAATAGCATTAGAAAACTCAGATGCAACTGATGAACATTATGCATTCCTTGGGTGAAGCATATTTTTAGACAAGCAGAAATAAAATCTCCTATACTTAATGGCAGAATTTAGAATATTCATAGACAAACAACATACCAATTTACATTACACACACACAGAGTACTAACTTGGCAGGCGTAACATGCTATGCTTTAATTAATTCTGTTTCATCTCAAAGGGGAGCACAAAGCCATGCAGGCTGTTGGGAGGTAAAGAGCAGAAAGAATTTTTGAAAGAAAGCATGTAATTATGTGAAAACAACAATTAACACTTTTACTTCAGAGGAAAAAGTAGTTTGTATTTCCAGTGCAAAGCTTTATGAAAGCAACTACTCTCCTTCTTAACGGAGCATTACCCACCACTAATAATCCAATAAATCTGGATGCAATGGAAGTAAAAAATATTAACCTCCTACAGAAACTATATCTTTATTAGAAAGACATTGACTTAAACCGATTAGAATCTGGCTGGGGCCAGAAACAGTGCAGGAGCAGCTGCTCGGGAGAGCTCTTGATGTGAGCAGTGATCATGTTCTCTGTTGACTGAGGATGCCCTATGGTCATGCTGTAGAGACTGACAGTCTGATACAAGTCTGGAAACCGTATCTGTTCTGGGAGTGTGGATATCAAACGCAGCTCATAGCACTTTCTTTCATGAATTGAGTAAACTGCAACCTGATCTTGAAGCCACAGGATTTGTCTTATTGCTCCATGGTTCTCTTTTTTCTCAAGTTTGACTATTTCAGTTCATATTGCTTCAGTTTACTGTTGAAGATGATGCGGTCTTCCATGGGAGAAGGCTGTGGTAAATAACCTACAGCCTGATGATATCAATTGAATGAAAAATGCACTGTGTGTTCCCCCCTCCTTCCCCATAACATCTCCAGATGAAATTGAAGTAGTTAGATTTCTTTTCATCATGTTTATATGTGTACATGTAGAAAATATTGTGAACATTCTCCACTTCATTTTTACAGTCTGTCGAGTATAATTTTAAAAAGGTGACTAAAGATGCAGGCAGGTAGATTACAGGAATTTTATTAGTATTAATGACAGCTAGGTGGGAAAGAGGTTTTCAAAGTAAAAAAAATTTCTTTTATACTCTTTGACTCTCTTCTCTCCCTCATTTAACTCTCCTCTGCCAATGTACAAGAAAGATGGATAATTTTTACTGAACAATCCAATAATAAAGACTGCAAATCAGACACTTCAGTTCTCAGTAAACCCCCTTCAACAGTTGCCTTGTCAAGTAAGAAGAGAATATTCCACTGGGCAGATTGCTTGGTATTTGGATTGGAATCTGACCTTACTCTCTGCTAATCTTTCATCAGGTCCGTAACTGAGCTGAATGCCAAAGATAGTCAGAGATGCAAGAGAACTCAACCAAGGTTAAGGATTTTTCTTGCAAACAATAAAAGTCAATGTCCTAAACAATATTACAAATGATTTAATGCTTTGAACATATACCAAGCCAGGAAGAAATTAGATAGGTCAGTATTATCTTCTTTTTCTGCATATGCTTCAATGCTTTAAAATGTTTTATTGCTAGTTAACTACTGTAGAAACAGATGATAGAAAATCAAGGTGAGTGGAAGATTTTCAACTCTATGTTATTGTTACAGAGAAAACTTTGACGGAATTAGAATCTGGGAAAACCAGGGTGAAGTAATCTGTGGGACCTCGGAGCTTGTTCTCTATGCAAATGCATTTGTCAGTAGTACCGTGGCTGACATCAAGAAGCTTTCTCCCTGTTTTCTTTCCCTAAGCTCTCATTCCCATATACAGTGGCATTGGCTAGAATGGGGACTGTTGCAAGGTCTGGCTAATTGTGCTCAAGAGATATCATGAAATGCATCACCCTCTTGGTAGGTTGCTCTTGGTGCTTGGGATTTCTAGTTTCCAGCTATGGCTCAGTTCACTACACTATCGTGTTTGCTGGGAAAAAATGTAGGGCCTAATCCCCCAAATATTAAAAAGTGTGGAGTCAAGTCAATGGTCCCAGTTGTACACCTGATTTTCATGCACGATAGATATGCGCTTGCATATAATAGTTCTGTATAGTCCTGAACATGCAAATTAGGTGTACAATGTGCTCTTGTAGTTTTGGAATTAAATACACAAGTGCACTAAACACTGACCAATACAGTCCTCTTGATACATTGATTACATGCCATTCATTTGGGGAAACATGCAAAATTAAAATAAGGCTTAATCCCCTTTTTTATGGATCTTATTCCCAGTTGGATGTTCTTTGGGATGGTGTTGATCCGCTACTACAAGAATCCTGGCCTTCCTATGATTGATTTGTCTCTCTTCAGTAATGAAGAAAACACTGTCCCCTCATACCTGGTAGCAAACAGAGGCCTGCCAAAAAGCCAAGACTTTGAGAAGTTACACAAACCTGCATATATTAAATTAAAATTCAAATTTTAAAAAGGGAACCACCAGGAAAGACTATAAACTAAAATCAGCAGCAACAGCCATGAAAACAGTTCATCCCGTTATCAGTTTTAAGAGCCAAATGTTAAGAAACCAATGCAAAGAATAATTTAGTCCTAAACTGAAAGTAAAACATAACCCATAAATTCTCATTCTCATACAGTTTAGGTTGGTTTTTTTCGTAATTTAGATCACCTTTTTGAGTGAAACACATGTAAACTCTACACAATCTGACTTTCTTGCTAGGTAAAATTGTTACAGTTATGTTACTGTTATACTACAGATATGAAGGGAAAGGCTAAAGAGTATGACAGTCTGGAATAACAGTGCTTGGATAAAGAGGGAGAGTGCTGAGTGAACATAATATAGCAGCAACAAACATTTTGAAAAGAAGGGCATGGCTTCTAAAAACAAGAATTCAGCCTGTATACATGCAATGAAGGATAAATTCTTGACTCTTAGAAGCTGTGATTTTAATAAACTAGAAATGCTTTGAAACAGAGGAGTAATTTAGGAAAAAACAGGCTAAATATGAAGAACTTTGATCTCTCAAATCTTGTAGCACTGGAAATACTATGCAGTACTGCAGAGATACAATACACTAATGGATTTATGAAAAAAGTTTTGGCACACACAGACCTGTTGGCTTTACTCAGACATAGCACAGAAGCACAACAGGAAGAAAACACGGCATACTGATAGTATTGAGACACTTGGGCAAAAGCAAAATACTGAAAGACTAGACATTGAACTCCTTTTCTATGGAAATGCTGTTATTGCACACTGGGCATCCAATACCATACCCTGTGTGAATAGCTGTGACCTCTGACAGGTGAGCTGCAGGATCTCTTAGTCATCACTGGGCTACGAGGAGGTTTACCCATAACAAATATCTCTCTCTTTAAATTAGCCTAGAAGAACCACAAAAACTGAGTCAAGTAAGAGTTTAAGGGTGAAGCATCATGGGATTTTTCTTGCTTCATTCATACATGCAAACTGGACATGCTTTTCTTGATAACGAAAACCAATTGTGTTACAGGTGCAAATAATGGTACTATTAGTCTATGGTATTTTCATTGTTGCCACTATATCTTTTTTCCAAGGGTTTGCTGCTCTGGCACATGCCCTTACACATTACAGTTAAAAGATTAATCACACACAGTGTATGCAGTTGGAGTAAGAAAAGTTATTGCAATTGTACCCACTGAAGTAGCTCAGCTAATAATATAGAAAAGCTCAACAGCACAGAACAGAAAAACTATTTTCGAGATGCCAATGACAAATGTTGTAATTCCTTGCTGTTAAACAGAACATGGACCTTAAATTTGCATTTAGAAGGCAAGTAAATACTTGATGGAAAGTACTTCAAGGAAAGATCCTTGTTTTGTTAATATCACTATAAATCAGCTAAATAACTGTCAGAATTTGGCTCCTAAGGGTGCGTGCGCAGCAAATGTGAATTCTTAGGGGCAGGGGTGAGTTGGGGAGAATGTGAGAGGAGTGGAGTGCTGACACTGGAAACCTTTTCTTTGTTATTTGTGACTGTTTGCCAGTAGAATGTGACAAGACAGAAAAGCCCCCTCTTAGGAGCTGAGAGGGTGAATAAAAAAAAAAAAAAGGATATCAAGGGAGGCCAAGGAGGCAGGAAAACATCAGCATTTCTCCTTGGGAAGTGTCTTCAGAGTTCTTCCTTTGGAGGACACATCCCTCCCATCAACATGGAACAAAGTGACACTTCCCACCCATAGCTCCTTGTATTCTACTGCCCAAAGCCCTAGTCATGCTTTAGATTTGAGCCACATTCCAAATATATATGTACACATATGCATATATGTGTGTGTATTTTTATATCAACAAAAATTACCAAAGTATCAGTATACAGTTTCAAGAACTCTCTGAAGAACTTCCCTTCACTTGTGATACTTGAGTCCTGGAAATGTCTCATGTTCTTTCTGCTGTTGCAGTTGAGAGCAGGCTTTAATCACGGACAACATGCACAAAGAGAAGAGGATAGGAACTGTCCTTCCTTCTCAAGTCCAGCCTGTAGACTAAGGAGCAAGAAATGATGACAGCCAAAACCTGGCTACACTTACTTTAATCCAACTCTCTATCCTGGCAATGCAGTCAATGTTGACTGCTGAAAATGGTTTGCTTACACTTGGGAGGAAATAAATCTTGATCTCATTTTGGAAATATTGTACAAAAAAATCTGTCGTTGGTAGGACTGTATCTAATAATTTCAACAATTTTCAAATAGATAAGTCTGTACTGATTAAGTTTACAACGGAATCTGTTCCCTAGACTTAAAAAATAATCCAGGTTTGAAAACAATAATTAAGAGCTAGAACTCTGTAACAACCCCCACCCCAGACCTCTAGTTCTTCTCAGTACTCAGGCTCTTGTGTCTGCAAGATGGAGTCATCTCCTTGGTTGCTTAGAGTCTTCCTTCCTGCCATGCCCAGTGGAGAGCAGTACACTGTCTAGGAGGTTCCCAGGAGCAGATCTTTTAACTCTCAAAACAGGTATTCCTTCTCTCTCTCTCTTTTTTTTTTTTTTTTTTTTTTTTCCCCCGCTGGGATTAACATGCCTTGCTCAAACAAGGGTCCGTAGTATCAGGGTCACCTAAAAAGAATTTCAGTGTAGATGAGGAATTTTCTGAATTTTGTTGGTTAGGCTAAGCAAAAAGTACCTATCAAAAGGACTGCACAGCTGATAAATTATTCAAAGTTGCAGAAATGAATGCATACTGTGTTTTAACCCTTCTTGAGGTGAAACATACCTAAGTCCGTGACAGATTCATGCCCTGGAAAGAATCCTTATGGCTCTCCCCTACTTCAGAAAGAAACCAGCAGATCTGGTGGACCTTAAGTCCATTATGTCTGGGTTTTCCATGAACATACATTGTAAGATGTGGTAAATGAAAAAAAAAAAAAGGGTGTTTTTTTTTCCATAAATGTAATGATCACTTCTTCTAGGATAGTTTCTCAAACTTTTTACATGACTTGTTCTCCTTTTCATGAGCAAATGGACATTCTGGAAGTCAGCACTGGGAATTGACTTTGTCTGTCTAGAGCAACTTTCCAGATTATTCTGCCACAGAGCTGCAATGCTGACACAAAGTGTAGTCCTGAAGAGGGAATAATCTTTGTCCAGTCCTTGACTGACAGAATTGGTATTTAGAACATGACCCTCTGCAGTGGTGCTTTACTGTGAAATTTACGACTGTTCTCCCAGGCTTTGGATTGAAATTGAAAACACTTTTAAACTTAGTTTCTGCTTACTTGAATATGATTCTGTTTCTTTCAATTAAGTAAGAGTTGCCGATGTCCTGGTATGGACTTGAAACTGAGTTGAAGGCTTTCTGCTTTCCTGCCTGCTATCTCCTTAAGCTATTTCATTGTATCATAATGGTTACAGCTTTACTTTGTGTTTCGTTTGAAGAAGGCCTATCTTAATACTATGTTATTTAATATTAGTAAAGGAAACAATACACTGGAAAAGATCAAACTCAGTGTTAGCCTTGCAGTAATTTAGTATACATGAAGATTTGCAACAATCCATACTCAAGATGTGCAGTTACCTTTAAATTTGGTGAGTCTTTCTCCTGCTGATGTAAGGGTTTAGAAAGGAGAGGGGGTGAGAGGGAAGCAGTAGACGGGGATGTTGTAGGAACAGAGGGAGAAGTTGGTGCCTTGGCAGAGTGAAATGGAAGATTAGAAGAAAGGTGGAAAGGAGGATCGGAGTCTCCTGATGTTCCCACAGAAAGTAGAGCTGGCTTAAATGTTTAAGAAAAACAAGAATTGTACTATGAAACCAGCTGTGAAGGACATAAAATACTCAATAAGGAGTCATGTAACTAACCTGAACAGTCAGAAATGTGATGCTAATTTTATTATTAGTCAGTCTACTTTTCTGGATGAAAATTCTTCCCTCAGAAATCAAAACAAGTTGCCATTTGTGGCCGTGGACTTCATCTCTATTCTTAGGGTTTTCTCCTGTGTTTTTCAGGTCAAGTAACAGTAGAGGCAGCCTGCAAAATCTTGCTAATTAACTAGCTTTACATTTGGCCTAAAACATATTGTCCTAAGCATCTGATTTACACGTTTGCATGTGCCAGCCAAAGCAACTGCCTGAAGAGTCTGTTTAAATAAGTGCTGGACAGAAAAAGTCTGTTCTAAAACTTTGCCTAGAAACCACACAAACTGTGTAGCAATATTCTGCTATTTAATGGCTAGCACACATTTGGGATAGTTCAGTGTTGTACTTTCCCAAAGAGGAACTGGGGAGGGCTTTAGGGGAAGCATTTGTTTAACTGCCAAACATAATCTGATCTGTTATTATTAGTCACATTCTCATAACTACTATAAATATATCAGCTGGTGAAGTGACACATGTGAAGTACAAACCGCTGAGTCTCTGCAGGAAGCATGTCCCTCCCTCTGAAGGTTGTTCATAGCATTTGCTTGCTGGGGCCTCTGGCTCAAAAGGGGTGGCATGTAATGGGCCAGTGAGGAAAATGGTTCACTGGCTTTTCACATCAGAAGCTCGATGGCAGCTAGCAAGGACAGAAGGGAAAGGACCAGCAGAATTGATACACTGTAGAACTTACAATGGTGTATATGCCTGCTTCTGAGAAGGGACTATCCCCTAACACTGGCAATTTTTATCGAATACAATAGTATCAAACTGTGCCTGTGCGCAATACAAACGTAAATACAAGAAAAGGCAGAGAGTAATTATATGGAGTAAGCTATCTGAACACAGAAGCCAGGTTTTTCCAAAATTGAAATACCTTATCAGTATTCGGTGAAGTGTATCCTTCATAACATACCATGGAGTCTCCTCCACTTGCTACTGGGAATTCTAAATTGTCTTGTCCCAGATCCTCCTCTATATAGAGTCTTGTCAGTTCTTCTGTTGTGTCTTGTGCTCCTCTGTAGAAATCTGGTTCTTGAGGCTTTGACTGATCCCCTGTATTAACTGACAGATCTGCAGTACAGATTTCCTCTTCATTTTCAGCAGTTGCAGCTAGCACTCTGGAGACGGAACCACCTTCATGTGGCGAAGGGATGTTACAGATAGCGCCAACATGTTCACCTTCTCTTGTAATATCTGACAAGTCTCCAGGTACTTCGATAACTGAAGAGTCAAGTATACCTCTCAAGTCTTTATCTTTTCCTGGTTTGGTATTGCTGCTGGTATGCTTACATGCTATGTCATGAGATGAGCTGGCTGAAGATGAGACAGAGGTAGACAGAAGAAAGGACAGAGGAAGAGCTGTAGGAGAGCTGAGAGAGACCTCTGTATTTGGAATAAAGTGATCATCCTTAACTTGGACAATGCTGTTACCTGGGGAGATTGCTACAGATCGGGGTATTGTTAATGCCAAAGAATTGAGTTCTTCTAAGTCACAAAGAAAACTGTCTGGAAATGGTGGAGGAGGTAAGATGCACACGCTTGAAGGTGAGAAACCAACAGTCCTTGAAAACCAGTCACTAGTGGCAGCCTGGAGAATCTTTTGATCAGTGTGTGACCAAGAGGAGGAAAGGTGTCTGGAAAGTGGGGACAGTGCTTGGGGAGGCAACTTCAAAAATAAGAAAAATATGGGAATTTAAATAAATAAATAAGCACGACAGAGAACCAGGGTATGAGTAGACTGGAAAGAAAAATGTCTGTGCCATCATCTGGATTATAGGGTATCATTTCAGTGAGCACGGGTGTCTGAAATCATTACTACATGAATCAGAACAGCAGGAAAGACATTTGAAAAATGAAACTGTATCAGGTTCTGGCTTGTGGCTTAAATGTCAAACATTAAGACAGATCTGAATCATTACATTCATGAAGGCAACTTGCATTTGACCTGCTAAAGTTATGTTACTTATGGTGCTCTGTTATTGAGCCTGTCACAGGTTATTAAATCATACAATTAATATTAATGTAATTTTCCCCAAACCATTACTGATACTTTGAGAATAGCATTTTCAGAAGTACAGTTCAGGTGTCATTAAGTATTTCTTTTAAACTACAAGAACTAGAGGTGATTTCTAATTATCCTAATGTTAATACTTCTACTTTTTCTTAGTACTTCTGAGTAAATGTTTAAGAAACATCTTTAATACATTGCATACTTTTATTAAGGCATGAGCAGCTACAGAATGCATTTTTTTTTTTTCAAAAGTAACCCTATTAGTTCAAAATGACATCAACATTTGTGAAAGGTACATTCAATTCTAATTGAATGTAGGCAGTCAACAATGCTTTTAAAATAGTGACAGCACAGTACACAGCAGTATATTTTGAGTACCGTTACATAATATTGATTGAAGTATCCTTCTGGTAAAAGAAACGTCCTTTTGTAAGAATGAGAGACTGGTGAGTCATACGTACACAGCATCAGTAGATATCCATTGCTTCAATAAATACTGAAAATGCATTTTTGTTACTATTAATCCTCAAAATTAAAATTGAGTGAAAAATATTTTGATCTCATTGTTAGAATTATCCAGAATAATTAGATGTACATCTCTCTAAGTAATCTGGACTACTTTAGACTTTAAGTATTACTCTAGAATAGGAAAATAATTTCAAAAGACTAAATTAATGTCGCAGAATAGGAAGGTTAATTTACTTACCTTCTGCTTGAGTTTTCTTGAAGCAAATAGCTTTATTTTATAGTTAGGAAAACCTTTGTTACAGAGTCTTCTGTACCAAAGTAAACAGTATAGACTGACACAATGCAGTCTGCTAAAACATAGCTAGGCTGTTACAAGCAATACTTAATCTCTTTCCCTCAACTTTCCTCTTGAAGAAGGGCCTCTAACCTGTGGTTTTAAGGTCAATAATACTGCTGAGGAGACATTGCCGTTTTTAGTTTCCTGTGACTACAGGCTGCACTAGAGCTAAAGATATAGATGGTCTAGGCCAAATTAAGGAGAGCAAAGCTTGCTCCTGACTTGTGTTACTTATTTATTTTCATTGCCATTAGGCCAGGGAAGTTTAGTGCAATTGCTCTAGCACCAGGGAGTGATACGTGCTAAATAACTCCAAAAGAATAGGAAAAGTGATGTCAGTAATTGTGGTAAACTCCAGAACACCTTCAGGACTGCTAAAGTCCTTCTAGTTAGTCAGGAACAAGATGTCTTCTTACATGGTATTGACATTTCTGAATATAGCTGAATTCAGAAACAAGATGTCTGCTTAGGAGTGTCAGTAGAAGCTTTTTTTTTTTTTTTTTGTGACTTACGCTAGAACCAGATGATTGCAAAAGTTTCCTATGTTACAAAAAAGGCTTCTTCCACTTTCCTCCCCTAGAGAACTAATTTAGTAATAACTAACCTAATAATAGTGGCAGGACAGTTCTGTAATCTGAATGCAAATGCTCTGAAGCATCACCTATGCTCTACAAAGGTTATAGGGGTTGCACAAACACCAGCTTTAGCTGCAGGAAGCAAGCCTGCTCCATAGAAAATGGGGAGAGAGGCATCTCCAAATAGAGAGAGGCAGCTCCATAATATGGAGCACCTAAGCTGCCTCATACTTTTGACTTGGCTTCAGGAACCTTTAGGTTCCTGTAATAATAAGGGGCCCTAGCTTATCAATACCTCAGTCTGCAGCTACAGAATTTGATGCTACTTCAGTTCAACAGTTTTGTCGGAATGGAAGAGAGAGGAGCTAGTTCTCTGTTGTGACGTGTTCTGGAAAACCAGACAAGACCTGTTCTAGCAACTGTCCAAAACCAGTTAATATTGTTTAGTCATAAGCAGTATTTTCAGACGCCACTGTTGTCTATAAATGACATCTTTTGGTAGCTGTCTCCAAAGCTGCAAATAAATGTGGAACTTCTCTCAAAGTTGAAGCACGTAAATGAGCACCAGTATGCAAGTATATGAAAGTAGAAAAGGGGACAAAACCAAGTGAAACAAATAGAGATTAATAGCAGGATAAGAAGTTTATAATTGCACACAAAACCCACTGCCCATGCTGAAGAGATAAACAACAAAGGTAAAGAGGAAGATTTAGAAATGTTTCCATCTTGAGTGTTCAAAATCATCAATAATATGTTAATGCTAATCACAGTTTGTATGCAGAAACTTTCTTAGTTTCTATCACTGCCAAAAAGGTTATGTTCTCCGCACAGGTGACTGTGAAATCTCACAAGTGAATGATAAATTGGAATACAGGAAATCTTTTTGCAACATCCTGTAGTATGATTTGTGGTGGTTATATAGCCTAGGAAGGAAAAGAATTCAGAACCTACAATGGACATTTGGTGTGAAAAATTACAACTATAAAGGTCTGAATCAAAGTTCATTGACAACGTGATGACATTTGCCTCACTACTAAATGAAACAAAACTGTCACTGTTGTACCACTCCGAAGAACCTTGGTTGTACCAACAAGCCTCCTTCTAAAGTGTGAATGGCAAAAGGAGGAAGGTTATAGTACAGAAGCATTAGTTGCTCTCCTTTACTTTGAAAGGCACAGAACTGGTCTCTGCAAGTTGTGTCCCCACGCAAACTGCCCTCTCTTGCCCTCTGCATGCTTATGGGACTGCAGGCTTTTAGGACAACTGTGTTATGGGAATTTCTCACATTGCACTACGAAAAGTCTGCTAGACATATCCTTAATGCTTAAAATGCTCAAATTCTGTCTAAGATTCCCAAATAAATTTTGTTCTGTCAGCTTGATTCTTCTGCCCAAATTTTGCCTGGCCCTACTCTCAATAATGTAATAGCTAATGAAGAAAAGAGCAGAAGTCCCGGCAGAATGTAAAACACAGACTCGGCTATTAAAATACTTTAAAAACAAGTTAGTAATGCAATTCTACCTACGCAGGAAAGAAAATGTAGTGTACTTAATGCATAAATAATGTATTATGTTATCAAAAAAAACTGAGGTGCTTCTAAGCCCACTCTAGGGGTGATAGCAAAGAAAAAAAAATCCTTACCTTTGTTGAACTTAAATGGTGTATTCTATCACTAGAATAGCTTTGGGGTATTGGAGGATCAGGGTAGTCATCAACACTTTTTGATGCATTCTTTTTGATGACTTCTACATAGGAAACAGGGAAGATGCCTTGTCTGTTGGTTCCTGGTATTTTACCTTCATACCAGTTTTGATCAACTCGCTTAAGAAGAATTACTCTGTCTCCCTGAAATGCATTATGAAAATGAGTTATCAGCAGATACATTGTAAGTTAATTTTTTGAATAGTAGATATTATTTTAACACACAGTATTATTTTCCCTGCAGTGCTGTTTCCCATCAGTCTTGAGAGTTGTCTCCATTTTCAGATTTCTCCTCCCATTTATAATAACCATGTATACAACTACCATTCCAGCAAAATGGGGGGCTAGTCATGGACTGCAAATGCTATTCTTTTATCAGAGGGGAATCTCATGTAGTCTCCTACTCTTGGTTGGGGCATTAACATTAAACTTTTCTTTGGAACATAACCTGGTCTAATTATTGGCCAAACTACTAGCTAACACCCTAACTGGAATATGCAATAGTGACTGCTATGCCCATTTTTCCTTAGAAGTGATAAAAGTTAAACAACGAAATCCATGCAAGTGCTTTGTTATCAGTAAAACTGGAATAAGTGGAGGTAGAAAGTTAAAAGATGAGTTCATGGGAAAGATGAGAGAAGGAAGTGCTTTTCCTGTGTAAAAAAGATGGGCAGTAGCTCACTTACTGTTTTTAGAGAGCTTAACATCTGAAATGGAAAATAGCAATTTTCTACTCAACCTTTTCTCTGTAGTGAAACTTCATGAGCTACCCACTTTGTTTTACATGATGTGCTTTTTACCATGTGTCTTTATGTAACAAATCCTTCCCTATTAGTTTTGCGTTCTCTCAGGTTTCTGTAATTTTATTTCTGTAGTTGATTCGTGGAGTACCCAAAAATGATCTTTAGTGGGATGGAACAAAAGAAAATCAGTGCAAGGTAACTTTTGAAAACAAACCAAAACTGGGCTGTCAAGGTTATGACCACCACAATAAGCACAAAAGATAATTTTAAGAAGAAATAAATCATCAAACTATCCCCAACCCCTAGTTCTCTAAGTTCCCATTCCTGATTTTTTTGGTAGACCTCTTTGATGTTTACCAATCTCAGATGAGTGGAAAACCACCCATTATCTTCAGTGATGCTTGATTAGGCTCTAGATCAGCATCAAAAAACTGTATCCTTACTCTTATTTCAAAAGAAAAACAAACCACTGGATAACTTCTATGAACTCTTAATTCTTAAAAAAAAGGTAAGAGGCAGAACTTCCCCACGGATAAAAAGTATATATTGCTTACAACTAAGTATATAATACCTGCAATAATAAAGTTCCTCTACAGTGGTAATATTCCAGTGTCTCACAAACCTCAGTAATTAAACATTTATTTTGCTCCTGTGCAATAAAGTATATCCACCAGGATGTGCATAGGAAAGATAAGAGAATGTTATAAAAGCGGACTGTTATTAAATGAACTATTTGCAAGAACTGGTACATTCACAAAAATGTCTCTGAGCCTTTTTTTCTGTATCTTCTATTTTCTGTATTTTTCTATTTCTTCTATATTAAAACCCTTACCATGATGATTGTGACAGCAAGAAATAATTATTTAAAAAAGGAATGGATAATTGAAGTGAAAACTAGAAATTTAGGTGGGTGGTTAGCAGATGTTTGCATTTGTCAATCTACCACAATCCAGTTTACATGCACAACATATTTAAACTATTTGCAGGTAGCTGTGAAAGACCAAGCCAATAAGCTACTATGTTTGTACTTTCCTACTATTACATTGCTTCGTGCATAGCAAATATTGAATGCAGAGTGCACCAAAGCACAGTATTTACCTATATACTAATTCTGTGTAGCAGTAGACACTATAGCAATATTTTGATAAAGATAGTTCTAAACTGTACCTTTCTAAGCGATAACTCCACATTTGTGTCTGCACTGAAATTATATTTGGCAATAGCTTCTCCAATCTCTCCAATCTGTGCAGGGGGAGGTGGCCTGGCAGGCTGTGCTTTTTCTGGGGGAGAAAGTTTCTAAGGAAAAAGAAAAAACACAGATTTTCATCATTCTCATGCAGTTTGTGGACCTATTACCCAAACTAATTCAAGGAATTAAAAGAGAGAACAAACCTCGACATAAGAAATTGGGAATATTCCAACTCTTCCATGGTGCTCACCCTCATACCAGTTTTGATCAATTTTCCTGAGGATATAGACAGTATCTCCTTTCTTAAAGGACAGCTCTCTGTAACAAATTTATTTAGATCAAATGTTTACAGCTTTACATTTAACTGTTCTACCTGCATAGTTTCTGAGATCTTTACAGTTCAGAACTGAAACAGAATGGAACAACTAAACATCTGAAGAAAAAGTGTCACAGCTGTGGTACATTTACCAGTTGATTACACCATATAAAATGAAATGATTCACATATATGGATCCCAAGTACTATCTGTAAGTTAGAGAGGCCTGTTTTACACTGATTCCAAGGAAGTATTGCTAGTTATTAACAGAACACTTAGTATAGGGTCTGCATACAAGTATCATGTCTTTTAGATGGCCTGTTTAGATGCTGTTTTTATGACAGGCATCTGAGGGGTATTTGGTGTTCCTTATGGCATCAGGAGGGAAAACTACAGAATATATCCCACGTCTCTGTGGCCTATTACTACCTTTTTGCAGCAGCACAGGTTGGTGTGCTCCTGCTCTACACATTTTTCTTTCAAGTCAGCTGTTCAGAAGCATGAAGAACACAGGATTATGTTCTCACCATTTTTGATACTCAGGGCCTGTGATATGCTTAATGTTGGATACCAGAAAAGGGAATTATCCAAATCATTAACAGTATTTTCAGATCCTGGCCTGCGAGTTCATTGCTGTATCATCCATTTGGGTTTTCAAGAGCTCATCTGCTGTTCTGATAATTCAAGTTGTGAGTTTTCCACCAGAAGCAGCTAATGTAATTCTAGTGTCGATGTTTGGCCATATGCTAAAAACTGTTTAAATGCCCCGGATCATCAGAACAACAGCAGGAATGAAATACAGGCACTCTACTTGGACTCTCTCGTATCCTAAAACAGTGTTTCCTGATTTTGTTTTTCTTAAGGGCCACTGTGGTTTGTGTTGGTATTGGACATGTCACATCCTGCAGAAAGCCTGTGTGTGTTAAGACAGACAGGAAGATGCTGAAGCATTATACATAATTTTGATAAGCACACTATCTATGATGGTATTTTAAGCAATGTACCTTGTGTACCTTAAATACAATTCACAAAAAATGAGGAGCATTCAGTAGGTGACCCTCAGGACCCATGCTCTAGAAGGCTGAAGATGCACAGCCATTCATGTATTTAAACAAATACAACACAGAATATAATAATTGAAGACATTTTTATTACAAAATAACTTCTCACACAGTTTGCTAATGCAGAGACTACTGTGACAGTGAGCAGGGTCCTCTGCTGTTGAAATTGGCTAGAACAGCAGTTAGCTGCCACAAGTGCTAGAAAAAGTTCTGTTGAATTAAGAATTCTTAAATGAACAAAAGTCTAGTACTTACTTAGAAGTCTGAGCTTTGAAGTCATATACAGCTCTAGCTGGCAGTTTCTGAAAAGCAGGCAAAGTGATTAATATATTCAGGTAGTATTACTATATGGTAAACATGTTTCAGCTTTTAAAAGGTGACCAAGATCCAAAAAGAAAAGGACGTGTGCCTTACAGCAGTTCCTGCAGTAAGAGGCAATTAAATACAGAGCTTCCTTTTTCAAGGCAGTTAGGTGTTTGGGACTTGGTATTTTAAAAATATTCTATTTTAAAAAGAGAAACAGCAGCTAAATTTTAATACAGACTGCTTTGCAATTTTATGTTTAAGAGAACTACAAAAATAAAAAAAAAAGATACCTAAATGCCAATGTGACTTGCAGGCAACTAGATCTCTAGGTACAATTGAAATTCACATGCTTAATATTCTCTAATACTTTAGATGCCTCTTCTGTTAAACTTGTTATCTTCAGGCTAATTTCAGCTGCAAATACTACATCACATTTTATATATATGTATAAAGGAAAAATTACTCTGACAGCTGGAAAACGTTGGGAATATTTTAAATTTGTGAGTCATCTGTGCAGCTCTCTTGCTATCAC
This sequence comes from Haliaeetus leucocephalus, assembly GCF_000737465.1. Taxonomy (NCBI): domain Eukaryota; kingdom Metazoa; phylum Chordata; class Aves; order Accipitriformes; family Accipitridae; genus Haliaeetus; species Haliaeetus leucocephalus. The sequence goes on from NW_010972720.1 coordinate 7,192,657, forward strand.
AGGCAATCACATCATGTCATTCCTTTCATTTATTTATAAAGTTCTATCACCAAGTATCTGTAAGCTCAATACTGTTTCAAAAATAAAACTGTAAAACAACCCTACCTCTCCTCACCTGTGTGGTTGACAACCTTCACTGCTTTCAAAGCTGTGCTGAAAACACGAACTGTCATCTGACCCAAGAGCCTCACTCATCTAGTGTTTACCTCTGACAGACAACCAGCACTACATACTTCAGAGGAAGGTGCAAGAAATGATTAGCAGTATTACGTGAGGATATTTAGTGAAGTGATCTAGTCTTTCTCTGCAACTACCTGCACATATGAGATTGCTACATTTAAAAAAAAAATCTCTCTAGGATATACTAGTGACTAGAACAAGCTGATAACACTATTTCTGAGAGATACTATTTGTAATGATGTAAGGGTGCACATCTTTCTGTAAGAGGAATAAAAAGGAACACTTGTACATTTTGCATTTTACCTTTCTTCCAGGCCAGATGTTCTCAACTGGGTTCCCTCCCTTCTGGTCATCTAAAGGCTAGCAAATTTAGCATACCTAGAGCATTGTCTTCGCTATAATAAAAAAGTCCCCAAAGTTATTACAGGGATACTGTTAACATGCATTTTGTAATACTAATACAATTTTCCATTACAGGTCTCCTTCAAATAAGATAGCCTAAATTTAAAAGCATTTTTCTGTTCCCTGCTGTTGTTAAAAATAGTCTTTTAGATGGGAGGGGATATTCATACCATCAACTGTAGCTAAGCCCTTTTCACTCTTTCCTGATTTTGGTACAGCTGGTACTGTAACTACTAAAGCAAATAATGGAAGAAGGGAGATAATGTTAAAAGAACAGTGGAGCTGATGAGCTGATTAAATACAAAATTCTTTGAAATGTACAAAATATACTGGAAATAGAAAAGTGTTTCTTCTTTCTTTTTAAATTACAGTGATGTTAAGAATGGCTTGTTGTGTAAGTATTTTACGTATTTTCAAATTGAAAGATGACTTTCAATGTCACCAAATTCTTTAAAAAGAACACACAATATGGCCTCTGGAACTTTTTTAACCTTTATTTCGTAATAAGCAGTCTTTTCTTGAAATCAGACTCTTAATCGAATTGCAGCAATATAACCATGTCAGTGGGGTGTAAGTGGATCTGAATTCAGATCCTGTAACCAGTTCTAACCTGTACCACCATTTAACAAGGTAGATGGTCCAGAGCAAAAACTTAAATATTAGCAATTAAAATATAGTACTCTCTTATGCTGCCATTGTTTTGTGCAATATTTTAATAAAAATCAATGGAAAATGTTAACAATCTATGGTCTGTAGATGTTGGTTAATATAAATGTACTTACTTTATGATTGAATAAAATCCCTGAAGCCTGTTTGGAGAGCATTTATAGTTCTAGATCTAGAAATATGCTTAAGATACTGATTGATATACTCCATTTTTCTGTGTATACTTTTCAGTGATACTTTGTGTTACTTTAAAGGTTGTATGCCTGCTTCCATTTCTTCTTCCAAAGCATTAATAAAGCAATCTGTATATAACTACAATCACCAACTGTTACAGAAAATAGAGACTGCCCTTAGGATAAGTGGTTTTGTCTAACACACTAACAGCAGTGTTTGTGCTTTTTCTGAACAAAAATAATGGTGAAATACAGATGTTCTTTGTTTCGGTTTTGAAATGACTGAGGTATCTTCTGTGCAATGCTCTGGTTCTCAAGAAAAGCCTTTCCCCAGTCACATCTGCTATTCTTCTTTGTCCTAATCACCCACTCCAGTCAACTTTGACAGAGCCTGTCACTGACTAGTAAACTTAAGTCCATTATCTATTTAAACATAAATAGAAGATACAGCTTATCTTAACACAGCTTGATATTCTTTCAACTTCTTGAAGTACCAATCTCCTTAATGAAAAAGAAGGATGCTGTCTCATCTGATGATATGATAAGTAACTGTTCCTTTGGTCTGTATCATTACAGTGTCTTAAAACCAACACAAATCTTGCCTCAGATATGTTACCAATTTTCCATATGGATATTCCTGCATTATTTATTGTTTCACTACCTCTTTGTCTGTAGTTCCTCTTCTCTCCCTTGGAGTACATCGTCCCACATCAGTGAAAGCAGAAGAATAGCTTCCAGGAGACTCCTGGTCTACTGAAAACAGAAACTATGTGAAACTACAATAAATTAAACAAAACCATTCAAATCTGTGATGCTGCTTGGTTTCATTTAGGAGAGTGAAGAGATATTGAAATCTATTATTTTACCTTCAATAGAAAGAAAAGCACATGATATGATGAATAAAGTGCACCTTTACAGAAAAAAAGAGATACTAACTCTCAAGCAAAGGGAAAGGCTGACCTCTGATCCACAGCAGAAGAATACGTGAGAGAGGATCAAGCGAGCAAAATTATGCCTCACTGTACAAAGGGATGCCACCCTACTGGACCAAGGGGAAGACATGACAGCAGTACTGGGACTTCACAAGGTTGCATGAAACTGTTTTGGAATGCCAACAATATGAACACATAATTACATGCACAAAACATGATGAAAGCATGCTTCAATGAGAAAACAGTGAAGAAAAATTGTTTCCTCCTAAGTGATCTAAGATGCATTTCTACTTTACCAGGGGCACGTGTTAGGCAGCACAAGGGAATTTAAAAGGATGTTGCTTCATAAAAACAACTCTGTTTTAAGAAACGGAGTACAAATCATTAGTCACCAATCTATGTGGCAGATTTTCTCTAAAGCACAGTTTACTGATGGTGTATTATAGTATGGTGAATAAAATCAAGATCTTACACTCTTTATAGCTCTGCAAGTTGCCAATATGAAATGAAAATGGAATTATTTCAGACCAGAGGATGAAATAAACTGCCTCTTGACTTTTGAGATTTACTATTTTAGTCTCCTACTGCCACAGTAATACCTGCTAGTGGACACATATGACTGATATTTGTCTTCCTTTGACTTCGTTCACACAATCTGTTCTTTACCAAGCCCGTACATTTCCACAGAAGTGGAAAAAAAAGAACTGAAAGCATCTCATCCGTTATGTTGGGGTCTTACAGAAGAAGGATGTAAATAGTCTCCAGAGGGCTCTGTTGGCCAAGCCACAAAAACTTGAGGCTACTGATAAACACAGTGAAGGCAGAAAATGAGATAATTGTATTATTTATATCATTGGTTGCAAGCATGTCAACACCAACAAGTATATTGCAGTCCCAGTTCTGGACAGCTTTCTTGATATGGCCTGTGTCTGTGAAAGAGGATCTATGCTCACTGTATAAAACTAAAGATATAATGCCTCCAAACACATCTGGTTTGTTTTGTTTTTTTTTTTTTTCTTTAAACTCTAGCAGAAAGAGAAGGACATGGGAGGGAAGGAGTGAAAATGCAGAAGCTTTAGGAAGAACAATTTCCTTTGTTTCTATACAGCTCCTTATGCAGTCAATATTGTAGTTTTCAGTGTTTTTTTGCTATGACTGTGGGGTCTCTGTGTGGATGGTGGCTGTTAGAGACACACACAGATCCAACAAAACATGTAACTTCATTAGAAGTAGAGCGCAGCCGTGACTGGTGCTGATAGAAGTCAATGGAATATTCTGCTGTACTCATTCTCCACGCTACTTTAGGGATATTAATGCTGACAGACTGTACCACTTTCTGCATGCCAGGCTCTTTCATAGCTGCAGAAGCTATTAGGAATCCATGTTTACTCTGCACTGTGGATTTCCTTATTATCAGGGACTGGAAAATTCTCATTTAGCAACTGTGATATGTGACCAGTGTAATTTCCAACAACTCCAGTCTCATTGTGTAGTACTGCGTGCCAGGGTTAATCATCATCAGGCCTCAAGATTACTAATTCAATTCTGAACTGCATTTTATAGCTTTTTTTTTTTTTTTACCAAATTCTCTGTTCTCAATATGTGTATTTTAACTAGTTGAGAAGAGATGGTAACAGCATCAGTTCTGATTTCTCTTGAAATATGTATTTGCTAGTGTGGTACTTGCAAAAGTTACAGAAAAAGATGTGAGGTTAAACATAAGTAAGATAGGCCTGATCAAATATTGCATAACTGATATATTAAAGACATTCTCTCTTACATCCATTAGTGATTTCAAGAATAGCTTTGTAATGTCATTAAATTCTCAAAGATGCTCTGTCAGAGGGCCGTATGTCTAGAAGCAGAACGCTTTAACACAGAAATGTTACCATTTAAAAAGAGAAATAAATTACAGCCTTGCCAAAGACATTAATCTAAATCATCTAGGATACACCTTTGTGCACTCCTGCGATGAATCTAGTTTGCTTCTTCTAACATTGCAAGGCTAAACTTTAAAAACATTTTAAGCTCAAGCAATTTTTTTTGAGAAAAAGAGAAGCAGAGCAACGAACAACTCAAAGTAGTAACTTTAAAACCAGATCACTGTCAAGACAGACTTTTAAAAAAGTTATACTCACCCTGACAATTTCATTCAAGTTTTGATTATTGAGAATTTCCCTTCTAAGAGGAAAGGAAATTACTCAAAACTTCATAGATATATTAAAGTTCTATGAGAAGAACTAGTTTTACTGCCACAGAAATTGGAAATTGCGTTGTTTGAACGGTGGAAATGGAAACTTCCTAAAATGACCTTAAGGTCTATTCACAAAAAGTAATATAAAGCAGTAGAATTAGTGTATTTTCATTAGAAAACAGAATCAAGCTTTCTATGATACTGGCAGAATTAACAGCAGTTTTATCACTTACATGTAACAAAACTATACAGTACAACATGTTTTAGATGCAGATTTTTTTTTAAATAATAAAGAAAGGGCTATCTGCGTACTGTTTTCTGTTTGACCAGCATCTTATGATGCATGCATTCACTTTCTGTAAGGTCATTTTCTGGGGGAAAAAACCCACATTGCTTAATTTAATAACAACACTGTAATTTATAGCACTAATAATCTTTTAGTTGAAATACACCATTACTTCAGTTGTCCAGATTACTGTATTTTGTGAATAGACAGCAAATCTATCTATCCTCATGACCTATGTAAAAATGACATCCTTCATTAAGAATTTTGTGGGATGAAAGCTTCTTACAGATGACACAAATAAAAATGGAATGAGAAAGGGTGGGAAATACAGGGAGTAAGGCTGGATAAGTAAATCACAAGGATAGAGGAAGAAAGTTAATCCACCTTGGAAACACAGTGCGCTATCATTGTTGTTAGTTGCGTCCATGTCTGGAAAAGAGGCACTAAGAGGTAATCTTCCACAATCATTCTGGTACAGTGGGCAATGGATAGCACCATCTTGAGGCAGTGGATGAAAAGGCTGGTGCATGGGACTCCTTTTCAGAGCTTTAAGAGATGAATTCCTTTCTGGAATGTCTGGAAGCAGCTCAGTAATAAGTCTGTGTAATATACTGTTGTCAGGCAAGCTTCCCCGTCTTTTTTCAGCTTTAATTTGGTCACAGATGTCTTTAAGTGCAGAATCTAGTGCTTCAAATACAGATGACTTGCATTTTTTCTTTTCAGTTTGTTTTTTAGGAGCTGCACTTTTTTTCCTCCGGAAAGGCACTGGACTGACTAGAAATGCTATCTTAGAGAGGCCAGATTCTGCTTCCTGTCTCCTTGGATCTTCAGTGGTTTCTTGTTTAGCCCTTTCATGTTTTAGCATGGTGGTGAAGCGGGTGTAGGATGCTGGGCATCGCCCTTTGCAGGAGCTGATGAGATGCCGGTGGTGGTGGTGGTGGTGGTGGTGGTGATGGCCTGATCCATAAAAGCTTTCAGATGACGTGAAGGAAAAGTGGTCAAAGTCACTTTCACTACAAAAGGATGAACCCTCTATCTGTATAAAGTCACTGAGGTCAGAAACCACTCCATCTTGATCACTGTCTGAAAAATCCATATGCGATCGTTGTGGCTCATCACTGGTCACTTCAATATGAATTGGCACCAGGGTTTTAGACTTGTAGCTCCGTTGTACCTGAGAGGGATGTCTGCCTTGATTTTCTTCTTCCAGCAACGATTCGATAGAAAATCGCCTCTTTGGACATAAGCCATTTTTAGGAGGCTCTAGCGTAACAGCTGACAACATTTCATCACCTAGGTTCGGCATTGATTTTGACTTCTGAATTAACTTTTCAAATTCCGATATTCTGGTTGGCACCATGTCTCTGGGCACCTCTTCAGTAGAAGACTCTCTCCAGCCTTGAAGAATACCTTTGTGCTGTTCTTTTTCATACTGCAGTATTCTGGACTTCACGGAACAAATCACCTCAGAATTCATCAAGTCCTTGCGATTGATACGGTGCATCTTTTTGTACATTTTTAGGAAACCTGGGGCATCATGTGCAGATCTGTGACGAACTCTTGACCTACTACTACCACGGCCCTCAACATATGGGGAGGCCCAGTTCATTGAGCAAACTTCTTTAGAGTCCTCCTCACATAACAGAGAGCCCATGCTTTCAGACTTGGCCTGTGCATCAGGAAAGCTATCGCGATCATCTGTTAACAGATCATCACAGCTACGAGATTTTCTCTTTGGAGAAGCAGTTTCTTCTGTGCTGCTCCAGACTTCTGCATTTTGACGAGTCATTTGCCAGCCATTCTTATAGCTGATTGCCCTTCTTGAATCATTTGGAACAGCTAAATGTTGTCTGTAAGTGCTACAGTAATCTAATTCATTTGAGGTGTTGTGGTTGTGCATTGAATAACTTAAAAGGGATGGATATACTTTGCTAATATCCCCACCTTTATAATCCATAGAGCAGCATGGTAAAAAAGAGACATTGCCAGAAATTAAAAGATTCAGAAAGTTGGAATTAACATCAGTAAGTATTAGAAAGACTAGAAAAGAGACAGCAATTAATGCATCCATCAACTTAGGCCAGTACATAGGTTGCTACAGCCTGGGGTAGCACAGCTAGTAATTAAGTTATTTTCCAGCTGTAGAAATGTACTCATGATAATTTGAACATCAAAAAGAATTCCTTATGAATTATGGAGATGTTACCCCCCTGCATCCCCCACCCCCGCCAAAGCAATGTAAGAAAACAAGCATTAACATTGATTTTGAAGCAGGTCAACAGACAATAAAAGCTGCAAAGAATTTAAAGATGAAGCCAAACAACAAATCTAGACCTCAGTCAAATACTGACTGTTCTACCTGTGCATTCTGAACGAAGCTGTTCAGAATTTTTGAGCTGAATAATGCTTGGAGAGTTCGCAGCAACTGCATATTCTAAAATAATTAAGATAAAGAGAAATCTTTATATAAGATCAAATGGGAAACTTCTCCCAGTTGTTCCTAGGTAGCCTGTTCTTTCCCTGTGTGATAGCACTGAAGGGCGTGCTGTTTTCTACAGCTTACGGAGGGCAGAACAAGGCGGCTGAGGAACTGCTATACAGGTGTAAAGGAAGATGTATCAGTTTACTGAGCCTAACCAGCATGTAGAAGAAACAATAACCCTTAGACTGACTTCTAGAACAAAGCCTGAGTTTTCAAGCAAGTTTTAAGACATATTTTTATGCGGATGCTAGATCTAGAAGTCACTATGAGACAAATTTGAGACTGTGGTCTCAAGTGGCAACATTCAGTTCAGGACTCATGCTTCAAACAGCTCAATCTGCTTTCTAGAGCAATCTGAATCTGGATCAGAAACTGAAACACTTGAGTTCAAAATCCATGCTGATCAAACAGCTTATAGTGTGCTGCTGCTTTGACAAAATGGTTAATTCCAAGAAAAAGTAACATTCTACTAGGTTTCATAATGCTGGGAGAGAATGGAGTGAGACAGCTAGGTCACCTTCCAAAAGTTAATTAGCTGTAGTAGATGTTCTTAAGGGAAAGAGTTTCAAACACAAGAAGTGTTTAAGTCATGGTAAGTGCTCATTATCGGTGGTGTAGTCAAAGGCAAATGCAGGTAAATGGATGTCCTGGTTTCGGCTGGGATAGAGTTAATTTTCTTCCTAGTAGCTGGTACAGTGCTATGTTTTGAGTTCAGTATGCGAAGAATGTTGATAACACACTGATGTTTTCCGTTGTTGCTCAGTAGTGTTTAGACTAAAGTCAAGGATTTTTCAGCTTCTCATGCCCAGCCAGCGAGAAAGCTGGAGGGGCACAAGAAGTTGGCACAGGACACAGCCAGGGCAGCTGACCCAAACTGGCCAAAGGGGTATTCCATACCATGGGACGTCACATCTAGTGTAGGAACTGGGGAGTGGGGGCAGGGAATTGCTGCTCAGGTACTAACTGGGTGTTGATCGGCGGGTGGTGAGCGATTGCACTGCGCATCATTTGTACATTCCAATCCTTTTATTATTGCTGTTGTCATTTCATTAGTGTTATCATCATCATTATTAGTTTCTTCTTTTCTGTTCTATTAAACCGTTCTCATCTCAACCCACGAATTTTACTTCTTTTTCCCGATTTTCTCCCCCATCCCACTGGGCGGGGGAGTGAGTGAGCAGCTGCGTGGTGCTTAGCTGCTGGCTGGGGTTAAACCATGACAATGGAGTTTACCAACTTTTCACTGCCTGGCCTGGTACACCAAATGGATGAGTTTACCCACTTTTTAAATTACTGCTGTAACATTGGGTTTAAAATACATTTGCTCCTCCATCACTTCACTCTTAATATTCCTCCCTGCTTTTTTTTGTCTGATGGATTCTGCTGCAGCCTGGATATTATGTTCTTTTCAGTGGGAATTTACTTTTACAAAGGTTTATATAGTCCCTAATACAGCTATAGGCTGATCAGCATAGCTACAAAATACAGCAATTAAATGAATAATAGTAACTTAAACAGGAGACATATTGTATACAATATTCCTCTGTATATTACTTCCATCTTAATTTTTACTGGAAACCTTTTGTCTTGCTAAAAAACCCCCACGCAAAACCCCAAATCAACACCTGATTCAATTATCTCTTTTTCTAGAGAGACAAGGAGAACAGTAAGAGAGTGGCCAGTTACTTGGAAAAAGAAGCTAATTAAATTGTATGTGCTGTACTAAATACTTCAAGGATTTATAAAATCAAAAATCAGACTATGGATGTTTGCTTGATTAAATTAGGTCCTGATGACTGACAATGTCTAAAACATCAGCTATAGATTTGAAAGGTCTACTATCCTGGAAACACATCTTTAACCTTATATGCTATTTGTCTTGATTTACTTTCTGTATATACTGAAAACAGTTTCAAAATCACAATAGTAAGAGAGTAGTGGAGTTAATAAAACTTTAAAGGTTTATATGTTGTGGTACAAATCATAGTCTTCATTTAGTCAATTTTCTTTTGTTGGAATAAGGAGTTGAAACTCCTTGGAAAATCCTTGTAACAAATCCAGCTTTTCAGCTTAAAATTAAACACATAAGACTAAACAAGTTAGCCTTTCATGAAAGGCCCAAAGCAGTTGCTTCCTATAGTAAATCTCCCAGTGAAGTGCACTGAGCAACAGCAGACAGTTGCATTTACTACCAATGTATTGTACAACACATCATCAGTATTTTTCTGCTAACAAATATGATCTCCTCTTACCTTTTGCTCTTGATGGAGAAGAAGGAGATGAGCTAGTTAAAGGCTTTCTAAGGGTGGTATATGGGCCTTGCATATCTGTACGGCCCAGGCTAGGCCTGTTTGCGTTCTGATCACTGAGCACCCTCTGATGACTTACAGCAGGTTCCGACTTCCTTCTTTTTCTGTAGTCACTTGCAGTACTTGCAGAACTGCAGAAATAAGCAGTATTAGCAGCAGTCTGAGATCAGAATTCAGGTATTTAAAAAGTAAGCTCATAATTATGTTATTGGTTTATAGATTAAACAATGCCAGAACAAATAAATCAAAAACATGTAAAGGGGAGAAGCACTGGTCTCAGACATCTTACAGCATATTTCAGAGAGAAAAGCCGAATTTCTTCACCTGATTGTTTTAAAGTTTTATACAAAATTGCTATGTCATTTTCATAGTGAAGGCTTTGAAATAAATGCATCAAGTTTTTTTACACTACTGTTTGGTACTAGAGGTTCAGTGCAAAGATAGGAAAAAGACAGAGACTGAGAACAGATGAGGTAGCATGCTTAGGGAAACGGCGCTGGAAGTGCTGCAGGCAGTAAGGTTAAATGACAGCTGCAGTCGAGACAGAAGCTCAAAGGTGTTAGTGGAAGGACCCAGAATACAGTATGGTTTAATTTGAATGTGAACAATTAGTCCTTGTAAAACAGAAGTAAAATCTACACTTCAGTATCAAAATACGAACACGCTCTCCATGCATCTCTCCAGTTTGTCAGTAGCTCGCAAGGTGAATGTTAAAATCTGACTCTTTGCAACATCTGCCGGTTTCAGGTCACAAAGAAAACCCTCAGCCGGTATAATCTGTGTCTTCTGAAATCATATATTGTATTTCTTACCTAGAGGGCCTGTCCAGGCCTTTGTCTGTTGAATAGTGATGATATAAGGAAGTCTGTGAAAACAAATATATCAATCTGTTATATGTCTGTATTTGAAAAAAGGGGTGACAATTTCTGCTTATCATGTTTATGCTTAGTTACTCTCTGACAAATCCTATAAAACAGCCTATGATGATTAACATCCTGGGCATTCTAGCATAGATACTGCAATGTTTCATGAGAACAGTTAGGCAGTTTTTAGAAGGCATCACTAGATTTCATTTCATATTCTACTTCAGTAATGTTTTTTTCTTTTGAAGCACTGCTAAATAATGATCCAGAGTCACTCTTCTCTATACCCTTTTCAAAAACAGATACAGAACAGCTGAAACAAACTTCTGCTATAAAAACACAAAACTGAAAATAATTCCTTCATGCACAAGTGACGTCTGCAGAGCTTCTCCTCCCCCCCAGTTACTCACCAATATCCCACAATCAATTATAGCCAGAAACTTTTGTAAATCCCATGATGTTTGTGGCCAGTTGCTGACCACCTTATATTCCTGGTAAGAACAGTTCTTATCACAGAACATTAGTCGTTGCTTATGGAGTTATGGAAGTAGCTACTGCATGAACCCTGGAGGATGGAATGGTGTACTGCTCCATAATTTTATTAATACAAAGTCAACCTTAAATGACTACAATTTAAATCAACCATTTCATACATTTAAAGCCTGTAGTCAGAATTAAGTAATACTACAGTTCTTATAACTAGGTATGAATCTAGAATGAACTGCATGGTCCCTGGGGTATTTCTTCATGGGTACAAAGCAGTGTGGTTCAAAAGTTAAACTTGAAACAAGCTCCTGGCATTTCATTTCAGAGTCAACCTGATGAACTAGAATAGAAATAGAACTATCATACAGATTTGTAAGCTGCAGGAACTAGTTTTCTCTCTACAGAAGCCTTCTAGACTTTTTCTCCGTATGGAAGAATCTTTATAGCCTTTCCTCTGTACAGAAGGACTGCAGAAGTAATAGCACCCATAGCCTGTGTAAGTGCTTTTTTTGTTAGATATTCTTTTTTTCAGTGATTTGAATTGTAAGTTCATGAATAGGACTTCACCCAGATTTGTTAACTTACGTATACTTCTAGAAGTCACCTGTAGTCTAAGAATATTTGGGAACAGATTTCATGGGACTGTATACTTTAAATGACATTCTAGAGTAACTATTTAAACTGCTTTTACATATGGGGCACTATAAAGACAATATGATTGTTCAGTTAGAGTTCATTTGTCAGTAGGCTTTTTTATTTAAGATCTGCATCATATACCAAGTGATCCCATCAGGACATTAACTAAAGTTTTAATTTCTGGATTATACTGAAATTTATTACACTGTGAGGCAGGGAAAACCACACAAACATGATACAACAAGGAACAAATGTTATCTAAAACTTGAGCTAAGATCATTCCAATTTTTTCAGTAATTTTTAACTGTAGTTTAATTTAAATCACATTAAAAATCAGATAAAAAAACCTTCTGGCTTTTGGTAAGAATGGCAGCTGAGATATAAATGATTAAAAGATGTTAATAATTCAAAGACTTTAAAGTTACTTTCCAGAGAAAATAAGTCCTCTATAACTTATTTAAGGTGATCTCTGCATAGGGTTTCAAAATGTTTATTTCTTCTAAAAAGAATGTTCTTTGCTTTGTGGACAAGTATTCAAGTACTTCTTCTGTGTTACTACTTATTACTACTATTATTCTCACCGTTAAATACTGTTATGTTCATAAGCTCCAGTTTGGATCAGAATAACATGCTGTATAAACACAAAGGTAGAATCCCTTCCTCAAGTGAGACTACAAATCTGATAAGTGATCTATAAAGAATATGCTCACTGAAAAAAACAGTAACGTAAACCTGACCACTAGAAATGGCAGAACTAGGTTCCCGATACTTCTCTCAAGTCATACGTGGCTCAAATTGTAAAACGCTGTAGCCCAACTAGCTCTAACACGGATTTCTATTAGATTAAGCATTGTGAGTATGAGCTGTATCTTATTAGTAGCGTTTGTGCACAGCTCTTGTTCCTCTTGATTTCAACAGAAATTTTGACGGCAATGAATTTTGAAAACAACATTTTGGTTGTAACATGGGCAAACAGGGTTACAGCAACTCTGATGTTTCACCAAGGGACAGCATAGGAACTGGTCTGTAATTGAAGGAATTTAGTTTCTGGCCTATTTCAAGGCTTGTTGGTCATCTCGGACAGTTCAACGTGGCATCCCACAAACTCTCACACGCTTTTCATTTTGGGGGAAATCTCAAAGTAAGCACATGTCTAGGAAAAAAGGAAACCCAAGGTTTTGGTTATAACTACTTCTCTGTTTTCTTACAATTTATTTTGAAATGGACTACTGGACTAAATCATGAAACCATGAAGATTGTTCCACTTCATTGTTTTAGTCACTTATGTGTTTAAACTTGCTAGTCTTTGCCTCAGTTCAGAATGGAAGCAATGCAAGACTTGGGTAATACCTCTAAGAGTCACGTGCTCTAGGAGTGATGCATCTTTGCAATTTAAAGTCTCTTTTTTAACATTCTGTCACCCCATTAGAGGCAAAGCTAAGGCAGTTTCTCTGCTGCTGCTGCAATTCTTACCTGATGGATACTGTTCAATTGTTCCTGTCAGAGCTCAATTAGCCCCAAACCTCTGAAACGGCTTCCAAACAACAAATGTCATTCTATTGTAACGTGCTACATTGTTCTGTATGACAATATTTTGTTTTGTAATAAAATGGGAAACCAAACAAATAGATTTGCTCTTTTTCTCATCCTTATCCTTCCACTGCTGCACAGGATCATGGATTTTCAGGTTGTGGAAACTGATGCTCTACTTCTGGCTATATACAACTGTGCTTCAGTGACTTACGCTATGGACAAAAGAGGGGAGCTAGAAATAAAAGCTCCAAAAATTACTTTAGTGGTACGCTAAAAAAAAAGGGCTACTTGTCATGCAGTCATTTTCAGCTCATCCAATACAACCTCCAGACACATTAGAGGAGACATGATCTCCTCTATTCATCTGCATCTCATTTACAGTAGAGAATGACATACATGCAACCCACAGTGTGTGCACTACAGTAGGAAGGAGAAAGTGGCATTAAAAAAGTATCAGTGGCAATATGTCCACCTGCTAGGAATTACTATTGTGTTTATTCTTTGTAAATTAACATGTCCTCAAGCAACACTCATCTGCAATTTCCAGCCTGTGTATGAGAGATCGTCACACAATCTGGGAATTAAGCTGTTACCAGGAGGAGCAAGGTAGCGGGACGTAGACCCTGTTCTCAAGGAACAGGGAATTGTGCATCACTGATGTCAGGAGGATGGCGCTGTCAGTGGGGCAGGTCTGCTGTAGCAATGGCCTGTTGGAAGACTACCAACTGATCACGTGCCCAGCTTCTCCCAGTGTTAGGTGTTTTCATCAGTGAAGGTTTGCCTCACTCATACAATGATGTATCTATCCCTTTCCCAGGCAGGTTTCTGTGCAGTGGTGCTCCACAGATGCTTTTTTCCATGATGGGAGAGTACACAAGACTGTGAAATACAATCAAGTTTTATCACAGCATCTGATTTTTATTTGCTGTATTTGCTAAAAGGAACCTATTTTTCTGCAAACAAATGTGAAGGTATTTCTTACAAGTTTCATTTTCCTAGCAAAACACAGATTTCAAGGTTTGTTTTTTTTTTTTTAATCTTCTATCATTGCATTGTTCTTAGGTGATAAACTATGTATGCCGCTTTAAAATAAAAACTGATTTGTGGATTTGAATGTGAAGAACAGAAACAGATACTTATTGACTGAAGTATTTTAAGTACTGTAACCTAGCTCATAAAGTCAATGGACACAAGCATTAGAGACAAGGATGCTGTGAAACAAAACCATACCATCTGCTCTGGGAAAGGAGTAAAGAATCAAACCTCCTTTCCACAGGCAGATTAAATAGAAGCCTGTGTTTTGGAGCCAGTTCTGTTAGGGAGGAGGTGTGCTGATGATGATCAGATGTTCTCAGACAGACAATAAACCTGCTATTAGCACTTAGGAAATTATCCCTATTTTATTTCTCAGTATTTGGAACGTGTATGTCACGGTGAGTGCATTATTGTTCACCTATTCTGTCTAAACAAAATATCATGCTATTTGTTTTTAAAAATATATTCTGAAGAAGGTATTTATTCCTGACTCTTTACTGTCCATACGGTTCATATTTTCAAATTTTCCCACCACTACCCAACTTTAGTGATTTTAAGATAAATATCTGATATTATGAGGTCTGTCTGCAATAAAACCATAGAACCCAGCCAGCAGAGTTGCTCACACCAAGAGCTAGTATAACCACAGTTCTCCTTGCATTTCTACACAACAGAGTGAAGCAAAGGTCTCAGGTCTGTGTGCTTCCCTACACTATCCACAAAACACACATTGAGCCTGTTCTGGAAAACACCAGAGTCTTACTTCAAAACTGGCCACAACTATCAACCTCATCTTCGTTGACCATTCACCACCACCGTCCAGTACCAGTGGAGGAAGGAAACTCGCGCTCTGTTAGAGCTGGTGCAGGAGGTGATACAAACATTGCAGATTAATTGTCATTGTGGGGTTTCTTGCACAGGTGCCAACCCCTTCCATTAGAGACTGGACCAAGACCATCTGTCACACGATACTGGCCAAACAGCCATAAGGCAGTGATTACTTTCCACCACTTGTAATGGCTCCATGGCTGTACTGATCATGATGTAAATCCCAAGGGCGGTGTAGATCCCCATTGCCTCCTATGGAAGTCAAGGGGTAAATCAGACAACTGAAAACAAACCAGAGAGAACTTCTTTATCCACAGCATTCCCCAGGCCATAAATAGTGTGTTAGTGATCAGCCTAAGACAGCAAGAAGTGTATGTCATGCCAAAATTGACTGCTGGGTTACTATATGGCTTTTGCTTTCCGTCCTTTAAGATACTCTTATCACCTTGAATGTAACTTGCCCTTTTGCCTTTCCTTTGATGCCTTCTTTGAAGTTTTTTCTATATCAAAGATACTGTATGTTGCATATTCTACAATACTAATTTTTACCACAGGTATACATTATCATATATAGGCTGTGTGGAGTTTGTACCTTCTACCCACAGGTAGAGCCGCACTGATTACGGCATATAGAGGACAGGTGAATGCAAACAGTGGATATGGTTGGTTTTTTACTGCTAAGAGTGGGTACCACTGTTTGTAGCTGTCCTGTCAGCTCTTGGACATTTATTGACCCATGATCCCTCCAAGCCACTTCCAGGTGGCCCAACAGA
Organism: Haliaeetus leucocephalus; assembly: GCF_000737465.1. Lineage (NCBI taxonomy): Eukaryota > Metazoa > Chordata > Aves > Accipitriformes > Accipitridae > Haliaeetus > Haliaeetus leucocephalus. Next base: position 7,208,435 of record NW_010972720.1, read on the forward strand.
ACAAACATATCTTCCCCACTCCCCCATCTCCAAAGCTAATTAGGCATCTTCCAGAATATTCAGCAGTGCCCTCCCTATATGGATAAAGGCTGCCTGGCAAAAAAATTAAATACTGGAGACAACCACCCCAAACTACCAAATACAGACTTTGTTGAATACTTTGATTTGGTTCTACTAAAAAACCCAGATGTTTTCATGTATCCAGGCTTTAATGGCAACTGAAAATGAAGTTAGGAAAAGCAGACAAAAGTTGTAAACAACAAACAGGCTTATTTGCATGATGGTTCTAATACTTTAACAAGTTACTTTGAATATTCTCCCCCCCAAGAATATTTAATTTGCTGCAGTTTGTGAACATGACTCATCATATTCAAAGATTTAAAGTTTCAGAATAAAAGATAAATGTCTTTGTAAATTAAACAAAGAGAAAACCACTATTACTTAATAGTCATTTTACCCAGACCTACTGAGCATGATAATATTTCAAATAATCATGCTAGGGCTTTTAAATTGTCTTCCTCAATATATAGAGTACTATCAAATATTAGTGAAGGCCTAGAAGCTTCTTGTCTCAGAGAACTGGCCCCAAATTTCACAACCATGAAGTTTTTCCGTATTTATAGAGCTTAAAACCAAAGCAGAGTAACTTGCAAACAGTTAACAATTTAAGGCCACAATTTGCATTTAATTTTTTGAGAGACTACTGAAGATGAGAGTGAATCACAAATACAAATGAAGTAAAGCCACCATATGAAGTAAAGTTGTCATTACAAGATTCACTGACTTTTCCCCTAACACTCTAAAAATGGGGAGGGAGGGGAGAAAGGTGAAAGCCTGAATCTCTCCCACTCAGAGTAGGGCAATGACAGCCCACTACCTGATCTTGATGCATTTTATTTGGAATAACGACAGTGACTGTCAATCCTGCAGCTAAATTTACAACAGGATTATTAATTGCTCTTTTACGTAATTAGCAACCTTAGACATAATTACTTAATTGGAGAAATGATAGCTTAGCCACAAAGGCTTTCACTTGACATACAGAATTTGCAGACAGATATTTAAATAAAAAAGTACTACTGTGCTGATGTATTAATTGTGTCTGAAAGCAATGCACTTGCCCAACTCTGAAGAAGTGGGAATTTGTCAAAGAGTTAGAGACACATGGGCTGTTGTGTAATTCTGAGTGTTAATGTCTGAGAAGTTTGGGGGATAAGGACTCACAGTTCCTAGGATAATAAGATCAACATCCAAATGCACTAGTGATCTGGAAAGATATGAAGACAAAGATACAATGATTGTGAATTAGAAATGTCTCACAGCTATCAGAAGGAAACCACTAAATTTTAACAAACTTCAGACATAAATGGCAAGCACGCCAACCCTTCTTCCCGAGAGAATCATCTGAACAAGAATCATTCATTTACCTCATTGGAAACACCAGAAGAACTGTCTTGAACATAGTCCAAAAGCTTTTTAGGTGGCTGCATCATAAAAGCAGAAGTGTAGAGATGAAATGGAGTAGAATCAATGGCAGCAAGGAATGAAACGTGGAGAAGGTGACACAGTTAGAAACTAAGTGTTGACAATGTCAGATACAAAGAGTGACACATATGGGCAGAATGGAAGGAAGAATGTGTTACAATATTTTTCAAATTATAAGCATCTTAATAAAATGTTAGTAACTTTAGGTGTTAAAATTTACAACTGGAATGGTTGAATCAATTCTAGCAGTTTTTCATACTGATGAGACAGAAGAGCGTAAAGCATCACAGTTATGTTCTGCCGGGGAAATCTCAATATATTTTATCTTACAGGAGACACTATTCTCAGGTTATCATTATCAGTAAAATATTGTTGACATATTGTTCATCAGAAGAATGTATATGGACTGCTTCTGCCCACCTAGAGAGAGGAATGACAAAACAGCTTGAATGGCTAGATAAAAAGACATAAAAGGTAATCAGTGAAAATGTGATACATTATAGACCACTAGACAACAAATTAAATCCAGGTATATTTAGCTATTTTTTTTTATTATTTTCAGGTGGTATTCAATGGGTAATTTTTTAAATGTTATGATTAAAAATGTTTTAAAAGAATGTATGTGGTTTGCTTTCTCTTCTGCTCTCCCTGAAGTAGCTGGGAGTTCTGATTTTGGCTTACAGCTAGCTACAAGAAGGGACTAAGGTACCTGGTTCCCAGAGTGCTCTCCAGGGGCCTGTATCAAGTACTCGGGCTCCTCGGGCAGTCCGGCATGTCAGTAATTAGCATGCTGAGAGGGGCTCTGGAGAACTGCTAGCTAACAGGGAAAGGTAAGAATGGGAATGTTTTAAATCCTGATACTCTCAAGCTTAAATGCCATGTCTATTTGGGATTTTCTGCCTGCGGGCAGGTGCTTTTGCTTTTTTTCCTCAAGCTGCCCAGGATCCTGGGGAGCTATGAGAATACTTAACCAGACTGAGGGAATGCTTGGGTTTACTTCCCTCCTTTTTCTGAGGGGATTTGAACTCCTTGTCTGGAAAGTACTCTAACCACTGTGTTAGACATTCTTCTGGGATGAAGACTTTTGTTATCATTTTTCCTGAAGATGTTAGAGTATACAGGAAAGAATTTGAGCTCCATGGAGCCAGGGAGGGTGTGTGCAAAAAGCATGAGCAGGTGTATCTCCAACGTAGTTGTTAAGGCACCGTGCAGGGAGGTGGTGAAACCTAGTTCTCAGTCTCGCTTCGAGGACGTTGCTGTTTTATCCTTGTATAAAAAATATAAACAGCCTTTGGTGCCTACATGCAATTAAGCCTGTGGTATTTGCAGAAGGGTTGCAAGTGCCTAGGCAACCAAAGGTGAAAAACTGAGATATCTCTGACGTTTAGGTGTTTCAACCAAATGGAGCTCTCAGGTTTATAATTTTAAACTTAAATGCTTGCAGTAGGACTAAGGTAGCATCTGTTTGCCCAAGTCCCTTTTTTTGGACCTGGCCATTTGTGAAAATCGGAGCAGAACTGAAGTCCGTCTGTTCAAGCAGGTGCCCAGCTTGAAAACAGAGCAAACCTGTATCTCTGTGTTCAGGTACAAAATACGTATTCTGCACGTATGCATATAAGAGAGGGGAAAAAAGGAAGAAAATCTCAGTATTTACTGCCATAAGCAATTTGTATATGGTTGTGTGCATTTAAATTTAGACACATTCCTTCAAGTAAAATATATGATTTGTAACTTAGCATCCCTAACACAAACTGACATATTTTTCTGTTCTGAAAGACTGTTCAAAAATAACCCAGCCAAATGCAAAAGATTTAGGGAGACCAGTAAGCATCCCTGTTTAATATGCAATTTGTCTTGTTCTTAAATATTTACACACTACTATTTGTCTAACATATAGTCTGTATTAAAGCTAGTAAAGCCACTACTCTGGCAAGTTAAGGGTCCACTTGAAAAATAATAGTCATATGTATGAGATGACTTTACTGACCTTTCTCAAAAAAAAAAAAATCATATTAATTTTACTGGCATATGTTTGCTGAATTTGGTAATTTGTAAATTCCTCATTATAAAACTATTTTCCCTAATGTTTAAATATTAATATTCTGTCCTCACTTACCGGGCGTCCAAACTCCAGTTCTGAAAAGAATTTATACCAGGGTTCGTTTTCTAAATCTATGTCATCTGGGTTTATGCGATCAGTCTGGAGCAGTTGTGAAGGAAAAGGGAAGGAAAAGGCACACACTGAGCAAAGTGCTAGAAATGCCATGTCACTTTAACAACACACACACACAAACACAAAACAAATATGGGGAAAGGAATGGAATAAAATCAAAGAATGAAGATGGTAATTAAGATAAAGACTATTCTTGTTCAAGAGCTGTCATTGCCTGGTAGCTTTAATACTTTTCTTTTTGTTGCTGTTATTCCAATGACTAGAAGATGTTAAACATTTTAAAATTACTCTTTAAAAGCTAAGAGAGCTCTTTGACCACTTCCGTAAACATCACTCTATTACTTAAGTACATTTAATGCTATTAAAGATTCCTTGTTAAGAAGATGGTTTAAATGACTGTAATCTTCAGCATAGGCAAGAAATTGCCTATCTGATCAGCAATAAAGACATAACTTTATCAGTATTACTTTTGGTCTTTCCTTGCCTTCTCACAAAGCATGTTAATTCTGGATCTTGCTGTCTTGAAGCAAGCACTGAGCAGAGATAAGGAATATGCATCATGCAGACATGACTATATTAAAAAGCCACTTTAGCATATGAAATGGAACTGGTATATTTTAAATCCTATGGTCAAAAACAGGGAACAAAAAATTATGCATTCCATAATACTCGTTTTAGCAGTATTTTGTAATGCTTTATCTCCCACAGCCTTGTTGACATAATGAAGCATTTTTTTCCACAGTGAAATACATTGTTTTCATCTGAAAATTCTCACAGCAAAGGGATAAAGTCGCAACTGAAGATAGCATTAAGAAAATTCTTCCATGAACAGAAGAATAATTGACAGATTTATTCAAGTAGCATGAAAACACGACAGTGCAAAACAGTAGAGCTCGCAATGGGATATCTAATGAACTGTAAACTTGGCTGCATTAATTATTTTCTAAATAGCTCCAGTCCTTTGTAAGATCTGATGTAAGCTGTCATGCAGCACAGAATTACAGTGAACTGTTGGCTTAAAGATCTCTGAAACAGAGAAAGCCTCTTGTTAAAGATATTTCTGAATTTAAAATTTGGTCCTCCACAACTGTAATTATCAGAACTTAGACACTAATTATGGTGTGACCTAGAAAGCAATCCTCAAAGATGAAGACAGCGTCCTGCATAACGAAAGATACTGGCGATTAAGTATGTAACACTTTTTCATCCTGAGTCAAGCTGTCACCAATACACCAGAGCAATCACATACAGCTATTTCTGTTTTCTGCAAGAGATAACACCGTGCTCTTGACCATTTCAGGTAATTAAACATCTTACAGCACTTTTCTTGCTGCCTTTGATGTTACTGGAACAGACTGCCAACTTTGCTCTATTGAAAGGTCAACAACCCTTTTGAACTACCTTGGTGCTCTCATATCTACGAGCTGTTCATGCAATATCTGGGCACCAACTGTTGTTTTACAGATTTATCTTCACAATGTCCCTTTCAAGTAAGGGAGGTATCATTCCTGTGAACAGAGTGGGAAGTGAATGCCAGGGATGAACAACTTGCTATGCTCCATAGCAGGGTTAGGAAGTGAAGCTGCTCTGGAGCGTTGCCCTTACACTTCCACCATCCACAGCCATAATTCAGCACTACTAATGACAACTGTTTCAACTCAACTATATGTACCCATGTCTTTAGTAGAAAAGCACCACTGAAATTAGTTTCATGAACTAAGATTTGTGACCTTAATAGAGACTGTAATTGATTTAAGAAAAAACACGTGATTCTGTTCTACAGAGAGGTGAAGGCATGAAGACAAAAAATGACAGATTCACAATGCAGAAGATAACTTCATTATATATCAACTTGATTCCCATTACAGAGAATGCTTGGCATATTCAGAATTTTTTCCTTACGTTAAAAAAGATCCACAATTTAGATCGGGATAATCTGAGAAGACAGTACTAAACAATTGCTTTTTTCATCATTTCTCCAAACTCAGTTACAGTGTGTTGAAATACTTACAGCATGTTTTCATCTTTATATTATACCAATGAATTTTCACAGAAATCTGAATATCCACAATTGGTTTTATCAACATTAAATAAATAAGTAAATAACCCCCTTGAAATGCATATGGGTGTTGAAATTGTGGAGCTGTTGGCAATACAAATCCAGGCCTACTGACATTACTTGCTTGGGTAGCAAGCATCAGCCTCGTGAGCCTCAAGGTCCCCTGGACAGCAGCAGCCCCACACCTACGTATTGATGGACCGGTGTCCTTTCTTGCAGGGAGCCAGAACACACCATCAGACCAGCTGGGCTTCCACCCAGCTAGCCAAGGAGATAAAAACGAGAATGGGAGTTGGCTCCCCTTTTATCTTCAAATACTCTTTCAATTAGCTGAAAGCTTAAAAATCCCCGCATTTCTGCTTTTAAAGAAAAAGCTAAGAATAGCGTATTTTATGTAGTTTCTAAGTTTTTGAGTTCTCCTCATGTAGTAGCGTGCAAATAAAATGAGCGTGTAAGGAAGTGTGTAAAGCTAACTCCATGCATACAAATCCTACGTTGATTTACAGCTTGAACCGCAGAGGGCAGCAAACAAAAAGAAACTGAGCACTGAAGTCTGCAAGTTCACTGCTGCCTGGCAGTTCTAGAGAGGACTCTGCATTCCCCGTGCTACCAAGATCAATAACGCAGGCAATCGATTTCGCTTGCCTTTCGGATTCAATTTTGCTGATGGACCTTTTTCTATTATCTCCTCTTCTAAGAGACTTCAAATGAATGAACAAATCATTTTGATTTAAAAAACTGAACTCTGCTTGGTCTCACAAAGTAATAGAAACTAAAAGCAATAAAGTAAATTAAATTCCCTTTTTATGACTTGTCAGTCAAACCAAGTCACGTTCCTATACTCTATGCTTCATGTAGTCATTTAGTAACATTTTCATTACTTGTTGAAAATATACTACTAAACACCAGTAAGTAACTTTTTGCCATTTGCATCAGATGGTCAACATATCACTGCATCAACATACTCAAGTATAGAAGAACACTGTCATTTAAAAAATTACATCTGTAGTGTTGCATGCAGCTTTGCCTGTGCTTGATTTGATATACACAGCTAGACATTCACAGGTAATAACCAAAAATGTGCATTTAAACTGGTGAGTTAAATGGTTCTTACAACAATCTGCATGGTCAAATTAATATTTTGCATTTGCAAGTTCAGACACGATACTGAGGCCTCTTTGGAACAATGGACTGAGATGTCTGTTGTAAATTTGGCTTTGGCATTTCATTAGCTCTAGAGTTTGCTTTTGCTTTTCCTTTTTTCGGACTACTTTTAAATAGCTGTTGTAGCTCCAAGTCCACTACCAGACTGACTTAGTCTCTCCATATCTTTATGAGAAGACATTTTTTTAATGTCATATCAAAACATACCTGCATGTAGAATTTCTGATTTCTTTTTAAAACACACTGAGAAATTTTTTTTAGTTGACAAAGTGTTACTCAAGTAACTCAACTAGCACCAAGCAGAATATTCTGATAACCAGCTTGAGATCTCAAAGGTGACCAAACTTGCATATTCTAAAGAAAATTTCAAATTTTCCACTACAGTAAAAAAAACCCAAAACAAATCAACATATGTACATCATGGTGCAAGCCCAGTCTATTTCTGGTATTTGACAAAACAGTAATGTTTTTTAACTTGTACTCATCATGAAATCCTGTTGCATATAATCTCAGTAGAAAATTTGTATACTGAACGTATATAAAAAAAATCTAGAACTAAAATTTAACCTGACAGTTTTATCTGACTAGCACATGTGTACTTTCATGTTTAGACTAAAACACCTAATGAAAATAAAGGCATCCATTGCTTGTCCCAATTTTACAAAGTCTTTCCTTACAGCAACACTAAGATTTTTCCTTACTTGCTTTACTGCAGAAATAGAGAAATGTACACATATGAAGGAATCACTTCACATATACAAGGTTGAAGCTAGTAAAGAATAAAAATTTAACTTCATATTCATACAAGTAAGATTAAATTATTACACTGCAATTTACTTATTCACTGAAAGTAAACATCCATTTTAGGAAATAAATCCATGGTTCAGATGATATTAGAGAAAAAGAAGAGTGTTTTATTGAACTGCAGTCATTGGAGATGGAAACATACATCAAGACAACTTATGTATCACCTTATCAGTGCTATGTTATTAGAATAAATGGTAATGTTTTATGGGCTTATTGAAACAGGAAGAAAGGAGCTGCCACATCATTGCTTGGAAGACTATTCAACAGCTTAATGTCACTTACTTTTAGTTGTAGTCTCAAAGGACCAATCCTAAGCCTCTCCTTTTTGTTGATGTTTTATACTCTTACAAATTGCAGAAGAAAACACATTAATTTCCTGTTTCATGACATAAGGCTGCTACATGATACTGCAGCTTGAAATTACACTCATCTTTTTATATCCATAACAAAGATAATCATCCATCCCTAACCAATCTATCCATTTAATGTTTATTACTAGGTCATTTTTTTTTAGGTTTATTATTTCTCACATTCTTTTGACCTACTGAATAGGATCTACTGAATAATATTTCCCACTAAATGTTAGTTTTACATTGAATCTCATTTTATAATATTCTTCCCATGTTTCTGATCTCCACATTAATCACAACTGGTTCCAATGTAGTACCTGCGTCAATAAAGGAAATGCTTATCTTTCAAACCTCACCTGCCCTGTTTATTATCATATAAGGAAGCTGTAAGTATTTCTTCTTCCTTTTTTTTTTTCCCCCAGATCATTTTGCCAACAAAACTGCAATCCTGTAGACATGGAAATGATTTAATTTCAGCAAAAAATTTTACGATTTGGATTGTTGGAGAAACTCTCTTTGACTTTTTTGGTTTTGGCAAAACTAATAAAGTAAGAATTTCTAGTTCAGGTGCTATAAATGTCCATCTTTCACAATATTAATGAACTATATTTATTTTTATATTCCATATTTTGATTAATATTTTCTTTCAGTATGATCAGAACAATTTTTCAGACATTAAAAATCAAATCTTTTGAGATTATCAAGATGAAAGACTTAACTCATGCAATACTGACACAGTTGAGAATTTGGAGTTTTCATCTGAATTTGGAACTAATGCATCGTTTTCAGATGTCAGCTTTTCCTACGCACACAGAAAAATCTTGTGACCTACTCTGCTGATCTCCCTTTAAGAAGTTGTGAGTTTTGCTTTCAATACCCCATTCAACAAACACAAGGAAAGCAAATGCTTTAGTGAAACCAAATCTTTTTCTTTTTGTAATACAGTCCAAAGGAAGTATCTACATACATAAAGCTAAACATCATCTTTATCAACAGCAGAAATTCCAGACTGGTAAAACTTCAACTATTTTTATATCAGTTAATAACGTTACACTAGTGTCAGCCCAACTTTTATCTCTTGTATCCTACATTAATCCCTGTTTTCTGATCTTTTACAGCTCTGAATCGTACATAAACATAAAATCTCTTCATTCTGTCCACAAATATTATTTCCTCAGCTTTTAAAATTTATTCTACAAAGAGATATTTCCTTGTATTTACATCAGCTAAGTCTAAACTTCTAGTCTGAGCTTCAGAGGATAAAGTGTAATCTTGTCCTTGACTGATGCTGCTCAGTAAGTACAACGTGACTAGGGGTTTTCTCCGTGAAAATATATTAAGGACCAAACAAAGCTCAAAACCCAACCTCTTGATTGAGAACATAAAAAATAAAATGCATAAGGAAGTTAAAAAAAAAGGATTCAGGAACAGTCAGCAAAGCTCACTTTTTTTGTCATTTCATTAGTTTGCTAAAATTGAAAAATTGTATCTATGATCATTTTCATTAGCACTGCAATTCTTATATGAATTGTTTTTTTCATATTACATTAGTAGAAAATGTAATTTATTAGAAAAGCAAGGCCACTCTTGAAACATCACTGTAATTTTCTTATTTTTAACTTGAATCTGCTGTTATTCTTTGGCATTGGAAAGGCTGGTAAATGACCTCACTGTGTATAATGCAGCCATGGCAATCAAAAAAGTGCTCAGAACAAATGCCATCACCTTTTAAATAAAGTTATTTGTTAAGTTCATCTTCACAATAAATACTAAATCCCATTTAATTATATTGATTAATTAGCCATTCCTACAGAAATGCCAATTTCCTTTTTGAAAAATGCATCAGTTCTGCAAGAACTTAATTTGGCAGAAACCCAGCTTAATATTTTCTAGCTAATGAAAATTATAGTCCTGTGAAGACCACAAAAACGCAAGGGAAAGGTGCTTAGTACAGGTGTTTCACACTGTTGACATACTACATATTCTGGAATTCAATTATTTCCTTAATTTATTTTAAATGAGTAAAATAAATTCTGTGTACAAGCATGTAATGCAGTAACACAGAAGTAAATAATAATCCAGTATTGATTATATAAACCTCTTCTTTAAAACTGACTCCCTCAACCATTTCAACCTCAAAGTAAAAGACCAAGAAAAGAAAATACTGCCATTGATACATAACAGTTTTCCTAAAACAAGGAAGTATTGAGATAGCACAAAGGTAAATTAGAAAGGCTGGGTGAATGTGTCTTTCAGCAAAGGAAAACTTCCATTAATGGTCATTTTGCATGCATTAAGCATAGCTTTATCAGACATGCTTGTGAAGAATTCCATAATTGCAATCATTATTCAGAAAGCAGGAATAAAGACTTCGAATTATACATTAATGTATACTCACTAATCAGAGAGTAATTGAGGCTGGAAAGGACCTCCAGAGGTCATCTAGTCCAACCTCCTGCTAAAAGCAGGTCTAATCAGATCAGGTTGCTCAGGGCTGTGTCGAGGTGAGTCTTGAACACCTCCAGAAATGGAGATTCCACAGCCTCTCTGGGCAACCTTGACCAGTATTTGACCAAAATCTCCTTAGTTGTACAATTAGGCACATCCTGAAAATGCAAATAGTTTATTTTTATGCGCTAATTAATCAGATATCATATGTGCTGTTAATAATACTGAAAATGAGTGCTGGAGATGCATGCCAATTAGAAAAAAGCAGTTTCCATTAATTCACAGTTCTGTTCATCATCCATTAGGTTTGCACAGTGGTGGTTTGATTTCTTGGAAATACCAGAAGATCTAAGTTTAGCAAATAAGCCAAACCCACATTTTCAATACAACCGTCAGGAATGAGCAAAGACAAATTGCTGCAAAATCATATTTGAAAAAGGACCTTCAATATTCATCTAAGTAGTTATATCAGTAGTAAATAATAAAAAGATGACCTTTCACCAAACCTCTTACTTTATTACCTATTTCACTCACGTGTCTTACCGGTCTTTCATGTTCAAGGATTGATGACTTTCCCGGCTCATATTCAAAAATACTTCTTGGTTCAGAACGGAACTTGCGGGTATCAACCTTTCTGTCAGGGGGATCCCAGTCATTTCTAAATAACAAATACAAGCAATTGAGTTAATTTACTGTCATCGCCATCTGCTTTACAGCTCCATGCTAGAGAAACACACAAAACCAAATTAATTTCAGCACCGTTTCTCTTGCCAGATTTCAGTTGTGAAATGTCTGGCCTAGCATCCCAATGTTTTAACCACTATATCATCTATACAGCAGGTATATTCAGTACAGCAGGAATAATACTAGGGATGTCCAGCCTATGTGATAACTCACACTTTTGTTATAACTGGTAGACCAGTTTAAAAACATCCCTGACATACTGTGTCAAAATACCATGACGTGCCTTCTCAAATTGCAAATTTTCTATACTTGTTTTATACACTATACCAATATAGGCAAGTGGTAGATATTTTTGGTATCATACAGTAAGATAGCAAGTCCATATTGAAAAAGTTACAAAATTTTCTGAGACAAAAAATGAGGAATTATTTTAAAAGACAGTGTGAAAATCTAATAGATGCTTTTTATCCTGATCTGTAGTAGAACTGCTCCTGAATATCCTTGTAAACAGTATACTGTTTCCTTGGAAATCTGAATAGGTAAACAAGAGCAAGAATTTGGCAGTTGACTTTGGGAGGGAAATGTATCCATTTTCTCTAAAATTATAAATTTGCTTTAAATTTAAAAGTGCTATGCAAAGAAGTAACCCCTACTATATTTTTTCTGTAATTTACCATGTTATATTAATAGCTACCTACACATTTTGGGGGGATAGTTAGCTAGTTACTATCACAGTGAGAGTTACCTTTTCGTGGCAGTTTTTGTAGTTACTACTCACATTGCATTTGGAAAACTGTAGCTCATACATCTTTTTATTTAGCTCTGTGTAAAATGACCCACTAGTAACTCAAAGAATGGGGGAAAGAAAAGGGGAAATCCTATCAGCTGTTGTCTACATTTACAATAAGAAAGAGCATACACTGATTAAATTCTATCAGTTCTATCAGCCTTTCTGATGTGACTTGGTTTGATGTGACCTGACATAAGGCACATCACGTGCCTTAAAAAAAAAAAATCTATGGGGTAGCTTTTGTTTACAGTATGTTTGTGAATGCACAGACACATCTATTTATAAAATGCCCTACATTTCAAGGGAAGTAGTTCTACATGTCTCTATTGTTTACTTTCACTGAGGCAAAAATCAGAGCAGAAAAGGTTTTATATTAGGTATTTTTTGAGAATGAACAGGAAAATGGAAGTGTTCTGATCAAGTTGCATTATCCTGCAAGTCACTGAAGAAAAAAGGATGCTACTAAAATTCTGACTCACACTCGGTTCACTTAATTTACAACATGTAGCCCGTAATCCCTTATGGACTACGCTAATGCAAACCATATCTTGCCTCCCAGTTATAAAACTGTGATACATGTGGACCTAAGCCTCTTATGTGAGATTTTAAATACTCAGGCTTTATAGGCAATTAAAAAAACACTCTCCCAATGGCAGGAGAAGACTGACAAGCTATAGTTGTCAGCAGCAGGCAAAGCATAACTAACGTGTTTGGCATCCCCTGGCCTGGAGAACATAGATTTCCACTGCCTGTCTTATCATGCAGGAGATTAAAAGGAGAGGCTACATAAAAATTCAGTGCTGAAGCAATTATTTTCAAGCTTGACAAAAGGAACGGTAACGGGCCTCAGTTTCTGTGACCAAGGCAGTTGGCTGAGCACAGGATGATGACTCACATAACTTCAGAGATCAAAGCTAAGCAGATGCACATTTTGGTACCTTGATAACAAAATCCACACCTCCGTATGACTTGCTAACAAAATTCAAATCTCATGGCCTTTGGGAGGTAGCCCAACTCTAACCCCTAGCATTTCCTCATGATAGCCTGCCTTCAGCAACCGGAGTAGCCAAAATCAGTAACCATTGAGCAATCTCATTTTCCTCTGCAATATGTGTATCAGCTGGATTACCTTTTGGATTGCCACTATCTACAAATTTTTAAAAAAGCCATAGTCATATTCTTAAACACTTAGTGTGCTCTTTTCTCATAATCTTTTATGCAAACTGCAAATTATTTGAAACTGCTTAATATAATTCAATTCCTACATACAAAAACGTTTACAATGTCCAAGCTGACAAAATGGGCAAATTCTGTTTTGTTGCTTGAGTGTAACCAAGAGAGGTGGTCTTGTAGCCACAAATGGAACAGAAAATGACCCTTTTCATGTATAAAATATATACATACATAGATACACATACATATATAAAAGTGTAATAACATAGTATTATATTAACATGTAGCGTTCATGAATGTAAACACTAAAGAAAAAGCTTTTTGCTTGCTGAAGAGTCTACAGAGTTTGTGCACAGGGCACTCTGCATGTTTTTATCAGAAGGATAAGCATTTCTTTCCTGAGTTATTAAGTATTAACATCTTCCAAACTGGACTCTAACCACTGGGACCTGGTTTTGCGCAGCAAGTTTGAAGCTGGAAAACCATGAGAAAACTGAAATGCTCCTTTAATCTATAAACACCTTCTTGGTCTACCAAAATGGAGATGGAGATTTTAAAAAATGGGGATGTAAAGTACTTCTGAGTTCTGGGGATTGACTGCCATGCTCTTACAGTTTTGCTCTTCCTTGAATTTCAATTTACAACATCATTCAGATCCTTTCTCTTTGCTACTGGATACCATAAATGGCGTTTCCGACTCAGAGACTAACTATTCGGGACAGGTGCTAGAGCATGGACTGTTCTGAAACACAACAAGCAGGACAAATGCTCGTGATGGTATCACTTGTAAGAATAAGCACTTCTTTAGCACATTGAAAAAATGGCAGCACCACACGATACCTACGCTACTGATAAAGATTACCCCTCATCACTTGACTGTCCCTTGAATAAAGCCCTTGAAGTCATATTATTCTATAGCTGCTATTTTTTCCTTTGTGATACCCTGTAACTGGATTACTGTACATACCAAGAACACTTTTTGAAACTATGCTAACTTACTTTTCTGGGGTAGACCTTTCCCTCAGACGATGTGGTGGTACTGGAGGTGGCACATGTGGAGGTGGTAAAGGGGATGAGACCTTAAAGGCATCAGAGCTACTGTCAGAAGCGCTTTTAGACAATGGTCTGTATGTCTGCGTCTTTGCAGCTGGGTGTGCTTGAGCAGAGAAGGATGGACTGTAGCTACCTAATATAAAACAAACCCAGAAACAGTCACAGCATGAGAATGAGTTTTAATAAAACACACCACAGAATGCTACAAAACCCCACAGTTACTCAATAAAGCTGCACGGTTACAAAAATATGTAAATGCCTTTTTAAATGTACGTTGCTGTATACTATGTAGCTCATTAGAATCTTTTAATATATTTTACATAAAAGTAGAAACACACAGATAAAGTGCAGTATAGTTAAAATAAATTAATGATTAATCTGAGGGGGTGGGAAGTTAATGGCTGTATGTATCCATCAGAGTTGTTAATGACAGCCTGTTATTAATCCCCAGGCTCATCCTGCCTCTCAGTTCTACGTTTAGAAGGAAGAGGCAGGAAATGCACTTTTTTCCCCCTTGTTTTAGTAATTATTGTTAGTCTAGGACAACTAGGCAATAGCGTATCTTGAAGAAGATCACAAGAGTCCAAACAGATCTTGAACAACTGACCCACAACAAATGCTCTCAACAGTACACAAAATGCAGTATGAGAGCATGTCGAATGCGACAAACAATGAAATGGCAAAATTTTGAAAGGTATTTTCACAAAAGGCACTTCATTGGGGTTTTTTTTTTGCACATATTGTCTTTCACACTTTCAGTTTTGTTCTTTTAAATAATTTTACCACATGGTTATAAACTTCTGAAAGACACAACAATTATATTTCTATTAGAGGAATATGTCTGTCTTGGCGCTAAGTAACGTCAACACCAGTGCTTATAGCAAAAATGAACAAGATCATAAAACAGAGTCATCTTTATTAGGCACTCTTACTGCATATTTTAAAATGGTGTTTTCAGTACAACCTTTTTGTCTTCCCATCTATGTAATTAGCATTTGTAGTTTCACACAGTAACTCCTGTTTCATTTTGCTAAGGAAAGGCTGCCTTACTCACAATCACTAGTGAAAATAAATGCAACATAATCAGAAACTACAGTATTACAATGTATCCCATCTGCAGTAAGAGGCCCACAGCTGCAATTCATTTCTGTGGTAAGAATGAAACCAAAATTAAACTTTGTTTCATTTGGGAAAAAAGGGCATGAAAAAACACCAACTGAGATCAAACAAGACAATAAAAAGTGTTTATATAAGCATTATAAAACCAAGCATGAATAGTTAACTATCCCTGTTACTTGCTGACATTAACAAAAGACTCATTTTGAAGGAAGGGAATAATTCCTACCAGTACTGTATGCATATGCAGTATTATACATGTCTGTGTCGTCATCTACAAAAAGAAATACACAGGTTACGTTAGTGCAATATATGCCAGTTTATCACAGCAACGCAGCTTTGTTTTTGCAAATAGAGACAGAAGATTGGTAGGCAATCAAGTGCTGGCTGTATTTCTTTTCCTCATCTCAGAGGTGTTTTCTGAAGACTCTCTCTTCCCATTGTACTTACCATAGGCTATTTTTACCATCTTGTTGGTAAAATGGTATGTTCTTGTCATGTCACCCATATTGTGTACTTGCTGGTTAGCACTGAATTGCACATTATCGCTTTTTGTCTGTTCTCCTTTCTCCAGGCTCAATTTCTTCCCTTTGTCAGCAGCTCTCTATTAGGGACTATTAAGTTGTTGTTCCTATCACAAAAAGCAACCTCAAATATCTACTACGTGACTAGTGTTCAAAATAGATCCTGTAAGCCAAAATTTTCCTGCTTACATTTTTAATTCTCCCACTAATTCTGTATGACCATACTGAATGCAAGCCCTACCTCAGGTGAATAATCTCCTTCCTTCCAGAGGTGTAATGAGCATAATTGCCATTTATACGGTTTCTTGACATCCTTGGTGACAATCATGATAAAGGACATGAACTCTAAAGCTAGTAATGTCACCAAAGCTCCATTTCAACAAAACCAAATAAGACATTCTATGAGAAAAATGCAATTCAGACACAAAATGTATCCTCAAAACAGTCTGCTTTCTAGCCCATGCTGTTCTAACACGAGCTCTCCAAAAGAAAGCTGCTATGTCGGAGATTTACAGCAGCCAATTTCTCATCCCTCAAACTAGAGACAAGGATCACTTCACTGAGCTCCCCAGTGACATGGAATCATACTGGTTGCATACCTATTCTAATCACTTCAATTTTTATTTCGTTTTAGTAACAAAATAAATGCATTAGAAATTTTCAGCCTTAGCAGAGGAAAATAGCTCGCTCTGCAGTGAAATCTATCATCCAATTTGCCCATTTGATTTGATTAATTATCTGACACTTGGTGAACACTTGTATTTTCACATAGCAGACAATCAAAATACAGAAAAGCACATTTTTTTAATACCACTGAGAACCACCCAGCCAAGACAAAAGTATACTTACCAGGCTTATGAACCATATGGATTTGCTTGAACATTGTCTTGTACCAATCCTTCGGCCTGTCAACTGTCTAAATAAAATATAGTTTTAGCCATTAACAAAAAAAACAACCCCAAACCTGTGTGCACAGATGTGATCAGACATTTAATATTATTCTAGACACAAAATCTATTATCTGTTTTCCCCTATTTAATATAATCATTTTCATACCATCTATTTCAAATGGTGGATTTATGCTTTTCATCTAGGAATTCCTCTAACGCATTCTGGAAAACACTGAAGACTGAGTCAGCTCTGGACTTTGATCTTGGAGGGTACAATGGTTAGGAGGAACGTAGGAATTAGTGCCAGATCAAGAGTTTATCTTCTTAGTGCCCTATATTTGATGACAATGAATGCTAGATACTTTACAGGAAAATACAAACACCTTAATAATTACAAGCATGTACGAAGAGATTTTTTTGAACTCCTGGCAACTTAAAGTGTCTTCAAAATGTAATTTTTAAGTAATGCAGAAAAACTCGGGAATACTACCAAGAAAAGAATTAAGACAACACTATATTTAAGAGTTAATGTTTGGATTGTAAACAGACAGTATTTCCTTTTATCAGTTTTAAATTCCCTTTCCAGGCAACTTAATTTTAACTTATTTTTCTATTTTGAGAAAAGCGAATACAATATACCTTTCAATAACCACTCATTAAATTATACTTATCCTTACTTTTGTAAACTAAGCAATCCCAAAGTTCCCAAACTCTCCTCATATCAACACTTGCTCGTGCTTCTAATTATTCTTTTCTCTTACCCTTCTGCATTTTCTCTTTTGCTGCAATTTTCTTTGAGATAGGATGATAGTATTTCAGAAAAGGAGATAACACAAAGGCAAACATGTTTTCAGTATTATTATTCTTGGATCCTAAAATTTTACTTGTTCCACAGTAGTCAGAAAAGCAAAAGTTTTAATACAGACGTACAAAATTATCTTCAAACCTCATGGTGCACAGGGACAATTCGAAAGACCCCTCTTGATGTGCGTTATCTTGCATTACCTAATACTAAATCTGCAATCACTCTGCCCACTCCTCTTTACCATGAAAAGTGAAAATCCACAAACTCTTCTCTACAAAATAACCGTCAGATCTGAGTGTGTTCACCTGGCTCCATGCCATCTTTACTGAATCACACTTTTGCCCTAAATACTTGTTACAGTTACTGTACATAATTAATCTGTTTTGTTAGCAATGGTGAGCTCTTACTGTAAGGGACTAAGCAGAAAGTGCTCCCTTCTTCTAAGGAATCAATATGAGTTCCCACAGAGTTACTACTAAATGACATACTAAAAAAAATTGTTTAAAAGAAGAGCTGACAGTCAACTGAAGAACTCAGGGATCTGCTGGGGAAGAAAGACATTTAAGCGGCAGGTGATGGTTTTTACCCAGACCTGCTTGCAAGAGATGAAGGAGATACAGTTTTGCATCAAGATCAGATGCCTTCCCCTACCTACCAGCATTCCTGACTTCTGCCAAAGGGAAGCTATTCAGAAGCAGATTTGGACCATTTTAACATTGTTTCCCTAAGGTATTAAACATCTATAGTAGCAGAACTCTGGTAAGAATAATTTAGCTGGATTTGAAACAAGTATGCTGTTTGGTGCTCCAAGATCATGTATGTTCAAACATTTACAAGGAAGTTCAGAAGGTCTGAAAGAATTCATGCTGATGGGCATAACCTCCATGGTACTCCACATTTCCTACAGCACTACAAACCTGCGATGGTCCCATGATACTGCAACTGCCTTTCTGATTGTATTGGGCCAAGAACAGACTTCCAGCAGAGCTAAAATCAGTGATAGGTGAATAGATTGGAAACTGCATAAATGTTACTGCTATGACCCCACTGTTTGTCAAGAGACAAAGGTGCATAGATATCTCTTTGCCAAATCCTCCTTATCAGTCAGGTCCTCCACAAATCAACAGGAGGCTTCCACATATAGATCAGGTATGGAGAAGCTCCCACGTGACCAGAAAAGAAGGTCTCCCAACATCTTTCTGGACATTTGAACGCTTTTCTCTCGTCATCTCCCCCTTAACCCCCACCCTGGGGTTTAAAGCCTCAGCCAATAATTTGGCTTTACATTATAAACCAGATAGGATTAGTTAAGGAATAGAATAAATTAATTTAAAAATACATTTTCTCAATTTATATTCACTAATCCCACATACCAACACTTGTTTGAGGAATTAGCAGTATTCACATTGTACCAAGCCATTCAGATGCCTTCCTGCTTTGCATACATTATAGTTGTTGCAATTAAATTTTGGAACATGGTATCATCATATGTGAATGAACAATCAGCCAAATAGTGTGAAGAGGACATAAGAAGTATCTGCAGTTGGTACTTAGGAGAGTCCATAAACATTGCAGTATTCTAATAATCCATCAGAAAGTATGCAATTAAAGGAGGCATTTATGACTTTCGGTGGACCTTCTGTCGTTTTTAATTCTAGCTGAAATATTACATCACAAATTATGGAAAAGAAATCTGGTGGGACTTGATTTTTTATTTTTTTCCATTCTTAGTAAATAAAGGCCTTTTCAGTCTACAGATTAATTTTGATAGTTAGACATGAAGCAATCATTTTGGATAAAGTAGTGCAGTCATACTGCTTTCTGTGACTCTGTTTTTTCCTTTCCTAGGACCCTGTCGGTGGTAAACTTCGGTGGTGCCATTTGACTGAATGCTTTTCTGAGTGAGCAGCATTTTACCCTCTCTCTTCCAAAGACTTCATTTTTAATGCCTTGGAATTTCACCATCTTTGGGGCAGGGCTTGGCATGGTGGCAAAACTTAACAATGATCTGAATTTTCAGGCTTCAGACTTGCACTTCCCAGAGCTGGCAGGAGCTCAAGTGGTATGGAGGGAACATGCTAACATGGGATGGAGGTTCTGAGAGAAGGGAAGGCTTTACAGGAATCCTTCCCCTCTCAGCAGCTTTGGACAGAGAGGGTTTGCAGGAATAGAAAGAGAAGAGAACATCACTGCTTTCCTTGGCTAAACAGCTGTCACAAACCATGTTCTGAGAGTAAAGACAAACTTGGAGGAGATAAGCACAGCTTGAAACTCTCTCTACTCCTGAAAAGCACTCCAGAACTGAAATACAGATACTCCCAAGTTCTTATTTACAAGCTTACCTTTGAGTAGCACAGTGTTTTGGAACACAGCGTGTATGTTACCTATCCCCCATGAATCTGCGTTTACTGCTTTTTTGATAGATAGACTGTTGGCATTTTCATAAAGATGGAAGAATAAGAAAATTTTAAACTTTGCATGCAACGATAAACTCAACTTATTCAAAAACTTCTTTCTCTCTCCAGATGGAGTGAGGCTCAATTTTCTGGGAGAAGATGCCTATTTGGATTGCTCACTGACCTTGGAGAAAGAGTGAATGATATATCCTACCTTCTACTGTTCATGGGAAATGCAGTTACAGCACTTTTGCATGTTTCTGCATAGTACTGCACTTCTGAGAGGTGTCAAGGTGCAGCATATTTGAGTCTTTTGCTGACAACTACACCACCTCTATTCTTACACAACTGGGGTACACAGGGCTCAGATATACCCACGCACATTTAAAAGGTAATCTCAAATCAATATCTTGAAAACAATCTGACTTCCAGGTAAGTCCTAAGGAAGCAGAGTAAGGACACAAAGTGGCACACGAGACACGCACTCACACACGCATGCTAGCATAATCTTTTAACTCGTATCTCATTGTGAGAATCATTTCTATAATACTAAGTTTTCAAGCTATAAGATATTTTGAAATTGAAACATAAAAAACCCCAGAGCAAATCCAGCTGAAAAATGTCCTAATTCAAATTACATTATGTTTTTAGGAAAAGATCTGAGAGACTCGGACCATACAATCCAAAAGTTAAATATAGGCTGGCAGATTGCCAAGTCTGTTAAGCACACTTGAGGGTGATTTCTGTTAAAATCTTAGATAACTGGTATGCACCCTATTAGATCAATCTGCTACAAAAAAAAAAGAACAAAAATAATTACTTTATCCTTTATAAAGCATAGGGACATATTTACTTAAAAAGGGGGTAGGAAGCTAGAGCATTGTTGCAAAGAAATGTCTTCATTTTTAAAAGACTCTGATCGTATTACTTTTTACATCAAAAATAAAGCAAGAAATGCCAGAGTTTCCCCCCATTCTTATAAAAATCGTCCCCATCTTACCACTTATTCTGAATTTTTCCTATTGCTTTTCTCCATCAATTCCTGATTTCCCCCCTAATTTTTCAATCCATTGAAGCAGTTCTTGGCAATACAACACAGCCCCATATGTCAGTATTGGCAGAGAGGATACATCCAACAGCTGCTACCTCCTTGCACCTCCCAAAGACTTCACCTGCAAGGGCTCTGCCGCTTTCATCCTGGCTCCCACTCTTCTTACTCTTTCTCCGTCTAGCACAGCACTTCTTCTCCGGCTGGGAAGGCCAGTAAGCACTTCCTTTACAGACCTAGCGCAGCTGCCACTGTCCTCTCTGGACCAGCCAGAAGAGGCTGCCCTGACAGCAGAGTGGAAAGAATGCTTCAGCATAGTGAAAACAAAACTCTTCAGTTCGACATTCTGGGACCACTCAAGCAGCGACTAGTGGCAGATGATCAAAACTGGGCTAGTCACAATGAAAGGGCTTCCACGCTATTCGTCTACGTGTCACTCAAGGGCACAATGATTACATATTGCACTTCCACGAAAATGCTAGTCACTTAGATTATTATCAGAACAAAACTATTCATGTCTACACTACTCTGATTACATGAGAACCACTGCCCCCAAAATGCAGAAGCGTGAGATTTTTATATATACATGCACATACGTATATATGTATACTTACATACATGCATACATATAGTATGTATAAACTTTATTTTAGAAATAACAAAACAAATGCAATTACTGCGTATCTCCAAAAGGTAAGAACTACAAGAGGAGCAAGAAAGACACACAAAGTTTTGGCTACTTCTAATTAAAACTAGAAACATGAGGTTGCCCAATTATGCTCCCATCAGCATTCTCCTTTTCCGTCAACACACAATATTATATTCATGAGCTCGCTGATTACGCACACTGTATTCCACATTATATAAGACTAGAAGAATGTGAAAAACCCATTACCAACAATTAATTCATTGTATGAGTTCATACACAGATTCCCCAGAATTTCCTACCGTTCTAATTGCTGTAGGGATTCCAGATTCATCTACCGGGCCAATCCCTGCATAATGTGGAGCTTTAATGACTGTAATTTTTTTTTCTTCTTCTGAGGATCTACAGATTGGTATTGTACTGGTGGTTGTGGTGCTGCCAACAGTCTGAACATGCTGTGAGTATGTCTCTGTGGACTCTGTAAAGATAACATGACAGAATATTGTATAATGACACAATAATCATACTTGGCAGTTATAACACGCTTCCCCATTTCAGTATGCTGTACAAAGACTGACAACAATCTTAACTGCATATATATACAACACTTCAAAAAAAAATAACCTTAGCTGGGGCTTTGCCCTACTTAATATTACATTAACAGAATTATTAACTTATTTAAGGACCAGACAGGCTATTCAACTCAGATCTTCTTAGATTAGAGGTACTTTTTCACAGCATCTTGCTCACAAAAAAAAAAAAAAAAAAGAAAAAACCCCCCACAAACCCAGCAAAAATCTATTGAGAAATAGTGGCAGCAGCCTTTTTCCTATAAATCAGACTCTTGCGCCTTTTCTATCCATTCCTTGAAACTAGTGATATAATTTCAAAACTTCTCCCCTCCCGCCCAGTCTAGCAAACCATAGAAAATTGATGTTCTGTAAGCACAGCAACAGATTCCAAACAGCCCTCCACAAAGGCTTATATGTTATCTGTTTAGAACCATTGAGTTTTGATACATGAATATTTTTAAAAAACAAATTCCAACATACAATTTTTGTTCCTCGAAGTTATGTTTGTACATATAATTCATAAAAATGGACCTCAGTAACTTGGTATCTGTAGAGCAATGTGATGATCCACCTACAGTACTTTAGGTGAATCGTGCAGGCTGCTACTGGTTTGTGGTGACTTGCAGTATTTCTACCCCTCTCCCCCAAATCTGCCTTTATAATTAATGAAATTAATATGTCACTATTACCATTTCCCTCTAAAATTCAGAGTCATTTATTTAACAAAAAACACCCCACTGCTGGGATGTGTCCTGTGAAAATTTGTACTGCTGCAGATGATGTACTTCATTCCCGTACACAGGAAAAAGAGCCCTACTCCTTCATGCAGCACACTTCAATAAATTAGTGGGCCGCTATGACAAAGCATTTTTTTTTTTTTTTTTTGCAAGAGCAGGTACAATGCCTGTGAGACATTTCTACTGCAGGATAAATGAATATAGGGAGTAAAAATAAATATTCTAACACTACAGGTGAAGATCACAATTGCCTTTCGTGTGACATTAACATCCGCTGATTCTCCTGAAGCAAAATATTTGAATTGTAATATAAATCAGCAAAATAAGCTCTTGTGACTGACAGCTCTAAGTTTAATTGAATATTTCTGCTCACTCCTACTGCAGAGAGCTGGATTTGGCATGGCTATTTTAGCTGTTTACTCAAGTTTGAAATTCTGTAAATAAACCAGTGCTACACATATATGGTGAGGGGCAACTCTGCGTGGCAAATGCCTGAATATTTGGGCCTTCTTCCCAAAATGCATGATGTTAAATTTAGAAAACATTTTGGATTTGATCTTTCAGTCTTCATAGGCCTCAAACTGAGGCCATCAGTGGGATTTTTACGTGAGCAAAGAGAATTAAATCAGGCTGTTATTGTGGAACGCAGAACTTCAACATCATACAAAAGTAAAAGTCATGGGAAAACACTTCACTTATTTTGGGTGTATCCAAAACAGAATTGATAGGCCTTTAGATCAGTGAACTGGAAGCAATTAAAGAATCTAGAATTCTGTGATGTGGAGAAACCCATATATACAGTTTTTGTCCTTATTGCTATGATAAGAATAGCAGCATTTGTCTAAGCCGTAAGTCTCAGAGCGAGAACTGTCACCTAATAACCCCGCATGCGCAACAAAAAAGTAACCCCCAGAATCACATTTAAATTATTTTGCATGTATAGTCTTATCTGAACATGCAAAACACTGGTAGATAAAGCAGCAAGCAAATGATTGTTCTGGCAAAACTGGTTTATACTGGCAAAGTGCCTTTCTAAGGCTGGTCACATATTAAAAAAAAATAATTAACAATGCCCTACAAAAAAACCCAACCCATAGACAAATTATAGATTGACATGGCTTTAGGTTTTTAAAAGCCCAGAGCCCCTCCCTTTGTTGGCAGTGTTTCTACTGAAGATTACAGAAGTTGTGGGGAGAACCAATGTACAAAGTTAGCCCTTGGTTTCTTAAAGAAGGCAAAATCTGAAGGGGCTGCACAGGTTGAGCTATTTTGATATATGCTCTTTCCTCAGTAAAGCTAGTAGAAAGGTGGCAAGAGGTCACTCTTGCACAAATAAGTAATAAAACTTAATACTAACTCCAGTTCAGGATCACTACTGTATCTAATAATAAATGCTTTTTTTTTTTATTTTATTTTATTTACTTCCCAAGGTAGATGAATAGACAATACCTTCATTATGGATGTGAAGCACTCTGCAATTGTTTGCAGTCTTTGCCACATGAATTGGAATATGTTGTGTAATGTATAAAGCAAACGTTCTGTGTGAGGCTTACCCATCATCCTGCCATGCTGCATGATAACAATGTTGGAATTGAGTGAAGCTGGTGGAGGGTAAGCTGAAGAAGGGGAAAAAGGCCTTTGAAAATGACTCACTGGGCTGGCAGCAGTGCCAGAGTTCCCATTCACTGTGATCTGAGCCTGAGAGAAACAAAACAATATGCCATTAAACTACACACAAAGCCCTCCCACTGCCATCCCAAACAAAGAGTAATGCAAGACTGTCATCCACACAACAATTACCAGTTGTCAGGTACCTAGCCATAATGGCATCTGCATTCACTGAAATACAAAACTCATCACAAGGGGAGCAGAATGTGTTCCTTATATACCTGGTACCTCCCCCCTTCTCTCCTTGTATGTGCTGTCTGTGAAGCATGCTGAAGTCATGGGAAGGTGACAGAAAGACCACGGTCAAGGCAACGAAGATGGCACAGACAAGGTCTGCAGCAGTCTGACAGCAATATAAAACGAAGATGGCAGTAAAAGTTCCTCTCATTGTGCAACAAAGACTGCCTGCCACAGATCACTCACTATTCCCTTAATGCACATGCTCAAGCCCTACTGATATTAATAGGAACTTCTGTGCAGACTGAAGGGAGAAGTCTCATTAAGATTAGCTAAAGAGAGTGAGCCAAAGCTTCTTTAAAAATGGAAGCCAGCTGGAGTGATTACGGGATGCTGATATGTAATCTATCACAATAAAAATAAATAGCACCAGTGAAAAAAAACCCAAACCCCACAACCACAAAACAACAGAACAAAATCAAACAAGTAAAATGGGAAAGCTAAGTAAACTGGCAGTATATAGCAGCATCACAAGCCATCTAGGCTTTAGTCACAAGAGGTACTTCTGAAACAATCTGCTTCCCTGCCCCCAGTTTAGAATCCCCACATCTGAGCTGTAGCACTTTTATGGGGAGTATTGCAAGGATTAAAACAGATACTAAGAAAGCATTGAATGAAACACGTGGGTAGTGAATATTTCAGCAGAAAAGGGAGGGAAGCTCTCTGTAACATCTCCTTTAATGCAGAATGCCTCTTTAAATCTGAACAAAATCAGAAGTGCTACAAATTTGCTCAATTTTATAGAACAAAAGAGAAGAACTGAAACATGCTGTAAATGTAAAACATGAGACTATCTGAAGCAGCAACGCATAAATAAAAAACATATTAAAAAGTATGTTATTTCTACATTTAAAAATGAAATGGTTCATGACTTCTTGTATACATTTGTATTTTGGAGATTACTGATCTGATTTTAAATTTTTAATGTCTCTGCCTCCAATAGCTGAGAGAGTAAAATGAATTCTGGCTCCTATGCAGACATCATGTGAACTCCTAGATGAATCCAAGGCATTCTCATTTTAAGGATGCCTGTTTTCAGAACTGAGCTGAAAAGTTTGTGTTGTGGTGACGCCTCCATTAAAACTTCTGTGTTTAAACGTTTCCTCTCTTAATGAAGTCAAGAACCAAAATGTAAACTAAGTTGGCTTTTCTCACATCATCCTCCCCTCCAAAAGAACTTGGAGCTGTAGGGAATACAAAAGCTACAAGAGCTCAAAGATAGCATTTCAAGAGGTATGAAGCCACGTTTTCAGATCAGGTTCCTAGATGAGGCCAGCCATTTCTACCCTACTTCAGGGATTCACCCATTCTCTTTTCCTGCCTATTGTCTTTTTGGGAAAGCTTGTTTCTAAGGAAGACAGGGTGCAACTACGTCCAGAACCTTACACCTTCTTACTCATTTACTATGGCTTTTGTTTCTCTGAAGAGAGGAGCAGAACTAGTGTGAGTTCTTTGTAAAGTGGAAAGCTACTCCTATGAATTTCTGTAATAAAAAATTAAGATATTCCTGTGATGGGCTTTACCAAATAGCTGGGTTAGACAGTAAGGCTCTTACACTAAGTAGTACACAATATAATGAAAACAAGACCCACACAAGTAGCTGATGGACATCAGTCATAAATGTGTATGCGGCGGGTCCATATATGACATTATTGGGTTTGCTTCTGAAAGTTTTAGAGAGGATATCAGCTCAGCTATAATTTCTTAGTTCCTAATGACCTTCTCTTTGAGGAAAGTTTCTGTGAAGGTGGTTATTGCATTTGTTCATCTGATGCATCTTGCACTGGTGAGAGGGTTAGCTATAAAAGATAGTTTTGTGAAGTTTCAAGTTCCAAGGGCCTTTCCTGCCCTTGGAATCATTTGAGAACTACTGACATTTCAATCTGAGAGTGTGATGCTTTAGTTCCAAGTGACAGAGTCTGTTCCCAGGAAGTAAAGGAAGTAAAATCTTTAAGATGACTATTTGTGAATTAGACCTTTTACTTTCCTAGGTAATTTCCTTTGTGGGACAATAAGATGATACAGAAACTACTTCACCAAAACACACCTATTTTCCAGTTTAGTGGGAAGATAATCCTCATCTCTTTCTGTTGTTCATTTCCCTAGGCTCCTCCATTTATTTTTTTTTCTCCAGTATACTTCACCTGTGCTCCACTGCTAGCAGAGCCATCTAATTCTCCTGCTAGGTAATCAAACTCTTGTAAAGATTCCTCCTAGGTACCATGTTTACATTTCCTTTAATTTGCCTGAGCATCAGAAAAAGCAGCTCTCTCGACTTCTGAATCACAGCAGAGAAAAACATCTATTTGAGACTGGAGCTGCTTTCTAACTTTCTGCTGAGGCAGGCAGCAAAGGGACAGAGGTCCCATTATGGAGGTCTGAGCAGTTTTGTGCAACAACGCTGCACAGCACACCCCTGGCCTCAAGACGTTGAATTAGGCTAAAATACTCAGGATCAATTCTTGCAGCTTGAGACAGTCCTGGAACTCGGGAAAAGGCAAAAACCTAATGTGTACTTCCATTTCCAAGTTTCCATTAGATTCCACAATTTTAAACTACATAAACAAAAAGAACCCACAAAAATTACTTTATAAGGGAAATGTTCATAATTGGAATAGAGTCAGAAAAAATAGTTTCCAAAACCAGCTCTTCTCTGATTTTAACTCCAATTCAAAGCATAAGCCCAAGTAAGAATTAAAATTCTCATGCTTCAGATTTTCAAAGAATCTGTAATCTGTGACTAAAAGTATGGCCAATTAACCACAGTTTTATGTTTAGCTCTGCCTTTTGCCTGGAATATTTTACAATTTTGTTGATTCAGCTCTTCTTGATGTTTCTTCTTCTCATAAGATGTGCTGCAAAACCTTTTTGCCTAAGCTCTTATTAAGGACCTCAAGAATAAAGAAACAACCCCAACGTCTTTGAAAGCGTGGTTCTGTCTTATGTGGGCACAATGCTAGATGGCACAATCCTGTATTACTTTTATTGTTTTCTCAGCGGTTTTCATCTACAAAACCAACAGGACTCTCCTTTGAGAATGAAGATCACTATAGAAGTAGAGCCACTAGCAGCACACGTGTGTGTGCCACCAGCTTCACCATCATTTTCTCATTTCACTGATAGATTTATAGTCATCTCACCCTCCTCTACAGAGGATGGGAGACAAAGACTTTTCTACACTGTAGAGGTGGGTCTTGCCAGCAGTTTAACTTCTGTGGGGCTCTTAGGACTGTTTGGGCATTTATGTCCTTTGGTGGGAGACTCATCCTTTGTCCATTAACGGTGAACAACTGCTATGCTCATCCTTGCGATGTCTAAGAGAAAAAGTGGCAGTCAGATCTGACCATACCATATACCTCTACAGGGAGACTACCCGAAAAATGGAAGAAGGAAGGATTGTTCGCTTCTGCTTACAAAAATGGTGCTCAAAGAAAACAAACACAGTTAGCTAATTATTTTAGGTTAGAAGAAAATATAAATGTTCCATGCTTCCCATAGCTAGTAAATGGTCACGTAGTGATTGTGCCTTATTTACAAAGACCAGTCTATATTGATTACGGTATCTGCTTACAACTACTGGGCTGTATGCAGATTCACAGTACTGATTCTTTAAAAAAAAGAAGTTTCAGAGCTGTGTTACAAGACTTAGGAATGACAGCTTTTACATGCCTGTTATTAATATTATTTTTTTAAACAGCATCCAGAGCCCTGACAACAGATCGTTGACATTCCAGGTGACTATGCGCAAGTTTGGTCTCAAAATACTTTTTATAAAATATACATGAAACTTTAAAAATACATACACTGTTTGCTCTTTTCAGACCTGCAAATGATGGCATACTGAAGTATTTGTACAAAGTTTGAACACTGTTGTGACCCAGTAAAACTTTGGTTTCAGAACATCTCTGTTTTGTAATTCAGCAATGAATTGCTCTATCTAAATGAAAGCTTTGTTCTGACTCATTTTAATGATGCAGATAATCTCAAAAGAAATAAGAAGTGATCTGGATTTGACCCAAATTCCATACCTTCTTTCTACCATATGGGAGTGTACTAAGGTACAGAAAAGTGAATGTACATATAAAATGTCTAATAGCATGCTGTTTTTTCCCTTGACTTAACCAAGAGAAAAATAACAGACACTTGGGTACTACAAGATTACTTATGAAGTTCACTCCTGTAAGAAACTGTGCTTAGGAGAGGAAAAGGTTAGTTAGAGGAGAGAAAAACAGTTTCGTGCAGTCAGTGGTCATGGCTGGGGAAAAAAATGCGTTAAATATTGCAAACATTTACTATGAATTTACAAGTTATACTACTGAAATCTGTACCTCAGTATAACCCCAAAATGGTGGTAGCCCAGAGGCTACAAACTCCACAAACCTGTACGTTGCTAACAATATTTTAAACAAATCTCTTAAAACTCTACAGACCGCTTGCTTTTAATGCATTTGGAACAGATATTTATTGAATTTATTTTCATTTATTTTAAGCAAAGTGTTTGATACACCGTAGCTGACCATACAACTGTGCAACAACTTAGTATCATTTTCTTATTACCAAATCTGCTATGCCAATGATTTTTTTTTTAAACAACTGCTGCAAAACATACTGTCAGACTGTGAACACAGAAAACTACTAATGGCATACTTGTCTGTGTAACAGGATAACAGACAAGTTTGAATTCTTTTCCCCTTTGACAACCTGTTTGAACAAAATGGAGGAGGAAAAAAGGAAGCATAATTACATGAGAAGTGGCAGCAGTGTTGGTTAACGTGGTGCCATCTGACACAGCAGACATCTGGCTCAAGGTTGGGGAAGGTGTTTCAGAGCAGTCAGTAGTATCATAGCTACAAGTCTGCAGCTCATCTAGAATGGCTGTGGAGGACTCACTCACTGTGCGGGAGGAGCACTCACTCATGGCAGAATCTGTGCTTACAGAGGCTGTTTCATTCCTGTGGATAATACCTTCAGAAGCTAGGTATGGGCATTTATATGAAAACTGTGAAAGGGCTGGGGTTTTATAAAAGCGTGAAGGCAAAAAATCATCAAGCGTTGGCAAAGAATATGGTACTAGATGGGTGCCACTGTCTGGTGAGAAAGAGGCTCTGTTAACTGGTACCACAGGAGGAGGAAGAGGCAGTGGAGAAGCTTCTGTTGCTGTTTGTCTGTGTGTCTGTGAAGCATTTACCTCCATCACAGGGGCAGTTACTTTCTGGTTTCCAAGCTGAGATTTGAGGAAAAAAAATAAGAAAAGAAACAGATTACCAAATGAATAAAAAACTTTTCCCTTTGCCTCTTGCTGTGTGTAGGAGAATTACAAAAGCGTAAGTTTTTCAGCAGCCCGAGGAAGTTCACATTCACATGGATTAGGAAATGAATCAACCACGCTCTATATTAAAGTAGGAAAACATGAAAGAAATGAATGCATCAAATACTAGTGGAAGCAATGCCAGAAACCATAGTGTGCTGGGGATGAATATCCATAATGTACTGCATATATTAATGATCTTAGTTGTGCATCGAGAAGGTTCACACTACTTTATACTTCACATAACTATGAGGCTAGAGAATGTCATGTTCATTTTGTTTGTAAAAGGAAAAAAGGATCTGCAAGTCTAATCTCTGTAAATGTTGCTCTCTTTTTTGTCAAGGGGCAGGTATCATTTTGAAATTAAGTGTAATATACAGATGGGCAGGAGTGCAAGCTAAATGGAAACACTAATATTGAATGTTCATATGATCCGCAAGCAATAGGTTGGGGACTTTTTTGCCCCTTGTGACTGAATACATCTTCTCCACTGCCTCTAATAAAAATGTTTGGATGATCTTAGAATTTCCAAGCACCCTGGAAGCACCCTGTCAGCCTACTGGATAAGGTGTACGCATAGCAGCCTTTTCGACATTAGAGGACACAAGGATAGTTAGGGTAACTGGTATAAATCTGAGGAACAACAAAGACTGGGAGCACAAGAACAGGACAGGGATGACTTCATACTGAAACAAAACACACTAGTTGTTTGGCTTCAGTGTAATTCCTTAAAAGTATAAGGGAACATCCTCATGAGAGGGCTTCTGAAAACTGCCACACCATATATGAGCTTTATGTTCTGTTATTTCAAATCAGTCACAGGACACCGGGTTTAAACTAGTCCTGACACTGGCTTTTTGCATCTACAACTTGTTTTTGAATTATAGATACATGGAAAGCATGTTGCCATCCAATCTTCGTTAAACAGCTGCACAAATTCTTCTACACTGCCTATTAGCCACAAGCTTTCAATCCATTCCTGAAGTACATCAAAATCCTGTCTACTTCAGCACTAATGGTTTCATTCTTGATAGGGCTGAGGAACTCCAGAATAGCTGCAGGGAAAGAGCATTTACGATTTTAAATTTATGTAAAATACAGGACAGTAATATACTATATGCAGTAATTACTACTTAAAAAAGCAACATTTACTCATAGATATCACATTGTTACCAATAATATTATGGTTATTTCCTATGCTCAGAATAGGCAGATGTCTTTAACTCTAATCATTCAAAAAATGTTTCAAGCCATCAGATTAAAATGCCATTTTGGCATTTTAATACAAAATCTGAAAATATCTTCTAAAGCCCTTATGGAAGACTTGGAACACAACCCAGTTTGTGCTACTTATGAGGTCACTGGGGGTCCAGTTCCATAATTCTTGCTGAAATCAACTAGAATTTACCCAAATAACCTTACTGAGGTCAACGGGACCATCCCTATGAATAAGCATTTCAGAAAAGAATCTTAAGCATGTGAACAGATATCCATCACTTGTTCCAAATGGTTCAAAAGAACTCTTTGGCATTACTGGATCTCTGGGGTACACAAAAATAGCCAGAAGCTGCTGTTAAAATCTGCAGTTAAAACACTGATGAGACTTAGTCAAGCAGCTTAAAATCCAAATCTTATTCACAGCAATGTTTCAAATCTACAACTGAAAAAAACCCCAAAACCTTTCCATAGAGTAAATCTGAACAGATTACTTCTTAATCAGAAAATCAATGATTGACTGTATGACTGTAAAAGGATATGATTTTTAGAGATAACTAATTTGACAATGGAAACCTCAAAAGAACAATGGAATACTATTAAAGTAATTTCATGAAAAGCAATCAAACGCAGATGTGAAACAGCTGGTTATACAGCACAGTATATCAGGTGTTTAAGATGTGTGCATTTACGTACACATATAAGAAACAGTAATTTCACTTCACAGATACATAAAGGGAAGACAGAACCATCATTCATGATGAATTTCATCATCCATGTCATAATTCAAGATCTCCAGCAAACGACATGAACCAGGAGATCATAATGCAATTATGAGGCAGAGCCAATTTCTTGAGACCAGCTATCCTCTCAGCATCCCCAGAGGAAAAGTTACATATGACTGAGCCAAAATATGTAAATTGATCTCTAAATTGTTAAAATAACAGGAAATTTTGGAGACTTGAGAAACCTAGTAAGCCTTCTGGCTTTGAACTGAGAAGATTGCCTGCATGCTTGAGAAAAGAAGGGATGGACAACACAAGAACAGATATTCAGGGTGCATCCAGAGAGCTAGTGAAATTGAGTTCTTAAAGAATTAAAATTCATTGTGTTTGGCAAATAATAGCTGATTTCATCAAGCCAAATTCTTAAAAAGAATATAAAGTTATCATTCTTACAATGTGGGTAGAAGGAATGCGGCAATTCTAGGTACTGATTCCTAACATGAAGTTTCTCAGCTTTGTAGAGTAAAACTTAAATATTCTGCCTAGTTCTAGAATTCTGTCATAGGTACAACCATCACTCTGGGAAAGAGTGGCTGAAATGGTGATTTAAAACAGCATTATTTTTGAAAACTGATTACACCATTTCAAAAACATGGAAAGTTGGTAATCTTTAAACAGATACATTTGGCTACTACTAATCCATATTTTTCATCACTGCAAAAACTATGAGAAGGACAAGGCTGAATGCGTTCCAGAAAACTTTTAATACCAGTTCCATTCAGTGTGCTTCAGATTAGGTTTGTTATTGTTATAGCACAAGAAACGCTAGCAGAAATCAGGCGGATTAAATGCCAAACAAGTACTTAATCAATTAGAATGATGAAAAACTAGTTAGACTACATAATTATCTTGGGTTGTGGAGCAACGCTTGAGAGAGAGAGAGAAATGTCATCACAGTCCTAAAGTGAACTGAAGGTCTGAAGCGCAGCTTCCTGCTGGTCCTTAGAAATGTTCACCTTCCATCAAATAGTAAAATGTCAGGCCTGAAGAATACAATTGCTACCCAATTCACATGAAGTAGACATGTGACCCTAGTACGGGTTTCAAAACCAGTCATCTACCATTTTAATGCAAGATCTGTGGGGAGTGATGTGAGATTGCTAATGACACCAAAGTGCTGGCCTTGCTTCAACAGTCAAGACACAGATAAGGAGACTCAGAGATAACTGAATAAATCCATTTTGTTAATACACAGCAGAGTTTAGTAGTCAACAATCAAATTACACCCATACCCTTGCACAAATGGGTAAAAATACCTCTGGTTTTAATTGTTAAAAGCTGATGTCAAAATCTCCAAACTGACACTGCAAGTTATATCCTATGCTCACTTTTACTACCTAGTCTTCTTATTCTAAACTCATTACAAGGAGGTGGAGCTCAGCCCTTGTGTAAAACCACGCTAGTGATACAGAACTTAAAATGAAAATTATGTGCTCGATTTTGCTTGCCATCTGTCCCCCAAACATTGAAACCTGTCTTCTCTCCCTTCTACATCACTCAATGTATTGTCAATACCTAACAAACAGTAATGTATTAGATAAAACAATTCAGAAACAATTTTTCTAATTTCAGGGTTATTTTCCTTGATTCACTTGTCTGCAGCTATAAGGCTGGCAAAAGAAACACTTTCATAAACATCTAGTAGCATAGATTTTATTCCTCCAGGACACCAGGACTAAACCAAGTGTTCACTCATCTATGGAATTCAAACAAACAGGACAAATGTTTTGCATCCTCAGTTTTATAGAGCAGTATCTAGAACAAGAGGATGCTTAGGTGTTTATTTCAGAAGATGCAGCTCAGAATTCTTCATCAGTTTATAACTTTTTCTTATTAAGAAATTTGGACAACAGAATTTACCTCCATCAGTCTCATACTAACAAACACTAATTTCTCTGCTGAAATAATTAGGTTATTTCTCCCATATCTGCAGTATGGTACAGAAGAGCAGCAACTCTCGAGACTATAATAATGAAAAAAATTTGAGTAACTTGAATACTTCTCTTTTCATATATATTTTTAAGGGGTTTAACCTTTCTCTGAGTAGGAGTGTTTAAAAAATGTCACTTGGTGAGTCATAGCACACTTCTGCTTGCTCCTAAAGTTTCAGCAGATAAGCTCTGAAATGAAGCACAAATAGGAGCACAAACATAACAAGATACATTAAAGAATACTGCAAAATTGTTATGCATGAACTTGGAGCATACAAGCTCTCTTTTGGCTGTATTTTTCCAGCTTTGTGACATAATATAGTTGTACGTATTATTCCCTACACACGTAGATACCCACACATGCACAGTATTTCTCATTCACCACATCTTAAGAAGTGATGATTAGCCAATCTTACCTCATTCTCCTCCACATACATAAACCCAGATGCAGAGGGAGAGTTGTTTGTTCTTACAGAGCCTTTCTAAAAGTATTTGATTGGATTTTGAGGGTTTCTGTGGTGGCTTTGAACATTGCTGGTGGGTCAGATCTGCAGTCTAAGACCATCCCTAGAGGATATAGCTTAACATAACACACTATGATCTCCATATACAAAAGTATTTTAACTGCTGCACAAAGACCTGTAGCGCTTGCAAATCTAAAACAATTTAAAAAATGAAAGTACTATCATGCATAGTATACTGAAAGTTAATTTGTCTGTGCGAGAGAAATTGTGAACTTTGCAAATACCATGAGATACAGCACTAAGGGGGATCATAATTTTTAGCATTAGTTAGAACAGTTCCAAGATTTCAACCAGAGATGAGAGTCAGAAAAGAAATCTTTTTAGACATATAGCTGTAGCCTTTATTGCTAACTGTAGCCCATGGCATCTTGGCTTTGGGACCTCACCTGATGCAGAATTTTACACCACCTCACATGCTGATTTGTGCTTTCAGCTATGTGTTTTCAGCTATGTGTTTTAACACAGAGCTAGGAAAACCCACTGGTTCCATGAGTCGATTGTGATGCCAGATACACCTCTTCATACTAATGTTTAGAATTTATTTCAAAGTTGAACATCAGGGAGGATGTCAGCTGAATTTTGCAGGCAAGAGATCAATAAATGGATGCAGTTTGAAAAACTGGCTACATTCCTTAATGATCCCTGTGATCAACTGAAATTTTTATCATTTTATTCAAAGAAACCCAGCTGCCAAATTTCTGATCATTCTTCCCACACACTGAAACCAAGGTGAAGGCAGAAAAATAAGTGTAGAATTGCCAAACAATTCACAGCTACTTTTCTGACTTTTGTCAGCTCATAGTGAAACTAAAACAGATTCTAAAATAAAAAGAAATTGAAAAATTAGTTTTGACTTTTAAAATTCTAAAAAAAAAGTAGCTAGAAGATAAATTATTTTTAGTTATTCTGATTAGAGTTTGAATATTATTCTGGATCATAAAAAAAGGTATTTCCCCCAATTCTTGTTAGCTGTCATAAAATCACTTTCTGTTTGAGAGACACTTTGATTTATCTAAGCATATATAAATGAATCTTATTGCTAACAGGCTGAACAACTATTTTTAAATGAAAAGAAAACGTATGACACAGAAAGTGTATTGGCCACACCTACACCTGTTCTACTATCTGACCGTATCCCTTGATGCCCATATTTAAAAGGCTTGCAAGCCTGCCTCCTATAATCTTCATACCTACCCTCTCTACCAGAAAAAGCTCTTGCTCAGCCTTCATTACTGTTTCTGACATGATTTCTTTACTGTGGCTCTTGCTTGAACTGACTTGTTTTACTTGACAAAAATCACTGTTTCTTCTCAAGGGTAAAGCGACTTGTTTTTCTCAAAATATTCTAAATTCTATGTAGCCTAATAGAAGCGTTTAAGATGATAGTTTTGTCTCTAATCTTGAAAAGGACAAATGTGATTAATTCTTCACTGCTCCCATTTGTTAATGGAGTGAATTCAGAAGGAGCATTGCAAATTGTTGCCGTGTAATTTCACACAGCTTTGTTCTGATCAAAATTTTTATTTGGGAGTTTGAAGGGGGGAATTGACATATTACAATTTGTAAAACTATCCTGTAGCTAATGCAGATACTTGTGGCTTCCAGAGTAAAGACTTGGTTGAATGTGATGCTTTAAGGGAACCACAGTCTGAGAGAACAGATGTGTTACTAGTATTGATGATAGGGCTGTCAGCAGACTTTAAGCTTGCAAGATTGTGCCATATTTACTTCAGAGTAGCCCCACTGATTTCAGCAGAACTAGATGAACACAAATACATCATGATGGGATCCTCACTCAGACAAAGCTTTGAGGCAGATATGCCTAGACCTATAGCAATCCCTACCTCCAACTGAAAAGCTTTCAAACTCAGATAAGCTGTTATATTGGTAGACATACTAGAATAATTAACTTTTTAAATAGAAAAATCTTAATGTGACTAGGTAAAGCAGAGTAGAAATAACAAAGTTTGTTCAGAGCTCTCCTTTTGCCTAGTATGTATTTGCTGCTGCTTTATTGCTCCCAGGCTTATTTTATTTAACTCAGTAACTTTCTGAATGGCTATAAATCTTGCTCAGACTCCTCTGGTCCTACACTGTGTGCTTGATATACCCATTTCTCCTAGATGACATCAGTATAGTTAACAAAGAATTCTCATCTCAGTAGGCATAGGGTATAGGGGAAAGAGGGACTAAAAGTTCAGTGCCTTGTGATGCTTCGTGTAGAGGTGGTTGACAAAAGATTTTACCAACCCATTTTCTTTAAAAAGCGCTATTGCACAGGACACATAGGAGACAGCAGTGATTAGCCTTGCAGAAAGCACTGACTGACAAAATATATTTTTGGTGGCCCTAGAAAACTGGCAGAACTGCATTTATAGAAATCCCCCAACCCCACCATTTTCTATCCATAGTTGATCCTTCCAGCACCTGCGGCAGCATAACACTAATGCAACCCCCTCTAGGAAGAGCCACTTAAGCAGATGCATCACCTACAATTCACTGATTTCCTATTGTGCATTTGCACTCTATAAAGTGCTCACAGAGGAACAAAGAAGTCAACCTTCTAGCTCAGCTGGGTTAATGTTTCTTTTTTTTTTTTTTTTTTTTTTGCAATAGCCTTCCAAAAACTTCACGTTTTGTTCAGTTCTGTTTTGATGTTTTGATCCATGTGATAGGTAGTTTTACCCAGAAAACACAAGGTCTAACTTTGATAATGTAAGTATAACTAAACAGACGGTTATTAAGTGATTTATGAATGATCTAAAATAAAAGATGGAAAAATTAAATATACCACATGGCATTCTGCAGCCTGTGAAGAAGGAAGAACTGTAGACTTTTGTCCCAAATCCTTTGAAGACATCTTTGAAGTGTCTGGAGAAATACTAGGTGGATGTTCTTGGATTTCAGGCTCTGCTTTATTGTCAGGGATGGGAGCTATCTGAATGGAAAGAGACGCTGTGTGTACCTCAGGCACAGGGTTACAGGCAGGTGAGACAGGCCTTTGTGGAAATACTGGCACTTCAACAGGCTTGAGCTGTTGCTGTGTATTACAATGAATGCTACTCGCTGGGTCACGTGTCCGGGTTAATTTCAGGGTCGATACCCTACGTTTTTGAGACTGTTGCCTTTGGCCTTGATGGAGAGTAGTACTAATACCAGCTACTGTGCTTGTGCCTGCACTGGAGATTGAGGTCAGTGGTTTAATGATTTTTTGTGCATAGGACACACTTGTGTTAGATATTTGAGAAGACATTGTCTTCTGGACAGACTTCTCGTTAGTGTAATAGGCAGTATCTGTGGGAAGGTGTTTAGCTGGACTGGTTGTTACTGCCTCGAGATTAATTTCATTCTTGTGATTAGTTACTCTTGCTTTCCGAAAGCTTTCTTTTCTAGGGGGTGGCAGAGGTGCCTTATTTGCCAAAAGCATCCACACACAGCAAAATAACATTAAAGAAGAAACAGAAAGAAAGTAAATGTTAGCAGGAGATATAACTCAATTTGACTTTTATCTTTAAATAAAGAAACTAGCAACTTAAGGGGCTTCATCCCAACATTACTCAATTCAATTGAAAATTGAATTGGTCAGGTTCCCACCACCTTTTGCTGTGCAGGACTGTATGGCTTGTGTTTAGAAAGCCAGATGTTCCATTTGCTCAGAGTAAACTGGGATCAGAAGGGAGCCCACAATAGTCCATTTCCTTTTAAAAAAACAATTATTACACTGAATAAGAATTATTACTGCGAAATTGTTCAGATATGTAAGTAATTTCCAAAATGTACTCCATGATCTTAGATAACAAGCTATTATTCACAAGTAATACACATACATAAAACACACAGAATTGAATTAAAATAGTAACAAACAGTATTGACATTTGTATGTTAATCTTTT
The DNA here is from genome assembly GCF_000737465.1 of Haliaeetus leucocephalus. NCBI lineage: Eukaryota > Metazoa > Chordata > Aves > Accipitriformes > Accipitridae > Haliaeetus > Haliaeetus leucocephalus. The sequence continues at coordinate 7,246,915 of NW_010972720.1, forward strand.
TTGGACAGATAAATATGTTTCCAAGTTAAGTGGTTTTTTTTTAATGTGCTCTAATTATATTGTTCTGCAAAACAGGCAGCAACATTGCCTACCTTATAATTAATAAACCTTTATCTTCAGATATTATTTTGATGACTGATGCATTTCTCCAAGTGTAAAATACTAATAAATACTCTTTGAAGTCTGACAACACTCCTAGAAAGCTTTTATTGGTGTATGACCTACTTTTATTTAGCTGGCTGTCTTGTTCATTGAAAGCAATTTCTGGTAATTAACCTGGAGGCATACATCCTCTGTGGAGTATACTTTATCTATGCAGTAGAACAGTTTGTAACGCCCCATATGAACAGGTGATTTGCACTATCGGAAAGACATCAGGATGATGTTCCATTGAGGTATCACATCTATGTATGCTCTCCCCCAAGAACAACCCACACACAAATACCAAAGCATGAAACTTGGTGTGTTCAGTTTTACCTGAGTTGGTGATTTTTTATCCTGCAGATTTGGCCGCACGCTCCTAAAACCTTTTGCTGTAAGAGATGAACTGCTAGCATCTCCATTCAGTGTCTCTCTACTTCCATCATTGTAAGATCTCCAAGCTTTTGTGAGGAAAAAAGAATAAAATAGTTTTGGTTTTTTTCTTTTGTGATTAGTAGATCTCTATATTGCTATCATCATAGCAACTCCGCTATTAAACAAACTGTGGAAAAGTTTAGCTACTACACAACTGACATTGCTGCTGGTATAATCATGGAAGTTATAAGAACAGGGCTAAAGCTACCACTTCACAAAATATTTATCTTTAAAATTTAGAAAACTCAAGCATTAACAATACTGCCATTTGATATCTCCCCACAACATTCATATATACTATGGATTTTAACCTTGGGAGTCCTTTTGAGACATTGGTGCTTCAGCCCCCATATAAAGCAGGCTGAAGTACTTCCACAGATTAGGTTCTTGAACTTCACAGCTGCATCAGCTTTTGAAAAACATCCCAGCTTGCTTAAAGTTAGTTGGTCATGGCAGTTTCACCAGATTTCACCACAATACCTGATTAGTTGTTCCAATAATGCATCTTATTTCCAAATCTGAATGACCCCTCAATTTTCCAACCAACTAACCATGTTTTGTCTCTATTCTCAGAGCCGAAGGGCCCCCAGGGCATTGTCCAAACATAGAGGAAGATACTATCCTACCTCAACAAGTTACAGATTTGAAGACAAAACATTGTAAGAGGCTGGGAAAAGTAACACATTATGTGAGCAGGTTGCTAAGTGAGGTGGGCAGAACTTGCAATCCTGAGTAAGGGAGTAAAAATAAAATAGCAAGTGCCACTGAAGCTAAAGGTGGCAAATTAGCAGTCTGTATTCTCCCACACAATTCATTCTCTGACAACACATACGGTGTTATAGGAAACACTGCTTTCAAATGAGACCTGAATTTGAGGTCTTAACCACTTGCAATTATTATTACAATTTCAGTGATGCTTTCCTTAAAGAATGTGGATATATGGAGTAATGAAATCAAATAAATGGAAGATTTTTATAATTCATCCACTTACATGGTATTACACGGATGCATAAATATCAGTGTTTTATTTACCTGAATCTGGAGACTGAGAATCAGAGCCTGAAAAAGAAACATCTAATATTAATTTGTGTCAGAAATAAAAACATGACACAACTTGAAAAATATTATGAGTCCTTTTGTTCAGTTACCTAATTCCCTCCTGTTATCTAAGCACACCTCAGAATATTAGACCATAGGTAACTGTGCAATGTTCATTGCACAAATTCTACAGGTTATAGTGTGCTGAGAGTTACTGTTATTTAATCACTGCTATTTCAGACAGCCAGTAACAAAGAAATACTTGCTGTGGGTTTTTTTTCTAGTAAATAATGTGATATACTATCATCTAAAATCTAGATAGCAAAAGAAATATCATCCCTTTAAGATGAGCTGGAAAGGTTTAATCTGAAACCAAGAAAATGCCTACAGATTCTGTCAGGATTTTCTCTCCCCCTTCACACCAGAATGTGTGATGCTTTCTTCATCACTTCAAAGCAAAACACAGAAACCGATACATACATACTGCCAGCACAGAAAAGATTTTAAATTCTGGTGGTTTTTTGAATTACTTGTAGATATATTAGTGGTTTTTTCTCCTAAAGAAACTAAAATAACAACATCTCTAAACAAATTAAAAATATTTTAAATGTACAATAATTATAGTACTAAAAGCACTCCTTATCACTTGCAACAAAGCAAGACATTAAGAGATATGTATCACATGCTTAAGTGATAAAAATTTGTTAGAAGGGTTGCTAAGAAATAAGAACCCAATGTTTTCTTAAGTTTACATACATGCAGTAATCCCAATAATACTTCCACTATCCTTACAAAGAGTAGCAACCAAATTTTTAATTTGCTTCATAAATTCTAACAGTTCTTATTCCTGGGGATTAGTCTTACCCTTGAGAAGATCTACAAAACAAAGACTTTATCTTGCAATTATTTTCTGGATCATTCTTTGTTCACCTTCCTGCATTATGCTTGTTTGGTGTGAACACTGCATGTTCAGATTGGTGTAAATTAGTCTACATCACTCAAGATTCCTTACTGATTTATACGTACAACTACCTAATTCACCAGTGAACCTGGGCAGCTGATATCCGTTAAGATTAAATTTTGCAAACCCAGACATGAGTATTGCTAAGAAGCTGTTCTGCCTGTGTACTGAATATTCTGCATGTTTTTATTGTTTTAAACACTTTTAGGAAAACATGCTTGATAAATTTTTTTTTAAAGTTAATCTGGCTTCTGACAATCATTTTACAATAACATTCAGATTCTTTTCCTTTGAGAAGAGTTTTTAAAGCAAGTTGCAATAAACAAAATTTGTAATAAACAAAACCTACTTTTCATGCTATGTTATCTTGAAAAAAAACAAACAAGGGACATAGCACTCAAAGGCAAAATTAATTAATAAATAACTGATTTTTCCTAAGTCTTCCTAATTTTTTTCATTAATGGCTACTAAGCATATGCAGAGAGAAATTAAGACCACTTTTTAAAGAGCATTGTAGAAGTAACAGACCTGTCAGTGGAACAGAAAATACAGTTACCCTTCTCCTTCTTGCAGAGTAATATTGCAGGAATGTGTAACACTATAGAAAAGCCATTCAGGAGTATTATCGCACTGGTTAGGGGTTATACCTGAGGCCAATAGGTTTGGAGAACTCTGAACTCTCTTCACAGCTGTTAATGTGACAGACATTGCAGCACGTTTGCGAGCACACCCACCGCTATCTGGAAGCACAAAACAATACAGACAGCAGCCCCAGACAAAGGGAGCAAGCACATGCAACATATCACAGTGTGAGATACACCAAACATATGTGAAAATAAGCATGCAGTTAGGGAACTGCTGCAGGAACGTGTAAATTTACAAGTTTCACGGATTAGCAGAACACATAAAATTTCTCAAGCTTTAAATAACAATAAACCTCACAGAAAATAAGTAAAGAAAGCAATATTTAATAGTTAATCCACTAGGGAAATATATACATTCTGTTACCTGAAAGACTGCTTAATTATAGCTAATTAGTAAAAAAACCCAAGTAATCAAGATGAAAGATTAAGCATTCCAGAGTAATATTAATCAGTAATCTGCACTGTAAAATAATTTCATTGTATGCATTAGAAAGACATCATTCATAAACTAAGCTTATGTTTGATCAGCTGACAAAGTGCTTTTGTTCAGTCTTTTGGATCCTTTAAGCTCAAGAAACAAAATTACTAAGGATGCCATAATTTTTTCGTTGTTTTGGTGGAACACCCTTGCTCTTCCTCCCCCTCTTCTTTTTTTATCTAACAGAAGATTAAAAAATATATGTCTGGAACCCAATAACATCCCGAGGGAATGACTAGAAATTTAAAATCACTCTGAACAACCAGGAATGGAAAAAACCTTTCTTCTGGACCTTGCATGACTCCTTTCTTTCCTCAGTCTCTACTCTTCTCTCACTTGGAGCTCTCATTCTGTTTTATAAATACTTTGTTACTATTAGAAGGTAGCTTTCCCAGAACTTAGCTTTTTAGCAACTCTATCATAGTTGTAAAAGCAAGTTAATAAATATTCTTCCTGACTATATTTAACTAGAATATTTTTCTGCTCTTTACTATAATAATTATTTTAATTTTCATATTTGATATTACTGAAATTTTATACAGGGCCCCACTGAAGTAAAGAAGAACCAGAACTACAATAGAGGCCCTAACGGTTTTTATATCTGCGTCCTATGACAGGGAGTTTTATAAAATTATGCTTAAGGAAGATGTGCAACCTATTAGTAGAAAGTATTTCCTATGATAGCAGTAATTTGAGCCACAGAGACATCTTTAGCCCACACCTGCAAGAGAAGTGAGCTCCTGGTATTTCTTTGCCCATTCCAGTATTCCCCCGAAATAGCAGAGCCCTCTGGCCACAGGTCTGGCAGGATATGCATTAAGTAGTTGTTAACGTTGGCAAGCATCAGAGCCACTGCCCCAAGTTTAAGCAGTTCCAAAGACTGATTGCCCATTCCAAGTCTCAAGGCAAAAGGCCAAATGATTTCAGTGAGCAATAGTCAAAAGCAATGCATCACCCACAATTAATTACTGGTGCTGTACATGTGAAACAAAGACAATGGCTATCAAATCTGCACCTTTGTTTTAGTCTGCCTATATAAATATAGAATGGCAATGGTAATTAAAACCACATTTTCCATTCTTGCATTCCCTCCCCCTGTGACATACACCAGAAGTAATTCCAAGGTGATTTGATGATGTGTTGATATTGAGGTTCTGTTCTTATCCGAATATTGGCAGACTTTTAACAACATACTTTACTTGATTAATACAAGCTAACAGGCAAACAGTTTTGTTAGAAGATGTTAAGATGTTTGTCACATCTTTTATTCAAACAAAGTGACGCTTTATTTGTATTTTTTCAAGAGCTACCTTCCTGAATTTCAGGATAGAGAAACTGAAGTGGGAGGAAAGGAAGACGACCAGAAAACTGACTACAAATATTTTATCATTGTAACTTCAAGAAATTCGGCTTCAAATTAGTTTTTAATGTAACTGAACTGAACCAGAGTTTTATACTTAGTGGACCCATTATCTAGCAAAGTGTTTGACATGACTTCACACAAGATAGCTAAAACAGATGTTGTAACTGACTATATACATATATGCATACAACATTTACCCCTATATATAGAAGCCCATACCTGCAATAACATTCTCAGTATCTGTACAAAAGAGTCAATTAGCACTCAGTTAAGATGTAACTGCACAAATATACTATATTGAGTTGTGCAAAATTTCTAATAAAATATGAATGTGTGTGGGCAAGCACATATTTATGCATGATGGACTCTGTCTTCCCATCTTTGTTCAGGTCAGGCTCCCATTAAGTTAAGGGCATCATATCTGAATGAGGATCAGAAGAATCTGCACGCTGCCTCAAAACAGGCAGTTTTCAAACTGCTTCCCTAATCTCCATGGCCTTACACAGCTGAACTTCATGAGGCTTATCCCAGCCTGTATTTCTTTTTCATATCTCTATCAAATTTCCAGCAAATACTAACTATATTCAATCAGATTCTTGAAGTCCAAATGACACCAAAAAGCTCTAAGTCTAGAGAAGAGAGAACTGAAAAACAGTAAGGGAGGCTGAATTAATGATTATCTGCTCATTTCACTTGCAAACTATAAGGAATTAATATTGCACAGCTTTACTCAAGGAACAAATGAGGATATGTGAAACAATTCTATACAAAATGTATGCATTTATATAAAATGAAATGTGCGCAAATATGTATACACATACACACAATTCTCTATTCGTTTTGACATGACAAATTCTTCAGGAGTGAGAGTCCTGTCTTCCTAGGTATTGTTTTAACATTGAAGCAAAGGAGACCCAAATCGGCTAAGGTCTGCAGGCAATAATAGAATGTGAAGTTGGGCAATAATTCACAATCAAACCAGCTGCCTAAAATGCGAGTCCAGCTCAAATCACGACTTAGCACAGTTGGTGCCTAGATATTCTTCTGCAAACCCTATGTACACCCATCAAATCAAGAGAAGACAAATAGGCATCCTTAGCAGGTCCTGAAGAAAATGAGGGAGACGGGGGAGGTAAGGATTATCTGGTGAGACATGTTTCTGACAGTATCTTGCAGAGCAAGGGCTATATAGGGACGAACTCCTGAATGCTAGGATCAATGTTGTAGACTTACTTTTAAAGAGAGAGAAAAAAAGAGCCACTCACTGACTGGAAAAGACAGGCAAGGTGGTGGCTTGCCCTCCAGCTAGGAGGATGTGTGTATCTGCCTATGTACCCTAACGCTCTCTGCAGTGGGGCTCTGGATGCTCTCTTCCTCTTGTTAGCTCACCATTCAGCTCCTCTCCCTTTGGCAGCTCCTCTCCTACAATTTTTCTCCTCAGCCTTTCTCCATTCCTCACTTCTCTCTCCCTCCCATAGTTCTGCTTCTCTCCACAAATAAGTACTTTAACCCTGCCCCCTAAATCTGCAATCCCAGCAACTGCTCCCACTACAGACAGCATCACCCTAAGTGAGCTGTAGCTCTATTTGACAAATAGTCTATTGGTCAGGTCCTGCTCCAAAGCAGAATGGAGCCAATTCAAAACACCACCACTTTCATTTAGGAACATGGGGTGGTTTTTCTTTGAAAAGACTGTTTCAGAGAGTCAGTAAAAGCAGTGGCATAAACCAAGTTGGCAAAGATGAAAGGACGGTGACCTCTTGTGAAGAGATGAGAGAGAGCAGCCAGGGGGCAGGAAACTTTGAATAAGCTCTTACAGCTCAAAGAAAAATGGCACCCATACATCATGTTTGCTGGTCATTTTATTCTATCCACTGTACTTGTGAACGGTATCAATTTCCACTTTGTCTGCACAGTGAATTCAAGTTTAGAAGTCTTTAGATCAGGGATTCTTACTCCCTATTTGCATTCTGGCCTTCTGAGGCAAATATATAGTGCTGGATCCAACAGTCCAAGACAGATGAAGCTGCTGCCTCTCTATGTCCCCAGGTCCAACCAGTAGTGAGTCTGGAGATGTGTTCCCAGCAGACACAAGCACAAGAGCACATGTATACACCACATACATACATGGCTGGCCACGGAGATCACAAGGCTCTCCTGGGACAGTTCTCAGAAGGGCCTGGACAAGGGAGGCCCTTGTACCTCCCTTCATTCCTTGGGACTCCTTAATTTGGGTTCCTGCCTGCCCTTGTGCCCCATACTCCTCTAGGCTTGTGGAGATGGGTCTTTGATGGCTCCTGTGATGGGCCCGGCAGTAGCCTGGCAGTGCAGGCTATTATTTGGGCTTCCCCTCCTACCACTGTTTCTCTGAGCTCCTTTGTGGGTGTGCAGACAAGCTTTTATCACATATGACTACTTATCACATACTGACATTGACTACACAGGTGAACCTGAACCTACTATTATTTGGTTCTTTGATGCTGCTAAATTACAATAAATAGTGATTAAAAAAGTAAACTTTTGGTAGAATGCCTGAGACACTCAAGCCCATCTAATTTGCTTTAGTGATCTAAAAGTGGCTTCACAATCTATTCAGGAACTCTGCAGGGACTCAAGAATTTCTATTCTTGTCTCCCAGACAAAATGTAAGAGATTAGTCCATGTGATGACTTCCATTAATAATTTTAACAAACACAAAATATTTGCAGTCTTCCAGAACTGCATACTTTTTCACTCTTGGCTGCTCTTTATGTGCTTCATCTAATGCAAACAGCTAACTTGTTTAATAGTTTAAAAATTAGATGCATTTATCAAGAATTATCTGTGTGAAACTCAGCCAAAATATTTACGGATAGACACTAAGAATCTGTTTTATCATATTAACTTGTATCCATTCATTATTCCTCAATGCAATTACCTCTCCCCCAACATCAGCTATGCATGCACATATGTAGTATAAACAATAAGCACATTTATCCTGTGTTTTAATCTGATGTGAGCTTCATGGGTAGCTCAGGTTTTCTGTGACTTAGTTTCTCAAAATGTCTCACCAAGTTAATGATGTTCATCAAATCTGTAAAGTACTTGAAGTCTTGTTGATGAAAACCTATATATAGTTTAAAAAGACTGTTCTGTTGATTATTGCTTAGTCTGGGTTTAAAAAGGCACACATTCTATTAGAGTACTATTTTTAAATTATGACAGCATTTGAACACCAAAAGGAACTATGAGCCAAAGTACCTTTGGTACTTCTGAAAACCTCCCCTATATCTTACGTCTATTTCTTTGCTTTTGCTAATATGTTTCATTGCTGTATGCTGTTGAATATTCCTTCCTAACATGTGGTACAGAATTAACATCAAATGCTAAAAAATCCTACCCATATATGGTAGAGTATTGAAACCCAAAGCTCTTCAAAACATTTTCTCTGTAGACAAAAATATCTTCCACAGGGTTCGCCGAGACAGACTGCCAAGTCCGCAGCCACAGGGAACAGTGGATTAGAGGAGCCCACTCTAAGCAGTAGATTTACTTTTTATTTTTAAAGCTGCATATAGACTGGCTTTGCCACTTCAGGAGTTACTGGTATCAAACTAGGGTGCTCATTTATGTGCAAGAGTAATAAATGAAATGTATATTTTTAAACCAAACTAGTGGCAAGTCAATTGTATCTGATAACCTCCAAATGCATCATGCACAAATTCCTGTTGTAAAGCAGTGAAATAGGAAAAAAAGGGGGGGGGGGGCGCACTCATTTTATGTTCAAAGACAACACAGTGAAGAAAAAAAAAAAAAAGAGAAACTAGACCAGAACACCATGCAGAACAGCTTTCACCTTAGTCACTCTCTTCCTTAGTAAAGAGATGCCTTATTAACAGATAGGTGCAAGATGTTCACTTATACACCCTACCCAGTGGATATTTTATTTTTTTTTTTACAGTTAGGAAACAATACACCAGTAGAACTGACAGATAATGCCACGTTTTTTGTCAACACCTCCTTTTAGTGCAGCTGGTAACATGCACATTAATAGCAAGCACACACAAGTTGAAAAATGTTCTCACTGTGTAAGTGCAGAGTAGATTACAGTTCAGCTTAGAACCATGATATCCTTAGGTAACTGGAAAGGATTTCAGGTGTGTTCAGGTCTTTTAAGTCTGTTTTCAAGGCTCCTGTGTGATCAGAAGACTCCCAATCCCCAACAGAAGTCATTCAGCCACATAGAATACTTATATCTTACATCTATTTCTCTCAAGAATTTCTAGTTTACATTAAAAAATCTTAGTACAACATAGAACAAAGCCATACTTCAGAGCTGCAGTAGCACAAACTGGCAATTTACTGCTCTATCTGCATTTTTCAAAGTAGAGGCTATAAAATGACATCTATCATAAGATTTTAACTCTCACGATTGCAATGCACAATGTAATCACAGTCAAATGCATGATGATTAGCTGAATTACTTCTGAAATTACAGTTCTATGAAGTAAGCAGTATTTCAGTACTACCTTAATTATACAGACTGACATGTTTAGGAAAGACATCTTCACTAAAAATGCAAGAGGATAGGACGAATTTCAAATACTATTTCCAGAAATGAAAAAAACACACCACCCTGGTTAGCATCTGTAAAAACAATTAAGAACAACCAAAACTTTGGGAAAAAGCCCACAAACTCAACTGAGAAATTTAATTTATCCTACTTATTACATTTACAAACATAGAGGTTTCAAGTGAGACAATATATTTGAACTTTGTATTAAAAAGAGCTGTCCAAGAACATGGTCCTACTGAGTTCCAGTCATTGTCTGAGACAACAGGAAGCCAGGAAGCCTGATTAGTACAGTGGTCTAGATAATGGCAACCTATGCCACGGAAAAACTAACCCCTTCAATTTAGAGCGTGCTGCTGAAACACCTAAACTGGCTTCAAAGGTAGTTCAGGTCCTCAGGTCCCACATAACACATTTTGCTTATTTCAGGTTGTCATGGCTGTTGTCATGGTGCAGCACTACAGTCAATGATAAAACCAACTGGTTTGGAAAGGATAGATATGTCTATCCTCACGCCACAGTTAATCTGCAAACCAGACAGTTCGCCCATGGAGTATAAAGAGTTGACTACAACTGAAAATCTACACCTGACAGGAGTGAGGCCAGGATTTCACCAGTCTGCTTTCGACAGGCCTGTTCCCACTTCCAGCAAAACCAGCAGCACTATCTATTGAATTCAGTGACTCAGGAGCAAATATTAGTATGTTGTCACAGATCATGAAGATAACTTCCTATAGAGTACTTCAACTGGTCAATACATCTATCACAGCAACTTAAGAGAAAATACAAAGTGCTCTAAGTACAAAATAGTTATTCTCATCTGATTAAGCAAGTGTAGCTAGTAATACAGGGTAGTATTTATATGCCCTTTAATTTAACAACAGTAGAGAATGAAAACAAAGCATTTTTAAAGCATGTGCGTTTTCTTAGGAAAATGTGATGCTTTAACATTGCTTTTCCATAGCTGTTATGTCCTCATACTACGTATTTTTACATAAAACATACACATACAAAACTGATACTTAAGCGCAGAAAGCTAAACATGCATGTATATTTCACATATCCATATATATCCATACATAGAAAAACATGTATGTAAATTTTATATATGGAATACAAATGCACAGAAGCAGACATACTATTAAAATATCTTGCTTAATTTGAATTCAGCACCAACTAAAGTACAATTTGCTCATGGAAATTTAAATAAATTTGGGACCTTCTCTGCTTACTAAACAACACATAAGAGTAAAGAAAAATCTCACAGAAGCAGCGTACCTGTGTTCATTTTGACACTGGGGGATTTGCTATAAAAGTCTTCAGGTTTCCTGTGGAAAATAAAACGATCTATTAATTTGCACAAGACAAGAATGTGTGGTACAAAATGGCAGCAGGACTTCTTGGAGGGGTGGAGAATCACTGTGATACAAATCACAGTCCTATTTTAACACAGCTTTAATTAAATTGGTACTGCTTGTCCTTCCAAAGTTAAAGATGAGCTGTCGCTTCCATTATAAGCTACTCTATTTTCAAGTGTTTAGTACCTCTGTTGTAAACATTTGCTCTGGGATAAAAACCTAGTGATTGACTTTTGGTCTTGAAACTATAAACTAAAAATTACTCCTGTACAGGAATGGGGAAATATTTTTAAAGGCTGCTTATAAGCTTTATTCACTCCATTGTGCACACTGAAAGATATAAAGAGTAGGTCTCTCCAAATATTTTTTAAGCAGCCAGTTAGCAGGTCTTTTTCAACGGTTTATAAGCAGGAAATGTGGCTGTTTTCATCCAGTGATTTAATGTGTCTCTACAGACAACGCCAACACTCAATGTTGCTCACCATATTGCTATGCACAGAACTAGGGTATGTGTCTTAGCATCCATAGGAATCCACTTCAAAACTCCTGATTGAGTCAACAGGTAGGGAATCAAGTCACTATACATCAATGTGCTTTTTAAAGGCAATAATTTACACCAAAATAATGTAAAAAGCACGCAAACATTTAATCTCTTTATTTAGATATCCCAACTCTCTACAGTACTTACAAACAAACTAATAGTAATACTCCACAAAACCAAACTACAACTGTAGAAAAAGCATGACATCCTACATTAACAGGCAACTTTAACCTACTGATGGTATGTCACAGGACAAACTAGACAGAATTTTCTATCTACTGACAGTTTATGTCACAGCTTTGTCTTAGGATCAGGAGCTTTAATGGCTCTTTTATTCAGGCTCTTTTAGAGATAAAAAGATAAATGCATAAAAGGTTTCCAATGGCATTCTGTGTACTAGCCAATCTCAGCTGTACTGTTACATATATGCTGCCCACTGTAATTTACTAAGTGGGCAGACACACTGGAGGCCAAAATACCAAGGGCTAAAAAAAGTCATTCTCCCTCTGCACTGTTCCCACATCAAGTTCAGGATAAAACAAAGGGAAAATCAGAATATTTAATATAATACAACTTCAAAACATAAATTAAAAATATAAACTGCCTGACTACATTGGAAGAAGTTGGAATGTGTACAGGAGGGTCCCTGTTTACAATGGGAGACTCAAGATACTAATTAGCACAAGTAAACAAAATATTGAAACAGAATTCCAGCTTAACTCAGCAGGAACCCTGAATTAACTGTACCTCTGAGGCAACATGCATACTGCTGTATTCATCATGAGGCCAGATTCTCTACTGCTTGAAAAACTTACTGTTTTTTTTAAAAACTATCTGAACTCTGCTGCTATTATTCAGTCAGTTTTGTGACAAAAAAGATGCACGTTAAGCTTCTTGAGAACTATGGAAACAGATATGGGGCAGTGAATAAAGTTTTATTACATTCTTTTTATGCTGCAGCTACCTCTGAGAATTTCTAAAAGATCTTTTAAAAATTAAGGTAAACTATTTTATTAATTTTTTGATAAATTATCTTTGAATGAAATCTTGGATTTCTATAACAGCTACAGAATATTCTTAAAGCCTCTAATTCCTACAGTGTTTTCAGGGTGCTAGAGGAGACACCATTTTCAAGCCTTCTTTTTAGCTTGGAACTGAATCACTGATGGTACTGCATGCAAGCTACGAAATGCAACATGATATTTATTTTCAGACCCAACAAGTACAGAACTCTTGGAACACTGCAGAGCCAAAATGATTTCTAGCAGGTGGCTTTGATATATTTACAAGAAGCATGCTTAACTCTTACTCCAGTTTTAACAGACAACACTCAGTTTTAGCACTACGGCTTTGTCCTCCTAAGAGTTTTTTCCATCTGAACAGCTTAGGCTGCATTGCTGACACTCAGCAAAGGATTGCATACAAACCACTAACGTTTCCACATTAATCTCATTTTGCTGAAGAACAAATTAGTCTTGCATACCTGAAAAGTATGCATCTAAATAAGGCAATATAGATCACACTCATGCAAACAGTAGGCCTTGCATTTAAATATTAAATTATTTGAAATTCTCTGCTTCCAAGGAGCTGAAGTAGCATTCAAATACTTAATGATACTGGCAGTATGATCCAACCGAATGCAATGAACTTAACAGTCATATGCCTGAAAGCATTTTACTCAGCATTGTTTCAAGCAGTCTTTAAGATCCTTACTTCAAGAAAGTGCGTGTGTGGGGCAGAGGTGGGGGGAGCAAAGGGGTTTTTTTGCTTTGTACTTCTGTTCCTACTTCATTGCCTCCTGAAAATTGTTCTTCATGAATGGGTTTGTAAGTAGCTCTAATATAAACCCCGACAGAGGAAAGATGAATGTTCCACTGGAAGCATCAGACACTCTTCACTGCCAAAAAGGATGCCCGATGATCAGCTAAGATACTCTGCTCTTAGATAGCTAATGCCGCGATGGAAGGAATACCTGTAATTATTATGCAGACACAAAGCGCTACTGGAATGCATGAGTTTGCAAAATCAGACTGCTGTTCAGTCACCTAGATCAGGCAGGTTTTCTACTAAGCTCACATCTGATTTTAGATGCTGAGTTAAAAGAACACTAAGTTTTACCTAAACTGCCTAAACTTTGCAGAGATCCAGGATTAATCTTCATGACATTCTTCTATAGTTGGCTTCATCTGGCAGAGGTAATGCAGTAGGACGTGAACGACTGCACTAATGCACAGAAATGGGTGTGTCAGGTTGAATGCAGCTGCAGTTATAATTGCTACAGTTTCACTAAATTAGTAATAGATATTGCCATGTTATTTCTTGATAACTCCCTGTATTTCTTGATAACGCTACAAAGATTACCTCAGCTCAGCAATACTTTGCATTGAGAGGCGCTACGGAAAAGACTTGAGGGAATCTCATTGACACCTGCTCTATTTTCTCCAAGAGACCCTGATAGCTTGTTGTGATTGCTGCTTCTGTTCCTGGTAAGTTCTGAAGTGTGGGGTGCTGCAGGGAGCCATTCTGTCACCCCTTCTGTTCCACATTTATAGGGAGCTATAAAAAGGGTTAGTGAGAAGTCAAGAAAGGTTTCCCCGCCCTCAGTTTAGTCATGAATACAAGACCATAATCAAGTCAACTTTTATAAGATGACAGAGATCAACCAGACAGTATTAATTGACTAATGACTTTTTTTTAACAGATTCTAAGTTACCTGTTATTTACTCTTGCCATTTCACAAAAGATATTATAAAAAGCAGGTTTAAAATGTAATTTGCTGAAACAGTATTTATATTAATTTTAAAGCTAATTCTAGTATGTGCTCTTCACAGTTACCATCCTTTGTAATGAATTCTACCCCAAGGACCTTTGGTGAGAGGAGCAATTGGCTTACAATACAGAGTGCAGATGGATCAACAGCAGGATAGATGTGTGTGTGATCTGGCTGGAAAGTGATAGATTTTCATGGTCTTAGGTAGACGGCATTGCCCAGATATTTGGAGAGGAGAGCAGCTTTCCAGATTTGCGTGAGAAGGAGCATCAGACTTGCATTAATGTTGTTTGCCAGTTTCACAGTTTGAGCTAGAGACAGTAATCTACTTGAGAAAATATCTGTAAAATTAAGGAGACAAATCAGCCTGTGATTTTACTCCAAGGATTGTTTATTCAGTCAGTTTAAACATGGCAGGTAATCTACAAACACATATTTGTTACCAGGCAGGATTCTATATCCTAATTTGCACGTGGTAGTAAATTCTTTTAACCCAAATCATTAAGACTCTGGAGAGCATTCCTGTTCTCATCTCTGCAACAGGCCAATATACTTGAGATACCAACTCATGCATTCAGCGAAGGAGGGGGGAAAAAAGTATGAAGCATTAGTTCTGGAAAATGGTGAAGGTGACTATTTTATTTCTCTGTTTTTAAAAGAAAATGTTTCAGATGTTTAGCTGTAGCAGGGTGACTATGGCAATGAGAATGCAATGAGAGCTTGACAGACTGCAAAATGTTTAGATTGTGGCAACAGTGACTCACCTGAAGAAACAACTGTCCCAAAGCTTCCTTGGGAGCAGAGGTCTCTCCTTTTGAGCCCCTAAACAGAAGGAAGGCATATATACCAATGTATTGTTTGCATGAAAAAATGTTTGATGGAGCACAGGTAGACGGTGCTTGTAGTAAAAAAATTGAGAAGGTACCAAAGAAGGCTCCACCATGTTTCAATTCATTAATATGCAACAAAATGACAAAATGGCACGGAGCCTGTACTAAGATCCAACCACCAAGGCATACGCTGAGCATACGCTTAAGCATATGCTTTATGTAGGCCCTACAGACCTATTTCTAGGCTTAATGTTAAACGTAAGCATAAGTACTGTTTGTCCCAGATCACATTGCCTCGCCCTATAAAAAGCTGAATAATCCACTTCTAATTAAAGTGTTTTCAGATAGACCATCAAAGAACAAAACACAGGCAGACAATTGCCATCATAGTTTCTGTAATTTTAATTTTTAAATTTTGCTTACAGGACTGTGAAGACATCATAGAAAATCATAAGGTAGTTTCTATTCATGACAGTCATTAAGGTAGGGAGCACTTACAGGAATGCTGTGGTCAAACTTAAGAGCCTGAACTTGACAAGCGTATGTGAAAAACGTGGCTGTCTGAAGGCAGGGGAATGTATCTGATGACTTGGGAACTTCTTTCCAGACCTTGAACTCTTTTCCTAATGTAATTTTTCTGAGAATGCTATAAATGCAAGATTAAGAGACAGTGCTAATACCTCCTCCTTTCCCTCTGTTTCTTCATGAAACTGAGAAAATTAGCTAAATATCTGATGAGAGAGGAAAGCAAAGACTACATGTTTCTAAACTGAAGGTTTCTTACAGCAATATTCATTATTGCATACAGCATCAGTACGAAAAGTTCAAACACTTGTATTTAAATCGGTATCAACTTAAAAGTAAGTCTTTCTCCCTAGAGAAAAACTTGAAGCTTAAAATTTCTCCTGTTGTAGCATAATTTTTACTAGATATGTATTCTTTTGACTAGCCATGTACTGAAAAACAAACTTAAATCAAACTTCTGCACTTAATTCTAAGTAAGTACTTGCTGTCATCTCAAAACACCTCTCAGATGCTTCAATATCAGAACCTCTTCCTGAAATGTAACTGCAAGTATAGTAGGATACCAAGAAAGTTGTTCAAGCTGACAACATTTTGTACATTTTACTGGTTATTTTTACAGCTGCAAAAGGGAGTGCAAACTGCTGCTTTTACATTCTGCATCTCCTTAAAGCTCTACCAACTAGAGGAAATTTTATTAATAATTCCAGTCATGCTTGTAGTGTTTGTGACTTTTTTTCATTGTTTTTATTGCTTAAAATAAAAAAGTCCCATTAACTCCTGACTGCAACTCACATTTCTTACCCTTTTCTCCAGGCATCTACTACTGTTTTTAATATTAGAAAATTGTAAATTTCTAGCCTTTAGTGGTGGTTATTTTCATTCCCTGCTTGTGGCTTCCTCCTTTGCTGTCATTTTACAGGAACTGTCTTTGTTCAAATTAACTCATTCTGTAGGCTGAAAATGATTTAAGATTACTGTATGACAGCATGTCACTGAAGTAGATATGCAATAGATTAGTGTCCACAGACAAAATTACAAAAAAATCCACCTTCAAGACAGAGTGCCTAAAACGCACTATGTATCTTCTCAGTCCTGGAAGTTCCCTTGTCAGGTAAGCTTAGATGTTACAGGTGCACAAATAAGCCCCTGTCTGTTAGCCAGAACCCATACAGGAGATGATTGCCTGTGGCATTCATTTACATATTACTTCACTTTGGGACGGGCAGCAAGGCAGTTCTGCTCCGGTACAGATGCTCGGGAAGAGATTTCAACACCTGGAACCCCAGAAGACAGTGGTGTTCATTGTGCCCCCAGCTTAGTACTCTGGTATACACAACTTGACCAATTTTCTCCCTAGTGTAACAGGGAACTATGTAGCACTAGCAACACACCAGCTTTCTAGATCACTCTTTGGAAATGTAGAAGCTAGTGACAGAAAAAAAAGCCTGATGAGGAAGTGTCAACCATTTCACCAAAGTGAAGTATCTATCTTCTAGTAAATACAATATTTAGCATTGGTACCCAGAATTCACCCAACTGTCAATCTTTTAGACATTCTTTAAAATTTTACCTCACATTTTTATTTCCCAGAAAATCCAAATATTCCCAGAATTCTCCAACTTTCTCAAGACGTGAACAACAAGCATAGTCAGAGATATGTTCCTGTTTAAAATCCATCATTTGAGGCTTATATTTGGGTTCATTAGCCTTCAGTAAATACCAAAGACATTAGGAACATAAGCAAGTTTTAGTTTCATCACTCATTTCCAGGACTTTGCAAATTACTGGTCACCTGAATACTTCAAGTATTATAAAATTTTCCATGTTTATCCATTATGACAAAAAATGCATTCCTGCTCCTTTCTACTAGGTATGTATTATTTATCAATTTGAAACTAAACATGCCCAAATCTCCACCTAAATAGAATTCTTTCCAGTGTTTTTTTTCATGAGTCAATGCTACTCCCAATATAATCAGTGGGTATAGTGTTCATTCAAAGAAAAATCCTCTTGTTTCCTTCCACTGGTTTTGTCTTAAATATGAAAATATGCTTCCCTGAACTACAGTTACATAATGTTACATCTAGCTGAGTCAGACCAATGTGTGGGGTGATATAAGACTCCTTAATATATTCTTAGTGAGTATGCTGAAGCAGCAGGATTTGCTTTTGAACTTTTTATAACATGCTCATAAAGACAAAAAGAATACCTATAACTTAAAAGATTAACTAAGAAGATATTCACTGGAATATTTTAATCCTTATTATTTTCTAAGGTAAAAGTTTGATGGGATCACACAGGGAAACTTTCAGTACCCCTACTAAGTACTTAAAACTTTCAGCCAATTTTGGCTAAGTTTGACAGAGATGCAGAGGTCTCAATAACATCAAAGGCTTACAAGTTTCATGAGGAATTCCCATGGAGAATACAGACCTTATCAAAGCCAAACAGGCAATATATCCTAGTGTTATTAGAGATAAGTGAATTCATACAGGAAGAGTTAGGAGCTGTGTGTGGATAAATGCACATACCTTATGATCCCAGCCACAAAACTCCCCCCCCCCCCCTTTCATTTGCCTTGTTAGACACCAGGCAATCGACAAAAATAACCTAAAGATTTCTGCTGCCTAAGAAGGTGCAGACTTGAACCCAAGCTCTTCCCATTATGAAAGCATTCGTGTCAAGCTCTGCATGGATTCTCTGATGACTAATATAATTTGAACTCACAGAACAGCCTTGGTGTGATTCAGTTCCAAAGGGGGTGTCAACATCAGGAAGTAGGAGTGACTTTCTACAGCAAAAGGTGTTGAAGCCTGACATCCACAGAGGGGCTTGACTTCAGATCAGCAGTACTCTGGCCCTGCAGACCAGGTGCCTCTCAGCAGAGGAAGCCTGTCAGGCACCTTCCTTGAACCCATCTTCCAGTTTAGCTTTGTTGATTGGTATGCAGATCTACCCTGTGAACCCACAATTACATGAACCAGAGAGCAATAAAATGGGGAATGATCAAAAGATTTTAGTACAGATTAAAGAGCATAGCTGTGAAGCAAAAGCTAGAACAGATTTATTCACTGTTGATCTGAACAGACATAAGGTTTCTTCAGTTGCGCTGCTTGAGGAACTACTTGTAGCCTTTCAATCTTCCTACTGACATATACCAGACTTTAGTGACAGAAAGATCAAGTAACAGTTAAGTGACACTGTACTCAAATATAAACAAGTAAGACTCATCAAAAGTCACAGCTGCCTCTTGGAAGAGTAAGTTCTTTCAGCTTCTGTTAATATTAAGACTTCGATACCTCGATACCTAAATCACTCGGCATTTACAAGTTTTCAAAGCAAGTCAAATGCTTTAAACTTCTATCTTCCCTCCCTGCTATAAAGCCTGTCTTATACCATGCTGTTTATCTCATTAACTCTTAGCACATTTTACCATTTCTGAAGAATCTTAGCATTGCTTTGTATAACTGTAGTCCCATTAGAGATTTAACTGCAGGAAAGAAAACATTTAGCAGCAGCAATACTATGTGCTCTCAAAACAAAGGAAAACTCCTTATGTACAACACATGAAAAACTGAATAATCAGCTTCGCAAGCTTGCATTTGCATGCTTTGCTGATACTATATTTTGCTGTTTCCCAAGGGTCACAATCACGAATTTTCATATCAAATAGCTTCACTCCCCTTCTCCGTATAATACACATAACACAACTTCTACTGTTTACAACACTAGTACGCACACTGTGCTATCAGCTCGTTTCATACCTAATGAAGTCCAACAAGCCTCAAGGTTTTATGCAACAAAAAAACCTACGATTCTTCTTAATATAAACAGCCAAAGAAAGAACTACTAACCATTATAATTGGGAGCACAGTTAAACTCACATAATTAAGAACTGTTAATATTAGCTACCCGTACCTGCTAACTGAATTTCGAAAGTTCTAGAGATTTGGTTAATTTCTTTAAGATTGGATGCTTATCTTTCTCTCTCCCTCTCAATTCTTAATTGTCCACCAGTACATTTAAGACTTCTGGCTCATCTTTTACTGACCCTAGAGCAAGTCAGAAATAGTACAACATTAAAACTCACAAAGGTTAAGCAGAATGGTGTAAGAACAGTTAGGAGAGAAGGCATACAAAAAGGTTCCATCTTCACAGAAACGTGGGAAAAAAATAATTTTTAAATTGGGAAAAAAATTACATTATTTGACAGAAACAGCTGGAAAGAGAACAAGCAAGCACATGAGAAATCTAAACGATACTGTCTGATATCCAAGGGGCTGACAAATGACTCAAAGGCAAACGTGAATCTACAAAGCAACTTGGAACACAATTAAGAACATGAAAGAAAAAAATATAATAGTTCTTTTCCACAAGCCTTTCATGCAATTGCACCTCAAAATTATATTAAATTGTCAATCCATTTTATTAAAACATATTGCAGAGATTTCTTTTACTGATAGTCAGTTATCTGGCAATTATAATCCCAAAGGCAGACTGTTCTAGCATTCTTTGTTCCGATCATGAAGCAGGAGTCACTGACATAACCTGGAAAACTTGAGGACCTTGGGGGGGAAAAAAAAGAATAAAAAAAAAATCAAACTTTGAAAGGGAAATGGAATCTGACTATACAGTGGGAGAGAAACTATCAGACCCTTGACTGATGGTTATCAAATTCTGTTGCTGAAAACCACTCATGGGAAAAGGTCCCATCTTCTCAGAACTGTCCAATGATCCACTAAGCAAAAAGATCAGGAAAACAAAGAATATCTATATTCCCATTTGCTGCAAGTTAAGATATGTTTGCAGAGGGGTGTTCATGAAATGGGTGCACTATTAAACCTATGAAACTTACAGCCATTCTCATGGCTTCACATGCCAATCAAACCTACTCGTATACCTGCAAGATGAGGCATCAGACCTGCTTATTTTTATGAATTCTAATACTTTCCCTGTCATTTTAACTTTTCAGTGACATTTCAAGGACAGAACTTAACTACTTTTTCATGCAGTCTTACTTACATGCTCTGAGGCTTCTTTAGGCCAGGTGCCATATGGTATAGCAGATTATCCCCTGTAATAGGGCATTAACATGTGGTTTCTACACCTGGCTCTGCCATTGATTTTTGACAGATTTCACCTTTGTGAGTTCATCTTTCTCTTACCCTGCTTCGTCACTTTTGGAGAGGGACTGTCTCCACTCAGCTGTTTCCACAGACATAGCAGGATGGGATCCCACTCTGCTAAGATGTAGCCCTTCCTCAATGGCTGGAGGCTGCTTTGTACTAATACCAATGAACATTGATTCCTTGTATTTCAGTTGTTGCCTTCATCTATAACTTTTTCATTTTAGATTATAAATTCTTGGGAAAGGAGACTAATTTAGATCTGTCTCTGTATGCTTTAGAGAGTAATGGGATGCTAGTCCTTGATTAGAAGTCCTTAAGCACTGTGATGCATATATAATAAGGCACAGTAAAAAATACTATAGCAAACAATGTTAAGTTAGGAGATATCAAAAGATCAGCCAAACCAAGAGAGATTGTTTAACCAGTGAACATGAGTTCCATGTGTTTGCAATGGTGGTGAAGAAAGCAACAAAGAAAACCAGTAAATTCTAGGAAGATTTTTTTAGAAGCGTTCATCAAATACTATCAGGAAATGTCTGAAGTTTCATTAACTACACCTGTTCACCCTTTTGATCACTGGATAAATAGCAGCTGCTAAGAAAAGACATTAAGGAGTTGATAATAAAATCACTGCAAAATTCTACAACCACAAAACTGTGCCAACATCATTGAAATAAAACTTCAATATAAACAATTTTTTAAACTAGTATTTCCCAGGATTATTACTATTACAGTTCTTTAGATAAGAATTCATCAAACCTTTACCTACACAGTATATGGTTTCTACCACAGAAATTGTTATCCGTACAACCATACAACTGTTATCTATTAGAATTTATGAAGATTGTTATTTTCTGCCTGCAAGGAGCATTCATTTCTTTAACAGCCAAATTGACAATTATCAGATTTAACTTTAGTAACCAGAGGATTGACTTCCCCTCTCTCAGTTTGCTCCAGGAATTATGATAATATATTCTTACTGATGGGGTAAAATACTAAATTATTTGGTTAAATATGTTAATCACTAATCATGCTATTTCATTACCCCTTGCTCAGTTCATGCTTTTATACGCACCTATCTGAACATATTACTCCAATACCTGATTTTCCAGTGTGGGGATAAAGCATTACCCTGTGACTCTCACTCTTGTTATTCTTCCTGCTCTTAAATGAGAAAGAAATCACTCAATGCATTAGTTCAGCATTCCAGATAGTGAAAGTCAGAAACAAGATCATCCTTTATCAACACAAGACTGCCTCTTTCCAGTTCTGGCTGTATAATAACAATAGGTTGAATGATAGATAATTCTATGAGCCATATTTTACATTCATAATATCCTCAAGAACATTTAAATGGAATTCACATTCAGCTCAAAGAGGACATAATTGTACTGACCACACACATTCTACAAAATTACAAGACCTATCTCTAAGGAATAATACTTCTAAGACTTTTTTTGAACCTAGCATAACCCTCAGTATTTCTTAGTGAGAAAATGTGCTCAGGGAAAACACATACAGAAAGTACCTGTACATGTACATACATACCCACATGCCTGTATCTTTCACCTGCAATCTACACATACACGTAACTTTTAATAAACTGCAATTAAAGAATTTTAATGGTTTAACATAAAACTTCTGAATACTTAAAAAAAACCCAACCCACAATTAATTTGCCTGTGTACAGAAAGAATGATGTTCTCCCTGTAAGGAGCTACACCATGCTTGACCATTATCCAGCATGCAGCCTCAAACCTTATTTATAACTTAGTTTGCCTTAAACATTGATCATTATAACAGCTATGCATGTCAAACAAATTAACCTTGGGTAAGAAAGCCACTGTACCCTCACTGAAGTGATAGACTGAAGATGAAGATTTCAGTAACTTTGGGTAACTGAACTGAAGATACTTTGGGTCCAGCTGGTCAGAATACTTCGAACATTAATAGTCCTAATCAAACTCCCCCTTCATTGCAACTGTGGGCACACATGCTTAGCTTTCACAGATCAGAGGTTTGTGCCAGGCATGCAGCCAACACGGAACAAAGTTAGGAATCACCTGAGAGGGGCCTGGGCACCCATACAGCACTGTCAAGCACGGCTACACAGTGCAATACAAGCTGCCTGCCAGCCAGGCACAGGTGGGAGCTTTCCATGCTCTTCCACAATAATGTACAGCACCCACTACCACAGAAATGAAGCAGCAGGGGCACAAACCAGGATGAGTGTTCAGTCTCCTACTTCATTCCCTACTACCAACACAAACTATGTCAGCAAATGGAAGAAGGATCCTAAAAAGTCTACTATTGAGTCCATTCCTTACCCAAACCTACTCCCGCATCCCATGAGGAGATCCACCTTGTGCTCTGGATGAGGCCACAGATTTGCAGAAACAAGCAGATATACAAGTACTGAAATAAGTGCATCCGCAGAGGGAACAAACTGAAGCAGCAAAGGTAGCTTTAACTGGCATTTCCTACCCATAGCCTTCACAAAGCTAAGGTAATTATTTCTCATGTCGCCTTCTAGATTTTCTTTCCTTCTGAAAGGAAAGGGAAATACTGGAGTCTCATTATTTGGCACCACAGGGACACCTGAATCACTTTTCTAGAGTCACTAGACAAATCTCCACCTTTTCAGGTAAGGAAGTTAGGCAGCTGCAGTAAGCTTTCAGCTCTCAGCCCCAGATTCCTTCCTAGCCAGTCTTACCTTTTGTCTAACTCACTTAAATCCCAGTCTTCCTGCCACTACCCCCCAAACCAAACTTCCCCTTCCCCTGCCAGAGGCAATTTGTCACAGTCTACTGCTTTTATTCCCTCAGTCTTCAAGCCAGGCAGCCTTTTCCTCTGCAAAGATTGGTCTATGGCGGGTCTGAGAGAATAGCAAACACCATCACCTTATTTTCAGCTTGCTCTAGCATTCATTGCAGTAGCAACTACATGAATAGTCCCACTCATTCCCTACACTACCCCTGGCACTTAGAAGCATTCAAGTACTCAATTCTAATTTTCTGTTCATGTGCGACGGGAATGGATTTTCAGATATTCTGCTTTTGCCAAATCTCTACTGAGCATCTGCAAACAGATTTTTTCAGTGGCACACAATTTTTGTAGTGGGAGATAAAAGTCACATTCCTAACAAAGCTGTGTTAAAGTTCATGACTGTATTCCACTCACCGAGTCCAAACCTTGCTAAACTATAGGTGACCAGAATTTTTAATGTGAACAAAACGATTACATTGTAGAATCATGACCTCCAGCTTTTGACAAGAAACTTGAAACAGGGTCTTAAAACAGGAAATGACAAATGACTTCGTTAGTAATAGGTACTATCAGTCTACTCCAGCTAGTTTACAGAGGTTAATAATGCAGTTCTAAACAAAATGCTTGAATATTTTGAAGTTTTAAGACAAGGTTTGTTTCATTAGTATGATATGTTGCCTGTTTTGCTTTCTAAACCACCTAGTGAAATTTTGCCAAAGGAATGTCCCCAGGAGCGCTGACACCAACAGGAATCCTTAATTGACTGAGTGCGTTTAGTACTGCTTCCCAAATGAAATGTTACTTTGAGGTTATCAGATTAGTTTAAATATACCTACAGCAGCCCCAGTTCTAACGCCACCACAAGTGTTATTCAGGGCTCGTTGTTCTGCATTGCAAGCACCACTCAATTCATGGAGTGCTAGCACATGACATGGTATGTGTTTCACAAAAATGTGTAGATCAGTTACATGCCTTGCTGTAATACCAGTTATTCAACCTCATCAAGTGCAGCGTGAGTAACAAAAAGAGGGTAGATAACATAATGGAGCATGACAGAATATTTTCTTTCATGAAATACCCTTGAGTTTACTTAATATAATTATTAAAATTATGTCCTCAGTTTAATCTGGTGTACGTAATATTTTAATGCTGTTTTTACAGCATTAGGCTTTTTTATTTATTTTTTTTAAATTGGCCACAGTAAGTGCCATTCCCTTCGCAGATGTTCTCACTTCCCACACACTTAATTATAGTTTTATAACTACAGTCACCTACCATATAGTGCACTGCAGTGTGTCATTTTAAAAGCCACTGTTACTTGCTCATTAAATTCCTCTATTATATAGAGCACAACTGATTTCAACTGTATGCCAACCCACACTCACGTGACAAGGAGACAGGCTTCAACTTTAACACATGTATTTCACATGCATGTGTACAAGCTAACATGGTGGCACACTGATTTTGTTCAGAAATGTTCAGAAGAAGAAAATATCATTAAGGTAAATGACATTCTATGATTTTAATTAATGCACCGGTTAAGTGGCATAACAAGTTACAGCGATTTTTCCTCTGAAGAGCTATTTCAAACAGCTTTTAAAATGGAAATTTAACTGTAAATAAATCTCTCTATCAAGAAACTAGAGAGACCAAGCAAGATGGGCAAGACTGTTACCTTTCTATTGCTTTCACCTCCAACTGTACGAAAATCAGAAGTTTTAAACAGGATTCATACTTTCCTTATACTGATCAGTGATGGGAACAGTGTTTGCTTCAATACTGTCACGGCAGCCTGTCACCTCCTCCTTTCAGTTTAGCCATATGAAAACCTATGAGATTTCTGTCAGGAAGAAGTGTTGGGGTGCTCTAGCAGTTCTCTGTTTGCACAGCAGCTTTCTGGGGTGCTTCTCAGCACTCAAATTACAAAGGATCTCAAGCTGAAGCAGCAGCCCAGCGATCCTCAAAATGGAGTACAGCATCTTTAGAGTTACCGTTTCCAGATCTTTCTGCAGACAGAAGAGTAATGCCAAGATTAGCAGAGGTAATTGGTAAATTTTTGATGATCTTGCAAATGGTGGTCCTATATAGGAGATTGGTAAATTTTTAGACATCTTCTTAAAATCATGGGGCTATAGGCATGAAAATATGGTAACCGTGGAACTCATCAATAAGTTATACTTCTGCTTTTTTATGATTTTTATATTTAATAGTCTGGCTTATAGCAACATTATTTAGAACTTTGTTATTTCACAATCACTCAATTCCAAAAATACATTTTTGAACTTTATTTGCATTTAAAAATGCATAAACATTCACATGAAACAGTAAGACAGAACTGTATGGCACATGGATAGAGAAATAAGCTTCTCCTTTCTTAAAGGATCAAACTAATTACTCAACATTTGAAGGACCAACATTAAATCAGATCTAAAGAATTTAGAGTGACTTAAGTTACTGATATTTCACCTGAATTTTCTGAAGGAAAGGGAAGATGGTTTAAAACCACACTGTACTTATTTTTAAAAATCCATCTTTTTCCTCCAGTAAAGAAATTATGCTAATTAGTCTTGAAGTTTCCTGAAGTCATGAAATGGCTGTTTGTAAAAAGCTGTCAAATTAATAAAGTTAATGAACTGAAAACACAATTGCTTTTTCATTCCTTACAGCAGTTACTGGTGCAGCTTGCTAAACACAGCATACAAGAATTCAGAAGCCTAAAAAAAAGGAATTTTTAAAATGTAAAAAGCTATTTTAATATCTCCACAAAGCCATCACCTTACAATTGGTCCCAGGTGATGTAAATACTTCATCTGAAGATCAGTTAACATCTGACTTAGTAAGATGTTCTTTCCCACATTTAAATATAATGGAATCAGAGCACTTCTAATAAAAAAATGAGCTAATTCTGAAAGGCCATGCATAAGCGAAACACTGTACGTAGGAATCTATTTGCTTTTGAAAGGAAATTTTTGACCAAGACAGATTAATGTTCTGATTTCTTTTTCAAATAATTAAAAATGAACTTATCTACTTCTTGAGAAACTGTTTTAGAGAATAAATGACCTGTATTATTGCTGATGCTAGTTGTTTCTTCCTATTCTACACTCTTGCTGTAATTCTCTACTTCCCTTCTTTCAGTGCTATAATCCTATTCATACTCAGTTTTCACCAATGCCTCTAACCCCACTCCGTCTCACTTTCCTGACATCTTATCCTCATTTCTTAAGACTGATCTCAGATAATTTTGCTCCTCTCTACTTGCTTTAAGTACCATCAATGGCATGAGTTCAGCAGTTCCTAAAAAAAATCCTTTCATCTCAAAGGTACAGCTGTGAACATCTCTTTACTTTCTGGTACTTTGGCTATAATTTCATCCCATTCTGCCCTACCCCTTAGAAGCCTCCCTGTCTTACTCAAAATCCCTTTCTTATCATCTCTGTTGCTAAAGAATGGACGCTTCTTCTTTGTGAGATTATTGCTAACGAACACTATGTGTATCACCCTTGTAAATTTGATGAGGTCAGAATTATCATCCAAAACCAATGTTTTGTAGAAAAACGCTGTTTCATAGAAAAATTATTGTAAAAAAGAGTAGCAATTCCGGAAAATGGTTTTGCACATAAGTTGTGAAATTGTTGAGAGGCCCTGTTTTCACTCCTCCCCGCCCCCCTCCAATGTTTGATTTGCTTAGGAAGTCAGGAAGACTTCCTGAAATTTCAAAACAAGTCCTGTAAAGCAAGGTAACAATTTCCCATGCAATTCCACTCAGTTCTGTAGCTTTGCCCTATGATTCACCTCACCTGAAGTACTAATACAGCAACAGTACCATATCTTCAAGCATGTTTTAATGTAGCATTAGCTACCTTGGAGAAATCACGTGAGGCAAACACCAAATTTAAGCGAAAATAAGCTTTGTATTTTACTCTTACTCACTTCTGCTCTTTACCTTTTACTTATAATAATTTCTACCTCCTTGAAACCAGCTGCTTGAGATTGTTTTTTATGTTCATACTTCATTTTTAAAGACCTTCTACACTGCTTCCACCTGTGGTATACCATTTTGAATTTGATATTTTTTGATACAGCATAGCAATCTAATTTAACTCATTAGTTGCTTGGGGAAGGGACGTCTGCTTTCTATGCATTTTCTAACTCATTTGCAAGTATCTGTCACACCGTTTTTCAGTGTAATTATTTTATTATTTCTTACTGAAGAGACACATGTGCTCACTACTTTACAGAATAATGCAAAACTGGCTGTCTCAACACAACCCCTACAATGAAATACAGTACAACAGATATAAAAATTTCTAGCAAGAATTATTTATCGCATAGTAAGCCAATGCTAACACCACAGAACAGTGAGTATTTTGAAAATCAACATTGTCACTCTGAAGAAGAAAAAAAAAAACGGGGGAATACATGCATTTTTAGTTTGCCTTGACAACTGCCAAATTTGATCCATTAGTCATACTGTAAAAGCAAACAACAGTGCTGCATAAAACTCTTACTGTGGCGTGAAGACTCAGTATTTTAAAACATTTGTTCCATCTTATTAAAGACATTAGAATATGTGCCAGATAAAGAGAATAATACTTCCATCTTTTGCAATTGTTAAATAAGTCATTATGGTGGTAAAGAAGTATACTGTACAACCAAATATATAGTCAAACTTTCGTGCTATACACAAACGTTTTGCGTACTAAATTGGACCACAGATCTGTAAAAATATGAGAAGTGGGTAAAAACTGAGCAGAGGATAATAATTTGTTCCAAATTTACATAAACTATAAGTAAGTACACATTTGAAAATGAAACCATCAACAGCTCTTAGAAATGACAGTCCAGATGCAAAACCTGCTGTAAGAGGCTCCTAAGCTACTGGTAATTGGAAGTTCATGGGAAATACTGGTGAAACAATCACTTCAACACTGTCTTACACCTACCTAAAACACTCACTCCTAGACAAAGTCACAGACACAGTAGATGAAATTGATCCAAAGCACCAGCATTCTTGCTTGTATACACTGATGCTTGTTTGGAGTTAAGTCCTACACCTTCCTCACAATGAAAAGGATGGAAAAGTTTGTGTTTCCATTTTACCCTTTGGCATTCTAGGATGGAAGCACTACAGCGATAAGAGAGAATGAATTTGGTTTTTATGCTTTTATTGGGGGTGGGGGAAGGGGTGACTGTGGAAGTCATACTAAGTTCTCAAGTCTTTCTCAATGGTTGTCTTTGTTCATTTTAAACTTCTCTTGATCCTAGGTGAAATACAGCTGCAGGACAGATCCCCTTAATAGACTAAAGAATTGATTCACATAGCTTCAGCAAAAGGATCATGCATATTGAATACACATATTGCCCTTGAAAAGATGCAGCAGAGAATCTGAGAAACTTAGGGTTCTCTCCTTTATAATAAGTAAACAAAGGCAACAACAGCCAAGACTACCTAGAACCTATGATAATGGGAAGCAGGCTTTCTCAGGCTCCATAAAATGTTCTCTAGTGATCAGGTCAGTGAACTTACTGTACGTCCTGAGCTTTCAGAAAGTGAACCAGTCAGTTAATCAATTTTAAAAAATAAAAAGGGCACAAAATCAAGTTTTACATCAATTGTTTTAGTGAAAACAGTCTTTATGTAAACAAATCCTTCCCCTTCCTAATGCTAGCATATCTTTAGCACCAGTTCAAGGCGCTGGGATTTATTAATTCATTCTCCCCACAAGAAAGCCTGCAATTCTCAAACAAAAGTCACATTCAAGAACACTCCATTACTAGACATGGTAGTAGATGTGGTTACACCCTTTGTGGATGTGTAAGGAAAGCTATAAGCTGGAGCTGTGCTCTAGTGCAGGACTGCTCCGTACTGTCTTCAGCTGAGTGACATCAGCATAAACAAAAAGTAGAGTGGAAGATAAGGCTTTATGAATATATCAGCAGTGAATTATTAACTAAGGCCATGCCATCCAAAAAACACTGAATTTTTATGAAGTGCACAAACTCTGAAACAGCAAATGCTTCTGAATATTAAGTGAACCAGAAGTGTAGATTTCAAGAATGATTATCTGCTCCCTTGTGCCCTTGACACTCCTATTTTATATTGAATATCCTATTGTTTCTCATGGCCTCAGTGCTTGTTGGCAAATACAATTCATCCTTCCGCGTCATCCAGCACCTTTAGAGACTGGATGATTTGCTTCAGTTCAGTAGATTTTAGAAGTACTGATACCAGATGAAACTATGACCTAGTTAACGAGCAAGAAAGACAAGTATGTACCTCAGTGATATCCTCCATCACAATTAAGTGGCTGTAGAAGGCCGCTATTATCCACCCCATTTCTAGTCAATATCAGGCAAAACTCTTCTAAATACCAGCACCTGGACAAAAGCTGCCCATGCATACATAAAACCTCTTCATTTCCATAAGCATATAGAACTAAATGCTGCATGTTAGATTCCTCCAAGGAGAAACCTTGCACTTAGTGTAAGCATGCAGCACCAAGTCCTCTACTTTTCCACTAAAGCAGTAAGGAAACTGTGCTTAAACTTGATAGCCTCAAAAGTTTTGCACAAGAGTAGTATATCAGCCTTGTCTAAATGGTACCCAATCAATGCTTAAATGAATTGAGAGTAAAAAGTAAGTCATCAGAGTTAATAAATGTCTATTTGGATAATAGCAATAAGAAAGAGTCCTACCCCAAACTAAAATGAGCCATTGTCTTTAACACTCATATAAATTTTTCTGTTTGTCCTCTAGTGGCAGCTCTTTATCTTCTAGTCTTAGAAATTATGAAGAATGTAAATACTTCCTGCTATTTCCTCAGCTCTTATAAACCAGTGCAGTTCAACTGAGGTCAAGGGTGTCCCTTTACTCTAGTTTAGGATCCAACCCCTTAATCATCGCACATCTATTAAAAAAAGTTTCAGACAAAAAAGCCCTATGTAAATAGACATCACATGCTACAGAATTTCCTTCACCACTTATGACACTGAACATAATACAGGCTTTCTTGTTTTTTAATTTAAGCCTTAAGAGACTACGGAAATACAAACTACTTCTATGCATTAATAAGTCATCTCCAAGTACCCACTGAACTACATGGCTACACTTAATGTTCATGGGTAAATCATAATTTGTAGTGGCCTATCAACAGTAATGCAGAATGAAACATATTGTTGTATTACCATACAGCAAACGGAAGGTGACAGAACAACTACTATGGTACAAAAGTTCTACCTTTCTGCCTATAGAAAGCAGATACAAGACTTACATGAAATATTTTGAATGCTGCCATATGAGTGAGGCCTTGCTTGCAGAAGCATCACAAAGCAGATGCAAGCTGTTCAGTGGCTCTAAAATAATTTTTGGGTTTTGTCATTTCACATAATTCAAAATTTTGGTTTGTGATAAATACACTTACAATAAGGGACCAGCATTTATCTTAAATTCTCATACACAGAGCATGTGCAGTATTTTAATACAAGATCTATATTCATTTTTATGCAAAAGTCTCCAAAGTATCACCTTATTATGAAATTCAAATGACCTGTGACAAAAATGCTGCAAACTATCAACCACTATCAGAAAGCAATTTTGTCACCTTTTTTCCCCCTATGCATCAATTAAGTTTTTAGTATAGTTTACAAGAGCAAAATACATTGTACGAATGTACACCATGTACATGTATCAATGATTATCAAATCCATGCAAATTTCTTATGCTGGTATAATCTTTTCCTGTTACAGAAATACTGTTCTGTACTGCCAAGTATATCTAATGGCTTATATCTACTGGCTTCCCGACTTCACATGAACACAGCCTGATTCGCAGGCAAAGCATTTTTGTTTGTGCTATCTCAAAGCAACAAAACCTATCACCCCTTTTTCTGCACTAAATATATAATTCCACAACTAAAGATTTCTATTCTAAAAGAGCAAACAATGCAGTTTTTAACTGAATGCAGTGAGCACAGTTGTAGAAGTAGGTACTTGAAACAGGTGACCAAGGCTCCTGCATTGCTGTGTTCCATTAACTTCTGCGCTCTGGAAACCTAACCGTAGCAGCTTATTTTAAGGAACTTCACCTGTACTTTTAATACACAAGTTCACTCTTTTTAAGAGCTAACTGTTATCAGTATATCTATAAATCTGAACCAAGTCTTGAGGACTTCACTGGTAAAAACATTATTTTACTGAAGCAACCAAGACTGATCTTGTTCCCTGGTACATAAACATCACCACATAAGCAAGTAAAAAGGACTTCCCCCCCCCGCAAGCCTTGTTCTAAGTCACGGGAGGATGAAGAGCCCCCCGCCCTCCACTGATCTCCATCTCTTATCTATGAGAATTTTTGTACTATATATGAGCTCATAAGCTACTGGAGAAAGTTGCCACATCAAAAAGCCTCATAACATCTACCAAGCTAGAGGACTCTAAGAAACTTAAGATGTAGAGAGTCACAGAAAAACAGTCCTACCTTTGTCAAAACAATACCTTTGAAATTTTTCTAATAAAAAAGTTACACACCACAGGACTTGTAATTCATCCCCACAGTGGCAAGAAGGTTATCAAACTACTTGCTTCTTTCTCCAAGAACGCTAGGCTAGGTGAACATAAACCTAAGTTATAGTGAATTGCTACACTCCTACACCTCTCAGCTAACTACGTTTACCAACTATTTCATTTCACACAGCTTTGCATGTATGACTTCTACACAAAGAGGATGGGCATTAACACCGATAAGTCACACTGTTTTCAGCCACTACTGTTTGGCTGCTGTAGAACATTTTGCAAGCTGCTGTCCCACACAGAGCAGATTTCCTTGAAGTACGACAGCAGGAAACAAAACTGGGTGTAGCTGGACAGGCATTCATTGTTTCAAGCTTCCACTGGATGCAGAGTTAGCAAGTCGTTCAGAGGTCAGAGCTGTCACAGAGTTCCGCTAGCTGCCCAGTGCTACTCCATTGCGTGTTTGATTCATCTTTGCGGCCATTATAGCTGTTCCAGGCAGACAGACATAGGAAGTGTTTAATAACAGAGAAGGCAAGCAGTAGTTTTATAGAAGTCATTTTCTCTGGACTGCTTTTGATGAGACTTTTTAAAAGGCATTTGAGAGGAGCCTGGAAAATTCTTCCCAAGGGAAAAAAGTGGTAATTTTGAGACATGAACTAACTTACAGTAGTCACAAGGGACAATATGGAGCACATACTAATGAACTTTTCACTGTATTAATTTAGACTGCTAAGGCTTCCTTTAAACAAATCCTCTGTAAAGGATCTCAGAGTAAATGAAGCATATGGTTTTAGGTACAGGACTGCACCTCAGGGTACCTGGACCCATTTCTCAACGTGAGAAAAAAGAGTCAATATGAACCCTGGCAAAGTGTCATTTTGCTAAATATATGAAACAAAATATTCTGCAAAGGAGCAAGAAAAAAAGCTTGCCAGAAATTTTGTATTGAACTTTCTGGAATTTCATGTACTTATGGCACAAAAAGACAGGTTACCACTCATAAGTTTGGCTCTTTATTAAAAAAAATAAACATTCCCTGAAACTAAGCGCACCTGTTTTTTTTTTATGGGTCATTAGGCACCTTGGCAATAGTACCAAACAAATTCAAGTTCATGGAGGTCACCAAACTCAGGAAGTTGCTGTTAAAGCAGAGGGACCTCTCAAATGCTGGTGAATAGCCTGATAGGAACCTCGTGAAATTCAACAAATACAAAGTCCTGCACCAGGGATGGAATAACTGCATGCAGCATGTACAGCTTGGGGAGGAGCTCTGCAAAACATGATCCAGGAACCATGCTGGACATCAGGCCGAACAGAAGCCAGCTGCATGCCTTTAGAGCAATGAGGTCTACCTACATATGAGCTATGCTAGCAAGAGCATGACAAGCAGGTCAACAGAAGTGTCATTTCCCTCATATCATGTCCTGGCGAGGCCACACTTGCAGAAGAGTCCATCAAATACTGACCACCCCAGTACTAGATAGGTACTGAAAAACTAGAGTGAGTCCAGCAGAGCCTGGACTAACAGGCTCAGGGCATGGAGCACAAATCACATGCAGAAAGGCTGAGGGAGCTGTAGATGTTCAGCCTGGAAAAGAAAAAGCCTGGGGGATCTAACTGCTGTCTTCAATCACTTAAAGAAGAGCTAGAAAGAACACAAGAGCCAGAGTTCTTCTTGGAAAGGCCAGTGAAAGGACAAGGTGCAACAGACATGTTGCAACACAAGGGATGACGAATATTGTACTTGGAAAAGTGAGCTTCACAAGAGTAGGGAAGCACTGGAACACGAGCCCACCCATGCAGTCTCCATCCTTAGGTACAGTCAAAGCTGAGCCACACAAATTCTTGTGCAGCCTGATCTAACTTCAAGATTAGCCATGCTTTTATGCAGGAGATGGGTCTACATGATGTCCAGAGGTACCACATGACCTAATTTATTCTATGACTGATGTGATTCTCTTCAGGGTTCTAGTGAAATATGCAACTACTGTTGAGTGTTTCACCTTTTATTTATTTTAAAACATATAGTCCAAACAGAATTTAATCTTATTAAATACACAGAAGGAAACCCGTTAAAATACAATAGTGAAATATTTTTACTGTTATTCTTACCTCAGTTTTAGATGCATGATTACAAGAATATCAGCAAGTACCCTAAGTGTATAGGTCAGTTTCAATTATACTTCAGCTCTATTCACAGAGAAAAACCTTTTGAAAAAAACCTTTGATTTCACCAGCCATTAGGCGAACTTAACCGATATCTTCTGAGTAGTCATTTGAAATCATGGGGCTTCGGGAGATCAGCAATGAGATGTACTAATAAAAGTTACAGGTTGGGCCTACAGCCACATTTTAACTCTTCTGCACATTCTACCTTTGTGCTTTGGAAATACAGGTGGGAAGCCTGTCTGAACTCAGGAAGTTCCAGAGCTTCAGGTTTGAACAGCGTTACTCTGCACATCAAGAGGAAACACATAGTGTTAAAAACAAGGGTGGTGCTTTTTTTTTTTTCCTTATACAAAGCAAAAGACAGCAGGAGTGGAGTAAATGGCATAAAATGACCTTGACGATCTCACCAAGAAAATGGCAGTCAGAAATTAACGACCTTCAGAAGAAGAATGGGTTTAGCCATGCCCTAAAGTGCATCCCAAACAACTGCATTGTATATCATCAGTAGAGTGAAAGTGAACATTGCAGAGGTAAGGGAGAATTGCATTTTCTGTAGCTCAGCTTTATAATATTATTTTTCCACATTGCATCTACAAGAAATTGTATTGGGATCTGTTTATAGTGTGTTCACACAAAATTTTAATATGCACAACTTCATTTTTGGCACGAGCTTAAGTCTACGGTAGGTAAGATTTTTTTTTTTTAGAGCTGTTTTTGCATTGGCCAACAAAAGTTCCTACAGAGATGTCCCTGAAAAATCACGAAGCAAAAGACTGAAAATCTGTGATTACAGACTATCTTTTTGATAAATGATTACTGGCTTCTGCCAACATATACAATCCCACCTAGACCAATGTGAGCCTTATAAGAATTCTAGTATTCCAGCCTTTCTGATAGAAAGGCCATACAGGTGTATCCAGTCAGAGTAAACTCAGAAGGATTCCCATTCTCCCCTGTAAAGATACATACAAACATTGGCCATGCTTACACACTGGCAAATAAATTTTGAGACTCGTGTTCAACAGCTATAGCTAATTTAATACCCACCAAAGCTACCACATCACGTAAACAGCTCACAGTGCAAGTAGTAACACAGAAAGGCAAATGGCCAGGGATATAAAACTGTCCTAGTTCACTTTTCGCTATACACTTTCACTGGGCATTTGTGATGAAAGGAGCTTGGTTGATTTTTGACAATGACTATTTTCTCAGTTTCTTAATAGAAGTAGCAAAAAAACCCCACCCCACCCATTCATAAAGTGGTAGCTGAAAATAGATACAAGGCTTGAGTCAAGGCAAAACATGAATAAAACACAGGCCTGAAGTTGTTCTCTTCATTTCAGTAAACACATCTAAAGCACTTATTAATTATGAAGCTAATTTTCCCTTGCTTTTAAGTGAGTCCATTAAGCCTGTTTTTAATGGGGGAAGATCACATTTTTTCAATCTGCTAAAACAATGTTCCAATTAAGATTAAGGGAAAACTAAACACATCACAGGTTATCACATATGTTTGAAAGCAGCAAAGACAGAAATAGGTAGTTTAATTTTTTTTTCCTTTTTCTCAGCAGAATTGTGAAATGCTTTAACTCACAGTTCCTCTACCCACTAGCTGGGATCAGTTTGCTCATTGATGTCTCACCTAATTGTTTCTTTCATGGGACCTATTTGCTGCCATATGTTCAGCCTTCACATTTGCATTCTGTTGTGACTAAGGTTATCTCTCTTCTGAGAGAGGGAAAAATTAACATCCAAAGGCCATCCCAAATCTCCTTGGCATCTCTATTTTTAAATCTATACCTAGCTATCTAAAAATTGGTGGGGAAGCAAACTATTACAAGGAACGACACTCCAAGATGTCAAATGATACATATGAGTATTATTTGTTTATTATGACTTAAGGGTTACTCAAGTACCTTCCTAGGATTTTCAAAAGCTCATGATCATTGACATGAATGGCAGGTAGAAAGATAGGCACCTTTTGAACATCCCATTGTGTGGCTATCTGTGTCTTTACCTAATTACACATCTGGAAATAGCAGTCCCTGTTTATAGCATTTCAGAATAAACCTTTGTGAAACCTCAAATATACCACAGGCAACTATCAGTAATTCTCCAAAGTTTTATTCTGTTCTTGGGCTGTCTTCTGAACTGGTCTCCCTAAAAAGCACAAAATCATACTTGGTACACATGCACTGATGTATGTGCAGGGCTGTGCGTGCGGCAGGAATCATCAGCTGTCAGCCATTCCCTGTGCAAGGACCAGGACTTCCAAAGTCCAGAGACTGTCTATCTGACTCCCCAACCCTAGCCCAAGGGAAACAGTACTATGACTGTACCTTGCTATTATTGTACTGGCCAGAGATGGGAGAACCACATATCTTTGCTAGGTCCAATCTGCAACAACTATTTGGCTGAGAACCCATACAACACCCCATCACATGTATTCTGTTTTTCTCTTCCAGTCCTTGCTAAGGCCTTAAGAAGCAAGTTTAGTTTCCATCCTACAATTCTGCTGAATGTACTTTGAGATCCATTGCTGTTCCTCAGTCTGGAGGTGCTTTCCCCATCAAAAAGTAAAAGCTACTATTTCAGTAAGTATGCTACACACTCAGCAGAAAGGCAATATAAAGAGCCCAAGCATATTTCACACCATTCTTTCCAACTTTTCTCTTCTTCCTGGTATCATGTGTTGCCATTACCATCTCACAGTCGTTTAAGGCTTATAACAGAACATTTCCACCTGTGCACACTATCTTTCTCTCATTCCCTTCATAACTAGGCTACAGCTAAGTCTTTACATCTCTTCCTTCATTAGGCTGACAGAGAATAATAGATTATTTCAACATAGCCTGTACTCCCTACACTGAGCCCCTCTGACTTTCCTGAAATTCACTATACTTCTTTTAGGTCCTAAGTTTCATGGTAAAGGTACCTCAGTAATCACTCCTTCGGTTGCTCTCCAATTCTGACTGAAAATGTGCAACCTCCTCTTTAACTATTTATCCAGTTTTAGTAACTCACACTGATGTTACCAGTCACAGTGATGACAACATCTTAATTCATTTAACAGCCTCTTTCACAGTAACTGATGTTTTGTCTGTGCTGGATTTTTTTTGTAAATGGACCACGCTTTTTCCACCTAACACACAAACCAGCCATGTTTTCTGATCAGCTCCTGTTGAGGGGCATACTAGAGTGGACAGTGTTCTCACCCTTTGTCATGTTTTCACACAGCTGAGCCCAATAGGGTGCTGATGGAGAATTAAGATTCCCAGAAAACTCACCTTAAGAAAAAATAACATTTGGAACTTGCTGATATAGGTAACATACACCCAGGTACTGTAGTTATTAACTAACCAGATGTAGGTCTGTCATATTGCAATATAAAATATGAAATAATTCATCAGTATATACCAAACATTCAATTCTACCAGGATCATCAGATCATAAAACATATCATAAAACTATAAGCAAAGCACCTCTGTTTTGAATTTTTCACAATTCCACAGTCACTGCCAGCATGATTAGTTCTACTACCCAGGAAAGAAAACCTTTTTTTCTATTTTCAGTCTTTTTAGATCTAGATCTCAGCACCTAATTAAAAACAAGAAAAATTTTAGGCAGGCTGTTTAGAAAGGCCTTGTGCTATGCAATTATCTTTTTAATGGAAAATTTTCAGCAGGGATCCCTTGTCCTTGGACTAGTCCTGCGAGTACTACAAATGCCTACTAATACCATGCGTGTCTAATTAGATGACTGTGGGACCTATTCAGAAACATCCCCAGCCCGCATATGTGCAAATCGCTTTTTGTATGTAAACAATTGTTTCATGAGATTCATTAAACCCTTTCATTAAAATCTTTTCATCCTGCATGTACTAAAAGGAAATGTTCAGATCATACTTGAGAAAGGTATATCAGAAAGTCCCAGTCCCCCACAATTTTAAAAGTACACACTTACAAGAAAAAGCAGGGAAGCATGTTTTGAATTTTTTCTTTCTCTTGAAAGCAGAAATTAAATCAATGTAGAGGAAGGCCACAAGGCACCAGAAGCAAGATTAGTAGCCATGCTAAGATACATATGTTTACTATTTTATAATTTGTTTTCCTTCCCAGAGTAAATATTGAATCACAGAAAAGGTATTAAATTCCAAGTACTACAGAAACACTACAGTTTCACCTGACTTTGCCTCAAATAATGGAATAATTTACAACTGTTGTAGCAAATTCCAGACTTTGTTTCACAGCATACAATCACTTCACCAGACATTTTCCATAAGCAAGCATTGGCCACACAATGCAATGCTTTCTGACACACTGGCGGCCAAGGAGAGGCGAGCTGAAGCGAAATGCAGCAAAACACTGCTCCTGCCTTGTCCACAGCCTGCAGAGCTCAGGCAGCACAATACCTAGGTGGATTATCTCCTTTCAAAGGCATAGGAGCCTCAGCTGATGTTAGTGCTCTGGCTACAGTCATCTTCACTGAAAATCCACACTCCCCTAACAGGATAGGTAGGCAAAGAGGGTACTTGAAAGCTGGATGATAAGACAAGCCTGAAGCAAGTCTCCTTTGCCGTCTTAAGACAGATGAGGCTGTTATACATCTTATAAGCCATATCTGAAGGATGCAAAGGTCCCAAAATAACCTTTGATTTCCACAGGGTCTCAAATGAGGACACTAGATTCAAGGCTTTGTCCTAATACTATGTCATGCCACTTGTTACATTATGATGCCACAACATTACAGTAACACCACAGTACTGAGGCTGCATCTGTTCTGAAGCAACAGCAACAGAGTACTGTCTCGGGCTTTGTGCACCCTCTGTTAGGCATCTTGTGGTCCCACTGTGGCTGCCAATTGTTCAGGCACAATACATGGAATTTGGACACAGAATAAGAAGGCCAAGTGTGAGCTTTGTTGCCAAAGTGGTAAATAGAATCAGCAGCCTAAGAACTGTCTACCTATCAATTTTAGCCCCATTAAAAAAGCTTAGAGTGAAATAAGAATAATCATTCCATATGACACAACAGTTTTCTAACATAAGACAATCTGCAAGAAGTTGAGAAATTAAGAAAATCAAGGTGAAGAAAACTACTGCCTTCAGATAACTTTTTTTTTCTATTAACAACAGTGTCGATGTATTCCCTGTTACAGACATGACTATGGTGTGTTTAGTAGACATGGATGCTGTGCATACTGTGGAGGAATTCAGTTTTCTCATTCAAATACCTGAAGTTGTAATATCGGCTAATACCAGACCTGTAGCAGGTTTCCACTCTTCACCTTCTCATTTTAAAATATTAGGGCTCTGATTCAAAAGTCCTGAATATATGCTCATAAAATCCATGGTCTTCTGTGAGATATAAGCACTGATTTTCTGTATAAGGATGGGATTATTCCCAAGCTAGAACTAAGCATGCACTGTAGAAATCTGCTAGATTTAGGCCTAAGGAAAAAACCTCTTCTTAAACATATTTCCAGCACTGATTTTGCATATTAGAAAGCAGATATGTTCTTCTTGCGCACAGTTAACTGAGCACAGTTAGCTTATCTTAAAAGCAGCCTAAACAATTTTTTGGCTACTGTAGGAACTGGAAAAGCAGTTTTAACTCTGCCGTTTTGCAATGAAGTAAGTTCAGGGGTATTTTTATACTTTCTAGTTTGTCAAGCGTTTTATACACACTATTCCTTTTCTTTAATTCATTCCAAAAATGTCCACTCCAAATTTTTTTTCCATATCTAGCCACAAGATGTTGTTTCTTTTCTAAGAATAAGCAATATTTCAGTTTACAAAAACATCAGTCAAACTCCTTGACATGAACATATCTTTATATAGTAAAAGCATTCAAAGCCTTCTTGTCTGGTATGTGGTTACAAAGGGGCAGCCCTATCAGGGCTTTGTAAGGGGAACCTATAAAGTCAGATTTCCCTACATACCTGATTGGTCATACTTACAGAAATTTCCAGTGAAAACCACAAGATTATTTTCCCTTTTGCTTCTTTTCTCTTTTTTCCTGTTTGCATTAAATGAGAATTCTTTTATATCTTTGACCTCTAATATACTGAATATGGTTGCTTATGCAAAAGAATCCTGTTGATACCATATTAAATTTGCATTTCCAGCTGGAGTCAGAGGATTCAGCCATCAAAATATTAAAAGTTGTAGCATCACATGAGGTGGGGGGAGGGAGCTTGCAAATTAGCTGTCAAGTTGAATAAAAAGAATAATTTAAGAAGATAGCAGTTACCATTTGATACTGCATTACAGATCATGACTTATGGTAAAGATTAAACTATGTTAATATTGAAAAACTGCATCTATTGCAAAATAGAAGCAATTAGAAAACCTAAAACAAGCCTAATGCACCTCTGAATCCAGAAGGGTGTGACAGTCTTTCTCTCATAGTAATAAAAATGTAATGCATTAAAAAGTTAGTAATTTCTTTTAATGCTGTTAAACATTTGGCACATTTCACAGCCTAATAAATGGTTTCTAAAGCCAGACATCATGCATATTGTGGGCTATTTATATGTTTATAGCTATTCTCTGCTGACAAAGTACTACTAGTAGTTTTAGAAATGAAGCATTTAAGATACACAAGAAAATAAAGGAAAATTATACCAAATACTACATAGACTCTTTTATTAGTATATTTTTGCCCAAAGGCTCTCAAACACAAAACCCTTTGCTACTGGTTTGCATGGTTCTGCCTCACTTCTGTCTTTATAAAGTACATTAAAGGTTGTATTTATGGTAATAGGAAAAGAAGACAGCAGTTATAGAAGAAGGTGCCTGGCTCATTTGAAGAGCTGACAAAAAAAAAAAAAAAATCATTTTCTTCAGACCCTCTCCCCACCTTATTTCACACACAAAGTATCTGTAATACCAAGAAACTCACATCAATGACAAGGTGACAAAATCTCAGGGCTGAACAGGGATGGCTTGCTAAGATTTAATATTCTCTGTCTTTGATAAATTCCAAATGCCAGATTTTGTTGATATATTCACTTTTATCCAGCCTCTTAATTTGTCCTTCCTATCTTACATACAGGAATCGCTCATTATACATTTAAATTCCATGCTCTGTAGACAATTATATGTTGACTGCTATTTCAAGTTAAAAAAATTTTAGCAGTATACTTTTCATGAGATGAGCAAGCATCCTGATGGCTCCAAGAACAGACACCCCTCCCTTCCTTTACCCTCTGCAATGGGTTAAGTAACAACACTTATAAAATATAGATGATGGAAAACTCAACCCTTGAGAGAACAAGATGATGGTATCATGTGCAGTATATAGTATGTGTGGGAACAATACATATGGACACAGCTCATTCTGTATATTTAGTATTTATGTATTGCATACAAGTATTTCACTAGCTGCTCAAAGAAGAGAAATCAAAACAAAAGGGAGT
Source organism: Haliaeetus leucocephalus (assembly GCF_000737465.1). Lineage (NCBI taxonomy): Eukaryota > Metazoa > Chordata > Aves > Accipitriformes > Accipitridae > Haliaeetus > Haliaeetus leucocephalus. The sequence goes on from NW_010972720.1 coordinate 7,288,548, forward strand.
GTTCATTTTAAAAAAGGAAAACAAATACTTATCTATAAAGCTAAAAATTGGACAATTTCTTGTGCATCAGCTTTTGAAACTGGGGGTAAGTGGTGGCTTGAGCTTTTATATATCTTCTTTTGGTACTGCCTTCTATAACTGATCAATGTCATGAGTATCAGATATGCTTGCAAGAGAAACCAAGGGGAACAAATACATAGAAAACCCCTTGCTCAATAAAATCAAATTCAGAACACAATAGCCAACAAGAGTAGGCAGACAAGTATTTGACTAAACTTTAACTAATAGTAACAGAGATATAGTGCTGTCTGTTAATGTGACGGAGTACAAGTAAATTCTCTTTAATGAGAGATGTGTGTGAGTGCCAACACCTTCTATCCAATTTCTTGCAGAATTCCCAGAAACAGCAGAACAGGGATACAATCTTTAGCCTGGGATTCCAAGTCACCTGAAGAACCCAGAAATACAATAATTGTACTGCTGAGTTTAGCGTATCCAATTGCCACGGCATAGAAACCTCAAGCTGGCATCACTCCAAACTCCCAGGTTTCTAAAGCATACTACAGCATAAAAGATAATTTAATCCCAAGAGTAGCATAGTTCCAACATTTTACCCAAGGACATCTTACTAGCTCAGGTATGGTGCCATGTTTACACGTTGCCTGTTCTAGAACTAGCACAATTCCACACTGCTTGTTCAGGCATCTGAATCCTCATTGCACATACACCTTACTTCCATAGACTCAGAAATTTCAAGCTCACTGTCCCATCTAGTTTCCCCTATAGAATACAGCAGAGGCTGGATTCCTACACTGCAGTAAGTTACAGCAGCAGTGACTTGGACCCTGGCTCTGTAACATTTTGGAAGCGGTGTGGACTATGTCATACAGGGAAAAGTGCCTCTGTACCCTAAACAGTCACAGTAGACTAAGAGCAAAAAGCACACTAATGCATCACAGCTAAATTGTAGAGCTCCTTTTTGTCTTCATTTACTTTTTTTTTTTTTAAGGCTAAAGATGCAGATGTTCAATGTCTAGCCAAATTCCTTACTAAGACTGTAGAATCAAAGGCAAAGCTATGAGTTTGGACAAGTGTTTTTAGAACAAGCAAAATCCACAGCTCACCTATCTTCTTGCACTGCATGACTTTTTGAAGCCAGGGAAAATTATGCATCTCCCTGCATACAGAAGAAACACCAGAATTTGTGGTAATGTAAACAAGCTCTAATTGGATGATTCTATGGATTCATAACAGCAAGATTTCATCTTAGGGCTTTAAATTTGGTCTCCTTAAAAAGTATAAATGAAACTAGTTTAACAACTATATGCAATATTCACTGTAGCTGAATTAACTATACGACTACAGCATCTACACGCACCTTGCAACTCTAAGTATAGAAAACACTTATAAACATTTTCCAAGGGAAATGTGCATATCAGCAGTATAATAAATCTACACACAGCATACCAACATCAGATTTGCCTGAAAGATCAGGACCATGGTCATGACTTACCTACTACGATGTACGTGGTATTTTTATTCAGAAGACAAAGCCACATGTAGCACGGCGTTGGAGAAAAGAAACTAAAACTCTCCAGTTGCCTTAGGGAAATCTCTGGATATAATCAGGAACTCTAATTGAGGTTTTAACACTTTTACAGGATAGAGTGAGTTAACATGTCACATATCTTCCAGACCAGGGACAACACACAATCACTAACACTTGATAGCTCACACTCAGGTGAGAGCAATAAAATCTCATGGGATGGTTAAGCTCAGGATTAACCTCTCTTCTGCCTCTGAAGTGCTGAGAGATAAAAGTGGTAAAAAAAAGTCAAAGTAATAGGTCACCTAGTGAACTGGTAAAAAGAGTAACTGAGAATTGCTTTCAGTTGCTTTTTTTAGAAGAAAGATCTCAGAAAGAGGAAGAGGAGTAAAAAATTCGCTAGAGTGAAAGAAATCACAAATTGAAAAAGCCAGATTGTTACAAAAGGGGGATACCAGACATCAAACCTCATCTAAGACAAAAAGATGGCTGGGGAACAACCTGATGAAGAGGCCAGGCCTGCAGACATTTTGGCCAGATTTATATATTCTTGGGCTATGTCCGCACCCTACTGAGACCAGGAACCATTTAAGAGCATATTTAATGTCACATAATGGGATATAAGTACAGTAGTATACTAAGAGCCTTGGTAGAGCTCTGCTGCCGTAGCACTTTCTGGGAAAATAACAGAAGTCTACACATGCTCAACAGTTATCCCTGAGAGCATCTCAAATACATCCAGTTGGGCAAAAGAGTTAAAGCCATTGTCTGCCATGAAAAAAGCACAGACCTAAAGCTTCCACCCAGAAGGCAGTGAGGTGTAACACCTAAAACAGAGGCAAAAGCCACTGACATTACCTGTTACTGTAACAAACTCCAAGATCTCTACTAACAGCACAGCTAAGGTCAAAATACACATTCCATTCTGAAAATGGAGACAAGAAACACACAGAGGAAGATTTCACCTCTGGATTTTTTTTTTGACTGATCTACTAGTTTGAAAAGGAGATTAAGAATCAAAAGCATTCACACAAACTGAAGGGAGGCATGTAAATGGATGCAAGTTTTTTAAAAGTGATTGTCTTTACCTTCTTGACCTATATAACTTTTGAGTGCTAAGAATTTAAAGTTAATTCAGCTATAAACTGTGGTATTAAGAATTTTGTTTGAAATTATATATTTTCATCATAATTAATGTATTACCCTGTCATTCCAGGAACAGAGGCATACTTAAAAAGATCAGTATACTTTATTCCAAAACTATCCATATGATTTGCAAAAGTATCTCAGAACTGAACTTGTAAAAAGACTGGTTCAAACAGTTTTAAAGTTTTACAATGAATCAGCAATTTCACATGAAAAGGAGAAATTAAAAGTTAATGCCCTACTTCAGAGCTGTTCCCATTGTTTATTGTAAGTTATGAACAAAACTACGACAGATATAGGCCTCAATCTTTAACATCAAAGTTGCTCTTTTCCCCAAAATTTGAAGAAACCTCCTTTGAGATGACCAGGAAGTTACCCCACGAAGGTAAAAGGCATTTCAATGAACCATATCTTGTCAGAATCAAGTTTTACTAGAATATCTAGCATACGATTGCATCTATTCCATTAATCACTTGAAAGGATTGTCTGATCATCTCAATTTATATGTAACTTGCCACCAAATGGTATTTTGTACAGTAGCAAATAGAAATGTACAGTTGGACATTTTAAGAGCAGTAAGTGACTTTACTCTTCAGCTTTTATTTCTCTTTGTTTGGGAACATAGTGTCTCTGTGACTATACAGGATTACAAACTGTAGTAATTTCCTATCGACTAGTTCATTGTGCAGCTCAAAGCATGTCAAGGTCGTATTTTTATGCCAAGCCGTAGCCCCGAAGGTAGCATGCAGTGCTTCATTAGCCACATTGAGCTGTACAGAATATTACCAATACCTAGTTGAAGAATCTGCTTTAAATCAATGCAGTATCTGAGATACTCTTTCTGAAATACACAAGAACTGAGAAAAAAAAACAAACCCCAACAATTAAAACATTATGGTTTGACCATGGTAAATATTTTGTCAAATAATTTCTTTCATAACCAAAACACATACCCTTCCTAGGTTGTAAGAGTTGAGTATGATTCTGGGACAGCCTTGACCCAGCCCATAGATGAATACACCCTGGTACATACAACAATGTGCCCTCAATGTTTCTCAGATGATTGTGTGTGAAAGTAAGTGATAAAATTTGCATACGCACAAAGAAAAGCCACATGTAAATTCTCTACTTGTGTAAACATGAGGACCAGCATGCCAGAAATTATGTATGCAATTAGTATCGCATACATGAAATGGTGCGTATAATTATAGGCCACGTTTGAAAATGCATCCTGTGTCTTCTGTATGCTTCTATGCACCCTATCTACTCACCAGGACCTCAAGTGCTGATATTTGCAGAGCACTAAGCATCAGTGTCTTTACATTCACTGGTCCAGCTGTCATGAGTTTTGCCTTCCAGCTATCAATTCTCAGATGCTCATCAGACATGCTTATTCCAATTTAGGCTACAGAGTGAGTGGTTCAGCTGCTGTCCTCAGTGTGGAGTTTTTAAGCCACAGCTGTTGGGCAGTGATGATATTAAGTCCATATTTCTAATGGAAAAGACATTCTTGCAGAAAAAATTGACATGTCTGCTTTCAGTTTTACAGAGATCTTAGTTCTCACATTTTTCTGGTCCTAAGGCTGCAATGTCAGAAACTTTAACACGGACTCTTCCCACATAGAAGAGAGAAAAGTATGTTTGCAAATGTGGAGAAGACAATTTCATCTTAATTTTACACAGGCATATAGTATTTGTTTGACAGACTGTGCAGTTCCAGTATGTAATTTTTTTTTTTTAATGGTGAAAGAATACTTAATACTATTATCTACTAAAGGAAAATATCACCTGAGACTGTTATGGTGAAAGTTACCTGTACATAATTCTACTTAAAAGTACTTTTTGGGCAGTATTTTGTATTTTTTTTTCCTCCTTGGTAAAAATCATAATTTTCACTTAAATTCTTTTCAAAGGTCAATACAATTAAAGCTAGCTTACAGTATGCCATAAAGTAAGCGTATAAGGTCTGTAACTAAACTTCCCTCAGAATTACTGTCCTGAACAGCAATCACCTTGCTGATCACAGCAATCTCAAGCTTGCTATAACGAGAGTAAGTTTCAGTTGAAAGGTTAATTAGAAATGAACTGTTTCCAACATCACTGAGGGAACTGGAGGCCTCATAACCAAATGTTCACAAGAAGGAATTAGGAAATTGGTAACAAACATATTTGACATAGAAAATCTCTTAGGAGATTCAATTTGGTAAACATGCCAGGGAAGGGAATCTGGTCATATGTAGCACTAGGCAACCAACAACTCCAATAGGAGTAGCTTCCAGATGCACACAAGAAATTCTAAGATTTGAGGCATCTCCTAATAGGCCCTTCATCCCAAAACTGAAAATGGTAGACAAGGCACAGGAAACTTCAAATTTCTATGCCTGTCCTGCCAGGTCCAGAGTAGCCCAGTAAATAAAATTCTTACCATTACTAGTAAAAAGCTACAGGCTTTGCACTGACCTGTTTTCACTGAACTTAAGACATTGACAGACTAACAATAAATTCCTGTTTCTGCACACATATTCACCTTTTGGCTGTAACCATGAAATATTTGCTTAGGCTTGGAGGAGGTGGCAAGTTTCTGAGTAACTGCTGTTTTGTATTACCCGAATACTATCCCCAAATATAATGAAAATTTCCACACACAAATCTCTACCCCTACTACCAGCATTCATGCAGCTTCTGCATTTTCTTAGTTTGTCTCCTAGACAAACTCCTAAACCCTGTTTTGTGTGGCTTCTCTATTAAGTTACAAAGCATGCATCTGCTCTCTCTCAGGTAGAGTTTGCCAAGTAGAATAATATTTGTATAAAATATAATAAAAACATTCCCATCCTGTGACAGAACACTTTTTGGAAATACCTTTCCTTCAACAGCCACAAAAAATTGCCCATGCCCATTAGCTCTGAGGACGTCTTAATGTCACTAGCCTAGTGCACTAAGAGAAAGTTATACAATTAACTGGAAAGCACTCCAGAATCAGATGCAACAGGATCAAAAGCACTACACAAAAACCTGGGTTGGGGTTTCTTGAGCATCTGGGAACACCTAGGTAACAAAGAATCCTCAGTGACTTAACACTGCGAAGTACTTGTATTCTGGCTTGCTTACAATCACCTTGTGCTAATATTATGCCTGTCTTTGTGTTAAATCAGCTACTAGACTGCATGGGTTTGGGTGATCTGAATGCAAACAGCTAGGCTGCTGTCATGAACTGATCACACAAAGCATTTGCCCAGTGAGAAAACATCTAAAGGTTTGTATGCATCGGTCCATTCAAAGATAGCACTTAGATTACAGTGCCCTTATTAAACTTGAAACACCACAGTCTCTTCTCATTTGTTACTTAAATGCTGAACGGGGCTGCTATTAGGATCACAAGCACTAATCAGTGTGGGTTGTTGACAAACATAGATGTTACCCAGAGAAGATCTTAACAGCTAGCACTTCAGTGTCTTTCATGTGTGGATCCTCTAGTTTTTGAACTCACCACTTTAGCAGCAGGGATGAAACTACCCCATTACCTTTTTAATGATAAATAACAGATTGAAACTGAAATGCCATCAACATGCTGCACTCACAGCCATGAAGTCACTCTCAGACAGCTTTCTCCTTCCACTGTTCCTCAGCAATTTTACAGGGACAGAAACAACTACTTTCCATAGGTTCAGTAGTATACCAAGAACTATTAGAAAAATATAGCCAGAAAATAGTTGACCTAATTCCAACCCTTCCATTTACATTTAAAGCTTTGAAGGGGGTGCCCCAGGCTACAATGCTTCATTTTATCCTCGTTAGTTTACAAAAGTAACTTCTTCGGGGTTTGGAGACTAAGCACAGAAACCAACTCCCCTTGAGCAGTGCTCCTTGGGTTTTGGACAAGGTCAGCCCTAATTTTGAAATTTCCTTTTAAAAAGTCAGATTGCCCTATGACTACTGCTTACTGTTATGAACCTGGAGATACTATTCTAGAACTAAGACTTGACAAAAAATGGATTGCAATTCTTCCTTCTGAAATCTTGTAACATAGGTAAAGCTTTGGCATCCATCTAGAGAATGTTATACAGCTGATAAGTAAGTCCAGACCACTGCTGGCTGAAGCATTTGCTCCATTCAGCTTATCCGTACCATCTTGTGCATTTATACTTGATTTTATCTATTTGTCTCTATTAAAGATGCAATAAAGCATTGTGGCTTGAAAATGAGACAATTCTGAACTAGAGCGATAGTTCCAGCCCTCAGTAAGAAGAGAACAACATTCAAGGTCACATCTTTAAGTTATAAAGTTTTATTCTCAATAGTGACTGATTGCTAGTAAATCAACAAGAAACATGTCTCAATGATAAGGGACAGAATTTAGCCAATAGGCTATAATTCATATTTACTTTACTTACCTGGGTTCTTAGGTGCTTCTTGTTTGGTTCATTATCATGGACTATTGTACTCAGACACTAAAGATGCAGCACACAAGCTCTTCATGGGTAAAACCATTTCTCATCTCACTAATGTCCTCATACTTGCATTTACTACAGGTGAAAAATGATACTGAAGAATGCATGAGGGGATACACTACCCTCAGGCACCTTAATCTATCAATTTAACAAGATAGTCTTTAAAATAAACTTTGATTCAGATATCTAAGAATGATGGAAAAAATGATACACTATGTAAATAAAACTTCTACTCTAGATGAAAAACAATCCACACAGAGAAAATCTCTGTGCAAATTTATTCAATCACGCATGCCTCGCGTTACTACTACAGCAAATTACCCACAACAATTTCTCCATTACTGAATACGCTCAATTCATCTACAAGTGCTTAATAAATATTTGATCCTAATTAAACTTAATGATTTTCTCTGCTTCTGAGATGCTGCTGCAGGTCAAGAGACTTTTTTCAGCAAAACACTTAATAAAAGCAATATTCTAAGAACCTGGTGTGAATTCTGTTTAAAGATAAGTGAACACGGAAAAAATGTGTTTTCTCTATCAAGAAAGTCTAAAAGGGGAAAGTTAGTTATGCAAACTGTGTTGCTTTCCAGAAGACTGCATTAGATACATCCCTGTCACCAAAAAACTGTAACTGATAACCAAAAGCCACTCAGCACCCCAGGCCACTTGAAATGCAATCTAAGGATTCATACATAAAATAATTTCTACGACATATTCTATACTTGATTACACATTTACAATTGAAAAGATAGCTTGTTACTTTAAGCTGTTTTGCAAGGTTATTTTTTTAATTAAGGAAAAAATGTTTGCATGTTTATTTTAGCATTCACTTACAATTTTCAGTGTTCTGTTTAATCAGGAAATTATGGAGGTTTTCTTTTTAAAGACTTCAGCCATTGCATACAGAAGATTTTTTAAAAAACAGCATATTCCATAGCATTTTTTCTTAAATTAAAAGTTTTCTTCCAGCTTTGTGAAAATTCATCTTTTTCCCCTAGGAGTAGGAAGGTTACTATTAAGACTAGAAAGTTCATTTAACAAGGCACACAGGATTTAGGGTGGCCAGCACTGCTTGTTGGAGGTGGCAGTGGGGAAAAGAAATTCTAGGGCCTGAAGCTCTCTCTTCTACCAAAAGAAATTTAACACATTGCTTTGAACACTTCCCAGGGATGGCTCTGGCACCCTGAAGTCAAATATATTGCAACAAGTATTCTGTCATGTATTAAGCTAATTTCACAGCTGTTCTTTTGCTATTATTTTTACACCTCACACTCAGGTTCAGAACCTTTCATTTTGAACAATTACTGACTCTTTCCCCACTTGAAAGTATTCACATATTTTCATATTGTGCAATGGATTTGTCTGTACACAGCTTATTTCCCAGCTATCAAAAAAACAACTGCTGTCTTAATTGGCACTAATTGGTGGCCCCAGCATGGGAGGAATTTGCATGCTTGTCTAGATAAAGTTTCCCCTGAAACACACTCCATAGCATGTCATTCCAAGGGAGAGGCATCCTATGCTTCTGTGACTTCTGGTGCTGCCTGAGATAACTTTTATTTTGGGGACTCAATCCTGTTCCCTTTGAAGAGGGTATATTTCACACATTTTCCTCCAGCCAACCAAGGAAGAAAAATCAGAGGCAAACATTCCTCCCTCAAGCTGAGCCCATAGATCAAAATTAGAATCTAAGCAGTTATGTGAAGTAATACTGGTAAGAATGAGTGGTTAAAACTAGTTTAAACTGAACATTCTAAATTGTTTCATCAGATGCCTGCAGGAATTCTGATTTATTTTAACGCATGCATCTAGCAATTCCAGAAACACAGCACATTTCAGCAGTATTGCCAATATCAGCTATTTAGGCAAAAGCAGTTAAAAATTTCAAAATAAAAATTTAAAAATAAGTTTAAATGAAATACTGTATCTTCTGTATCTAGAGCCAACCTAACTTCTGATTAGGGGAAAACTGGAATGTCTTTTCAAGCTTTGGCTAGATATTTCAAATCTAAACAAAGCTGAAATTCTCAGATAATACCAGGAGATATAGAAGTGAGACTTCATGGGACACAAATAGACACTTGTGCACGAAATGACAAGAGATGGCAACAGAGACTAAGGTCTGGATTCATTGCATTTATTTAAACTCGAAGAATTTCCTTAGGAACTCCTATTTACTTGAGCAAGTCATACAGGCACTTTCAAGGAGTGATTAAGCCCATTCCATATCAAATTTCCTTCTGTGTGAGCTGCTGTTGACTACGTATGGAATCCCAATTCTGCACATTAGTGAAGAGCCTAAAGTTCAGTGAGTCCAACCTGAGTCTTGCTTAAATACTGAATTTCAGGTGTACAATTTTAAAAACATTACTTCACAGGATTCTCAGTCCCTTTTCAAGAAGCATCTCTGCTCATTGCAATGGTTTGAGTTGCAGGCTTTAATGCTTTTGAAATTCCTACTGTTCATGTGCCCCAAGCCTGAATGCATATTATCATTATAATCTGATTCTTGAAGAGTTTACATTTCTTTGAAGGGTTAATATAATAGGTTTCAAGTTCCTACATCACTTAAGTACTGCCAGAAGATTTCCTTTAGGAGAATTTGAAGTCTTGGCCTTAGTTCTCCCTGAACACCTGTGCTTTTCTAACAGACAGTAAAAAATATTTCACAATGACAGCATCTACCTCCCTATTTCACTTTCCCTGACAGACTGTTGCTTTTAACAGTAATCCACTACATTGCTGGTTTTTTTTTTTTCTTTCGACAGGAACGCTGGACATAGGTAAATGCTAAGCTAGCTTGCATTGCATAGGAGAATCCAGATGCATTTGCCTCCTTGTGTGCAGGGTATATGGTTATTTTGTGTGTGTACAGCTCAACTGTAGTAGGACTACACATCCAAGACGTAGTACAGCTTTCAGAGCTGTGAATTCTGGTACGAACAAGAGCTCAGAACACAAGCATAATGACTGAAATTCATATGGGAAGGTGTTTTGCTAATAAACAGTAACAATCTGAAAAAAACATCTCTAATAAAAAAGAATTCATAAGGTAGAAGCTATTACATCAGTAGAGCTGCTGCACTTGACACGTGAAATATGGTATTAAAATAAAAAAGTAATGACAGTAATTATTAGTACTTACAAAACCAAGATGAGGAAAGGAGGGATGTAATTAATTTTTAGCCTTTAAGACACATGATCTAACAAAAAATAAATCTTCAATTTCATGAGGTGGTGCATTTTTTTTTTTTTAATTTTTTTTTTTTTTTTTTTAAGAGAGTGGCTGAGACCATCTCTTGGACAATAGTGTAAGTAAGTGTAGGTGTTTATATGCTGGAACATGTAAGAAAATAGGCCTCCCCTAGGATATTCACAAGGTAGGTGTCTACACTAGAACATTGCAATTTTTTTTGTCTTTGTTCTCCAAAATTGAAAATTAAAGCTACTTTTCACTAAAAAAAAAAACCAAACCCAAACCAAAAACAAACCTTCACAACAACTAACAGCTTGATACCACAATGAACTCTGAGCCCATCCCCTCTTGCCAGATACACCTGAGCTCCTGACGGAATACAAACCACCATGGATACTGTCCTGTGCAGAACTTAAAAGAAACAAGCAGGAACAACACCGGAGGAATTCCCTTCACTGTCTTTAGTACCATATTGTGGTTTAACAAAATCAACATTGCCAAACTCCTTCTACTTTGCTGGTTTTCAGATGTTTTACATTATTAATACATTTTCAGTATGTATTTTCTTCTGTCATTGCTCATGTTAAGTCTTTACCTACTGCAGAACATGTCAGATTTCCTACTTACTGCATCAAAGTTTCTAAACTCACCAGGACTGAAGTCTGCAGCAGAAAACACTACTATGATTAATATCAGTAAGTAAATTCAGCACGCATAGTACAAGTCTAAAAAGTTTTGATTTTTAGTATCTGACACTATTTTAAAGGTAATTTGTGAAGTCAATATATGAAGTCACTTTAATGTTTAATGAACATGCTAGAGTACAGTAAAATTCGAGATGTACCCAATTTCTATAAGGGATCCCAAAAAGGGATAAGAAAGGGATCCCCAAAAGGCCACATAAGCTACGGATATTTTACATTCTAGGAACACTCTTGATTTTTAAAACTCCAGTGCAAAATTATCAAAACAGTACTTTGGATCTGTTTGTTCTCCAGTTTTTGCTGCATAGTAAAATTTAGTTTGGGGTTTGAAATGTACTGCTATGTCAGGGTTTTTTTAATTTCATATTTAACCCATTCTACTTTTTAGGGTGGTAGAAGGCATGGTGGTGTTTGTTTGTTTTTTAAACAAAACAATGGCTAAGTTACTATTGCGTTAGTGAGCTACATATCAAGAAACTATACAGCTGAAGACTGTTTTTGCATAACTATTTTATGATTTGCTACAAAAGCTGGCTAAAACTTTGTTGTTAAGGAAGCAGCATAAGAATGATCACATTTATGACTAAATAGCAGCCTTGTAACTAATGTAGTATATGGGGTAGTATACAGTTGTCTTGACAGAACAATGAATGGATACTTATCTCTGCTCAGGGGACTGGGAAACCTGACAATTATCTGTTACCTAGTGCAATGAATATCCCATTGCTTACGACATGTCTACTATTTTTTAATGTGCAGTGATGTAAAATTACTGTCTAGACCAGGTTTTCTTCCCATCATATTAGTTCACTGAGAGTTCACCTGAGCAGCTTAAAGAAGGCACTTTATATTAAACACAATGGCTTTGATCACTCTTAATTTACAATTACAGCAGAAAAAACAGGGCACTTCAACAATGTGAGATGATGTAGTTTATTTGGGGGACTTCTCTACTTATTCCAGTGTGCTTTTTATTGATTTTCTGTAATCCTGTATCTTGTGACTGCTTTTATCTGTGCACTGCTCTTGTGCTGCCTGTGCTGAAACAGAGAAAGGAGTTGTGCTGGCAATTTTATTTATGTGTAGGTCACGAAGTAGAGGTCATCAGCACCCAACTAGATCCCAATTGAAGGGAACAAAGGAATAAACGCACCCTATATAAAACCAACTTACTGTATATTTCCTTAAATACAGTCCTTTGGGAAAAAAATTCTCCCAGCAGAAGAAAAAGAGATATGGTTAAATAATGGCCTCATTTTGGCAGAAGAACTACTGAAGAGTGTCTGCCGCCTTTGTCATTCCAATCCCAGTGCTAGAGTTCATCACCTTCTTAACTGGTGTAACATAACTTTTTATGAAATCATGTTATGAACTTATCACTGAAATGAGCTGCATTCAAAGTACTACACAAGCAGTTACACTGTGCAAACCAGCTTTTACTTATAAAACTTTAGCAACGTTAAGAATGATTACTTTTGAAACATGACTGAAAAATTTGGAGGAAAGGGGAAGATTCAGATACAGCTTTGGCAGGAGAGAAAAATAAAATATAACCTTTTAACGGCTTTAAAAAAAAAAACCACAGAACAAACCACAACAAAAAACAAACAACAAAAAGCCCCCCAAACACTAGTCTGGGACTAATTGAAAGTCATTAATGACTTCAGGTGAGGGGGACTCCACAGCTCAAGAAGAGTGAAGAGCCTGGCCTCCAAGTTACTGGGTCTCTACAGCACAGGGCATATTCTCCATGAAATGCCCTGGTCCCCAGGTCATCCAGACATGGGCAAACGGAGGGACAAGGCAGGTCCCACCACTATGGCTACAGATCCATGTGCCAGCTATGAAGCACCTCATGCAGTACCCTGCCCCACAGTGTAGAAAAACCCTCTCAGATTGAAGAAGGTGTCCAAGTAGTAAAGATGTCCAGATAGTAAAACATACAAGGAAACTACTTTGCACAGGTGCAAGGAAGTTTCATATTGCATATTTTAACTTCACATCATTGCTTGGGCCCAGGCAAACATGGTATTTTCTGCATGACAGTCATGGTAACGTATACCACATAACAGTGATTTCTTTGAATCTTCAACTCATCTGTTCTTTCTCAGGTAAAGTGAAAAAAAGGTTTGTGTGGGCCATGCAGTGACATGAAAGGAAGTAACTCAGGCTAACTTTTGGTGAGGACAGATAGTTTCCCCAAGTTTCGTCCCTGTCTATGGAAAGAGACAAACAAAGCTTTCTTCAGAGGGCAACCACGGACAAACATCAAAACCTGCCTCGCCCTTTGACAACACTGTTCTTTCACATGTTAAAGCAGCCACTGAGAACAGCCCAAGTAGGCTAAAGTTCTCATTTGTTAATACCACCCTTATCTTCTGCTATAAAATTTAACAGTATGAAGTACTTCTAAAATGCTACTGGAATCTATTTTTTATTCCTCAGGAAGCAGATTGTGTTAAAGTGTACATCTCTGAGGATTCTTACAATGAACCCTCCATGGTGTATACACATGATTAAAACTGCTGATCTGAAACTACTAGGGTATATTAAATCTGAAGGCTGTGAACAAAACAGTCATTTTCTCATTTCCTACAAAGGTTACCAAGGACACGTCACCCAGTTCTAAAGTTGGTTTAACTCAATGTAGGATCCTGCCTTCACCATGGGAAAAGTGCATCTCCTTTCCCTGTCGCTTCTGCTTCCCCTGTGTCAGGTCTACTGATCACTTGATGTGGGATGAGTTGGACTCATCTACTGGTCCAAATAAGAACTAATCCTGCAAGTAAGACCAAAAACTAAACACCCATTTTCTCATACACATTTTCAGTTAGATAAGTGTTATACTGACTTGACAAAAATGTGAAAATGCGGGCATAGTTGGCCTGCAGTTCATATGGACTTCACACATAAGCCAGTCATTTTCAAAGACTAGAAGTTCACTATATCTCCAGCCTAATGTACTTAATCACACCACTGAAAGCAAGCAACTAGTCAGATGAGCTTGTCTGAGACCTCCAAATCAGCTGTCAATCTAGTATTTCTGTCTAGGTCAGAAGGACTTCATTATTGCAAAGAGCTGGCAAGCTAAGGAAGCCTAGGAAGGACAACTGATTAGCCACCTAAGTTGCTTCACAGTGACACACCACTGAATAAATTCTGAAAGATAGTTTTCCTTAATATACCAAATAATACCATCTCCTGCCAGAATATTCTAATATTTTTTCTAATATAATGCTCTGTAGCTTTGTAGTTTCAAACAAACAGTAATAAAGGTGACAAATTCTGTTCTTAGCTATTCAACCTTTACGCTGCTCTAGACACTAACTTCAATAATATTCCTACTGCTCTGTAACAGCAAAAGGAGGAAATTGAGAAACAGGCAGAAAAGTGAATGAGGGTATTTAAATAAATTCTTACATTAGGAACAGGGCCAAACTACATTATTCAGTCATAGGCAAGAAAATCCACCTGGCACTTCCAAAGCAGAATGGTCTGTCCATTTATTACAAAGACTATGCTCTGTATGAAAAGGGCAGCATGAAGCACAAAACAGTAACAGTTTTAAAAACTGTTTTCACTGTTGGTATTGACTGAAGATGCCTCATCACTGCATTAAAGCTACACCCAATCTCTAAAATACGGTAACAAGAAACCTAACAAGTTACCAAATAAGGTCCAATTTAAAAGCTAACTTGAAATTAAGCTGCAGAGTTAGCAGTAAGGAATGAGTTCAAGTATGCCACCTGGTCAAAACAGAACAAATTCCCCACAAAGACTATTTTAATTCCCAGTATTAAATATCTGCCAACATGAAAGGCAATACTGTTGAAAAATAAATATTGACTAATATAGGGTCAGTTTTTCTAGACTGAGTATCAGGACACCCACAGCACAGTACACAAACATGGCAGAAAATCAAAATACTGCACCTGCAAGAATCAAGCTTTAACTGACAAAGTCTACTTTGCAACTGTGTCTCTATTCATCCAAGTATCCCTGAAACATCTGACAAATTCCTTCTGAGATGAGATACCATGTCCACCATAAGGTGAAAACCACCTTATTTTCAGAAAAGCCCTCTGTGCTGAAGGCAGAGGGAGTGGGGTGGGGCAGGCAGGCAATGGAATAAAAAAAAAAAAAAACCAACCAACCAACCCCACACTGCATCAATACTATGAGAATCTCTTTAGCACGTACAGAGGCTTGTGTTCACGTACAGACGTAAATGTCCATTTGACAATCACTGAAATATTTGCACCATTAGGAGGTTTGAAACAAGTTCCTGCTTCCTTCCTTTCCTTCAATTAGGCTTTCCCCACACATGACAAACTTCACCCTTTACACCCACTGATGGCTTTGTAGGACTTGCTGTTGGTATTGCTACAAGGTTACCTTTGAGCATACACTAGTATCCTGAGGCACACCAGCCGCTAGCTGCCACCACAACCGCAGAGGGAGCTGCCTTTTCCTCACCTCTGCAGAGCAGCTTGCAGTGTCCCAGCGTTGTCCAAGGCACAGCTCTGGGAAGCCACTCTGAAGCTTTCAGGCTGACAGGCAGAACATCAGCACAGAAAAACAGATGCCTGTACCAAAGGTCTTACGAAGCTAATAAAGTTCTCCATGCTTTCAGGCAATGCAATTGCATTCTGGCAATTAATGAGCAGAATATTTGATGGTACCATGACAGTGTAGTTTAATATTTCTTAGGGCAGGCTCCCATTACAGAAACAATAGATTATGCCAAAATTAAAGATGATTTAGCCCAAAACCTCAAATAGTCTAAGATACAGAAACATCCTCTGCCACAAAAGCAGCTAAAGTTTCTTAGTCTTGATCAACATTCGTCCTACTTCATAACCTCATCGGTATCAATCAAGTCTGTCAAATCACACAAGTACAGGGGACAATTTTTCTCAACGTTGACTCTATTTTTAATAAAGATTTAAGTTCTTACAGGACCCTCTTGTTACAAATATAGATATTTCAAAAGACTCTGAATCCACCTTTATTTTGATAATAAGTACATGTAATTTTTAGATTACAGATTTCTGCAGAAAGCAGATTTTGCACTTACGTATTTTCCTTCACAAACAGAACAGAATTAATGTATCAGATGAACAAAAAGAACAGACACAGCTTCTAAAAAATTATCTGCTAATAAGCAGTATCGTCAGCTTTCTTCATTAGCCAGTTCAAGTAGTAGAGACAATGCATATTTAGACAACCTGACCTACAACAGGTTAAGTTTATTGTCCTTCCTACCACCTCTCCAGTGATAATCCAACAGTGGTAGAAATGAACTACTAGCTAAGTATACCATTGCCAAATGAAAGATTTGGGATCTAGCTCCCTACTCACCTGGTTCTGCAACACTCTACCACATTTAAATAAAGCAGCTAATAGTAACACCTCTGGTAAAATTCTTTATTAGAAGAGTAGATTTTTCTTCTGAGTTACAAGAAAACTGTTTTTCACTGGAATCTTAGTAGGCAGGCACAGCAAATATGAAAGTGAAGGAAACCCTTTAAAAGATCAAAAGAATGCTAAACATGCCCTCACTGCCAGTTGAATTGCAAAAATCCAATTATTAACAAGCAAAGATCTATGGTAGGCTTTCTTGGCAGGTAACGTACTTGTAACCCAAGGACTGAAACTGTCACTGAACATTGACCAATAATGGTAATATGTTGCGAGAAAATTATGAAGTCAGCACTAAAGTTAGGGCACTGACTTGCCTCTAGACTGGGAATTCTAGAGACATAGTTTGACCTCTCAAGGCCCTCAGCATAAACACAAAGAACAAAGTATCAATCTTGCAATACCCACCTGCAATACAGATGAGTAAGCATGCATTAGAGTAACAATATTTTAATAGTGGAAATATTCCTCACGTTCATCAGTAGTTAGAAAAAAATAATGATTTAGGGAAGATTTTTTTAGTTTTATATTTCACCCTCATGACTGATTTTCTATTTCCTTTACTTGTCTAGCTATCATATCAATGGAATGATAAACACTGTCCAAACAGCTGAGCCTTTACCACATGCCCTCAAATAGTTCTGTCTTGTTATGACTCCAGCTAGTCAAGTTATTTTCAGCAAAGGTCATCAAGTTCTGGAGTCCACTGGAAAGAAGGAAAAACAAAAAATCCCAGTATTTGTCAGTTTTATATCTATTGCAGCTGTCAAGGCAAATTATTCTAAAAAGGTATTTGATAAGCAGCCTGAATTGAAGTGTCAAGATAACCCCATTCTTATGAACAAATAGATTTTTTGTTGTTGTTTTTGTTGTTATAGCTTGTTGTCCTTTTCTCTTCCTATAAATCCATATCAATAGCTAAATCTATACCCTAATTCAGAAATCAGGTAATTCTCATGCAGCTCATTATGGTCAGAAATAAGCCTATTTACAAAAATCCAAAGACATCTGGTTCAAAAGGAGGTCTTTATATTGCAGATTTTGAGGTATGACACATCAGCTCAATTCTCCATACTCTGACTGTACCTACACACCTCTTCCAATTGTGTGCAAATCCAGCGTGAAGCTTTACTCAATCACAATTAGTCCAACACGTGTCTTGTAAATGTGCACTTGGATTTTGAAATGTAATTATGCCTCATACATTGCCTGGGAAAAAAAAAAATTAAGTGCTGTATTTATTCCACATAAAATGTTTGGAATGAATAGTAAAAACAAAACCATCCTAGCTACACTTGATAAATATACCTTGGGCTGACCCTGTAGGGATGGAGGGAGAGAGTAGTTCAAATTCCTTGCTTATTCCAGACACATAAGAGGCCACAGCCAGACTGGAACACCATGAGGGCTCATCTCAGGAGATACTGCTTTGCCAGCAGAGAAATGCCTGTGTCAAATGGACTAAACCATTTAACTGACTTCACGTACACCAAATTGCTATGCTATCGTAAACCATGTGTGATCATTACTTGCCTGGACTACACTGAAACTAGCAACCTAGGCCTATATATGCTATTAACTATTTTTTGGCCTGATCACTTCCCCACACATTGTTTACAATCAAAACATTTATTAATTAAAATGCAGCAATCTATGGTTAGTAATTCCCTTGGTGTCTAATTCAAAGTAACATGATTTGTCATTCCTTGCTTCTTCAATATGGAATAGAACAATTCTACCATACGGTACATGCAAATGCTATACAGGAAATAATCACACAATGACTTTTACCAGTATCAGTGTGAAAGGCAATGGTACTTAGCCAATAACAGCATAAAATGGAAGAAGCTGTCAAAGAACCGACTGAAAAACTAAGGTTTGACATGTCACAGTTCATGTTAGTAGCACAGCGATATCTGAAGGGCCAAGCCAGCTACCATGGTCTAAACGGAATGGTCATCTTACACTGAACTTTGAGCTTGTTTTCTTTCTTTGTCCACTTGCCCAAAGCAGGACAGTGATTTGCATGGTTACGCTAGCAATCTTGATATTGATTGCTAGCACTAGTAGCTCTCAGTGCCAGGGCTACTACCGCTGCTTCATTATACTTGGTACTGTCCAAACAAGAGCATACCGGTTTTCTTTGTTCATCACCTTTATAGCAGTGACAGATAGGATTGACTTGTCCTTAATTGTGTATTACTACAATTTTCCAGGGATAATTTCTATCAGTTTCATAAAAGGGATATGAAAATTTCTGTATCATTTTAATAACTATGCCAGAATCAATGCATTTCTATTGACTTAGAAGTGCATTTAGTAGATATTATCATGATTACTCATTACACAATTCAAGGAAAGGTTAATCCATGCAATCGTCGTCGTCCCCCCCCCCCAACCTGAGGAAGACAGTTACTGCTGTGAATTTTCAGAAAGGAATTTACAAGGATTAAGTGTTACCCTGTGTAACTCATGCAATGGAACATGAAAGTTATTCACAGCAATTGTTATCACTGTGTAACTTCACAACAGAGAAAGAACTATACATCAAACATGCCTGCTTAAGATACTGTAGTTACAGAAGGAAAACAGGAAGGTTATGGCCACAGAAAGGTTATTGCCAGAAAAATCAGTGAATAGATGAAGTGCACGCACTTCATGCGGGATATTGTGTTTTTAATTCTGTTGAGATTTCCTCTTCTGTTGTAGAACCCAGCCTACCACTACTGCGCATGACAACACACTCGGATGTAACAACTTACATGTAACTAAAATGGATGCATGAGAGCACCAAGTGTGAAACTGAAAGGGGGAGGACATGAACAAAAAACTGAGTATAAGAACTCCATCAGTTCAACAAAGCACAAAGTATCATTCAGTGCCTACTATGCCAGAACCAGAGGTGTTACTTATGAAGGATCCAGGTTTTTAAATTTATTAAGTGGTTCATTCCAATATTATTACAGTTGTACAACAGATGGGAAAGATGTTCTCTTTGCAGAAAGAGACATTTTAAAACCTGCCTCATTTCTATTTGGTGAGGAGCATGTGATCAAGGAAAGTGCATCTTTGACTGCACAAACAAAAATAATCCAGAAACCTCAACAGAGCAACAAATTTAGAATTTCTTAATCAATCTAAACTTTTTTCTCAATCTAAATATGGCAATTTATGCAAAAGTCTAAAAATAGTATTTTGAGTTCATACAAAACAAGGGAATAACATTTAAAATAACTTAAAACATTTAACACTACCTATCACCTACTGTGATTCTCTTCCAACAAACATTTTGTCCATGTCCTATTGATTTTGCCAGTGTTTATTCATCCTCAAAGATCAGACTGAACATTGGGTCGTGTAATTTATGACCAGATAGGTAGAGAGTTTGCACAGTTTGTAACACTGAATACTCAAGTGTTCTGCATGTGCATAGTAGGAGCTGTTTGTGACAGTTCAATAGGCCCAGACATGTACATGAATCTTTTAAAGCCTTAAGAATAAGAACCACCTTTGTCCATGTCACTCTGGTTTGCCAGATAATGGACAGACAAATTATTAAATTCAATGAATAAACATCTTATAATAAGTAGTTCAACCAGCTGACTCAAAGGTCTTTCAAACTTGCACTGTTGTGTCTGCTGGCCTGTAAAGGACTTACTCAAAGGAGCCCAAATTTCCACTGGAAACAGTTCTCCAACTCTAAATAAACATTTTGTATATTTATAACTATAGTATATATAAAGTATATAACTGTTGCTAGGAGTATGAGAAACTTCAAAATTTAGAGCTTTGTTTTGATACTACCGCTTTTCATTCTACCTGGACCCCATGAATACAAAGATCTGAAAATTTAACAAAAGCATGCTCCTTACCAGTGTCCTATAATAACAGTATTCTTAATCTGAATTAAGTTGACAGGCTTTGTTCAAATTCTAATTAGAAGTCAGCTCTTGGTTCATTTCAGCTGTTCTACCCATTCCTTATTACTACTATATATATATATTAATACATATCTAGACAGACACAAATGTTTCTTGACCAATAATTTGGTTTTACAAACAAATATTTGGCACATCTCACTACAGAAATCCAGGCATTGTAAGTCATTTGGATGAGAATTCCAAGATCACAGGAAGACAGATCAACACCATGCTGACCTGCCGCCTGTCACTTAAGTGTTTTGCTAGAAAACCACCATGCAGTCAGCTGCTACAAAGCAAGAAACCACACAATTATTCCAAGTCAGTGGATTTACGTTTATGCTATTTACATAAAGGAGGGAAATCCAGATGGGGTGGGGAGGCCAATGTGTAGCAACCTTTGCCACTAGCATATACAAACTTCACAGGACATCAAGTTCTGGAGTGCAAAGTAATTCATTACAGCCCATTTGTGTACATCTATACACTCTTAAGAAATTAAGACGTGTTTGCATAGTTACATTTTTTTGAGCCTTTGAACCCTAAACTTTTTTTTTTTTAAATGGGCAGTTGATGATGGTGCTTTTCAGAAGCATCACCCTTAAGACAAAATTGAATTCCAGTTCAAACAGTAGATTAAACTGGACATCTGTTCAATTTTAATAAAGCATCTTTCATTTCATGCAAATCCATTACTGTAAAATGCTGTGTGTCAATGTACTGCTGTTAGCTACTCCAAGAGGCATCAGTATGAAGCGGTGACCTAGCTTTAAACGCTCAGTTCTTACATTGCAGGTAAGCTTCTAGGAACCTGCCAGCAGATACAGTTGGGACATACTTTAAGCAAGATTTTTGAAAAGCTGTCAATATTAGCATAATTTTGCTTCCAGCAGTCTAATGTCATTTTTAATCACTGTTTCTGTCACAGGCAAAAGCAGAGTCTTTCAGTACATCAGAATGTCTCCAGACTTTAAGACATTGCATCTAAGTTTTTTGTGTAAGGCACACATTTCATAACCTCATTTTTAACAAAGTCTTACATAAGTTTTATTCTCACTTTCAAACTGTTACTTTAGGCCTGAACTGTAACATTGAAAAAATGAGCCATCAGCTTCCCTTTTCAGCACTGGAAAGCTTTGTGCAGGACCTGGAGGAGAAGTAGAAACAAAACAGTGATTTTGCACTGTTTGGAGATCCAATGGACCTCTGACAGCAAGTTCCAACTGCCTTTATTTGGCTAACCATCAATGTGGAAAGATCAGCTAGCCAATTCTATATATTGAAGGCTATGAAAACTATTGAAGAATTCCTTCTACTGATAAGAATTCAACTGCACTGAAAGACTAAGCATTATCAAGACTGAAGAACTGGCTCTCCAAATCAACTGTCCCTTCACATGCGCAACATAGCTTATCTTGCCATTCTTGCCTCCTGTGCTTCCTTCCCTCCCAGGAAGTAAATAAGGCAATAGTATCTTCTTAGATATATACTATTTATCCTCACTGCTCTCACTTCTACTTCCTTTGACTTTGGAGAAGAAATCCGCTGCTTTCCAGAACATCCAGAGACCTGATAGAGATTCAGGGTCACACATACAATTCTGCTGCATCCAGTTGCACCTCACCTCTTAGTTCACTTATATCTATTGAGATGAATTACACAGGTGAGTGAATCCTACAACAGTGTCTCATGGAGAACTTCCAAAGTTGAGAGGCTTCTTGCACACGGGAACTTGTTGCTCACACTTTTAGCTTCAAAAGGATGGAGCCGCTACTACATTTGTTACCCGTTGGTTTTGCACAAACTAGGGAAGATATGCACGTTAAGAGTCTCCTTTGCACCAAGTTAGTTCCTTTTTAAATGCATTTATACTAAATGATTTTTTTAATAGGGAACAAAAAAACGTTTCTGTAGAACAAGCCATTAGCAGTCTCAAGTGTGGAAGCAGCCTAAGTGCTCAAGTTGCCTCCAGCAGTAAAGATGGCACAGCCTTCTAAACAGCATTAAACATTTAGGGACCTAAGCTACTAATGAAACATACTAATTCTTAAGCCACTAATATACGGACGTAAATGCAGTCTTACACACAAACATAAGCAGGTAACACCTTATGCGAGCCACCCTGAAAACAGATTAAAGCATACTTATTAGCTATATGGTTAAGTGCTTACTTAGGACGAGACAGTGCATAAGCATGCTTTTCTCTTAAGTACAAGTGCACAGGTGGCTAAACAGGAAAATTCTCTACTACATAACATGCAACTTTATTAACAAATCAGTATTTTTCAAACTCAAACACAAGTTAGAGTCAAATGAAACTCAAAACTCAAGGCAGAAGTGAAAATTAAACTACTCCTGTATGTTTCATATGCAAAAAAATCTGAATTTGACTGTCAACTTTTTCTTTTTTCTTTTCTTTTTTCTTCTTTTTTTTTTTTTTTTGAGATGGAAAAGGAATACTTTTGAGGTTGCAGAATCTGAAAAACATTTATCTCAAAAGACTTTTTTTTTAGAAAGGTTAAGCAACTAAAAGCTTGGACATTACAGCTAAAATTAGTAATCCTGACAGAAGATGCTCATTGCTATACTTGATTATTAATAAAGTGATTTAATTTTACCCTCTTCCCTGAAACCACAGGCTAATGATGAAGAGCAGAGGCTACTGTGAGAATCTGGGAATCCTGCCAGTTCCTAGTTCATTTGGATCTATCAAAAGGTCAAGTACAGCCTAAGCACCAGAGCCAATAAAGAGGCATTGCCATCTTTCATTACTGCAGACAGGAGCTAACCAGGATGCCATAAAAATCCACCCCTCTAAAGCAGCTAGTTATATACAGAATCACATCATAAACTTTTTCCAGAGCTATCTATTGCCACCTGAGAATAGCACATGGCCAAGTAAATCCAGTGCAGACACAACTCATAGGTCTCGCAAAGAATACACATCCTCTCAGCACCTCCAGTTTGGTATCTCCCCAATCTGAGGCTAATGCAAGGAAGAGGCACCTGCATGATGGCCTTTCACTCAGATTAATTTCCTCTATCACCAGCTCTTAGTCTCCAGTTTTCAAAACACCTTTTTCTTCTCCAGCATTGTCACATATTAAACCCATGCAGTTTCAGCATACTATGATCTGCTGATATAATCCAGTCACTTTGGAATTCTGCTCGTGGATCAGAAGCCTGTACGGAATCCCATACAGAAGAGATACCATAGAACCCTGTTGCTATCAGTAAGTGAACTGAACTTAGACCACACAGTGGAAGCAACACTGACACATTGTGACTAAATGGCATATTAATTTAAGATCTTTACGAGCATGAAACTTTTGACAAGAAATCAAAGCTATCACAATCTATTGTTTCTCAAAGTAACAGTTCAGTAATATACATTGTTTTGAAAACACTTTAAGTTCCAAGAAGGAAACATTTTCTGAGACACTCTGATCAAATAATTCCATCATAAAATGCTTATAGATACACTTTCCTCCCACCCCTCTATCTGGGCTCACAAGGACAATAAGGAGGGAGCACGTCAATGTAACCTAAATTGTTCCAAGCCAGCCTTTATTCTTCACACGCAAATAATTATAAACAATGGTGTTAGGCCATTCCAGACTTAATGGGTTCCCTGGGACCATATCATTAAGTAAAATGGAAAATCCAAATAAGAAAGTTGATTTTTTTCAGTGTATTTGACACCACCTTTGGGAAGTGAACAAAGACACACTGTCAAAAGCAGAAATGTGCACAAAATGTTACCGTTTGTTGCCCATGAATGCAGAGGTATACTTACTTAACGAAAGAAATTCCACTGCTCTCCTGAGATTTCCTCCCTCTAGTTGAATTTAGTGCCAAGTTCACTCAGCTAAAGTTTGGGTTGTGTTAGCATGCCAGATGCAAGTTCCTGTAAGTCAGGTCTGTTAGTCAAAAATTATGTGCCAAGCAAAAACTTGGTCTTACATAGTAACCTAAAAGTCACATCAATTAAAAAATGACCATCAACAGACCATCCTTGGCCCTTACTTTACACAATTCAAGCACTGCTTTTAATTGAAAATACTTGATAAATAAAAACATTTACCTATTGTGCAGCCTAATTTTGTGTAATTTCTTTTCCAGCTATGTCTTTTGTACATGTTAAGAGATCACAAATTTCTACATTGCTCAGTGACTACAGTATGGCCTCTGAAGTGTCTTAAGTTCCTTCAGAAGCTTCAGCTTCTTCTGAAGTAACACTCAGGTGACAAATTCTTTTCATATGAAAACCATCAATGTAAGACAAGTATTCACTAGAACGTGGTCAAAAGAACTTAGGAAGTACAAGGACAGGTCCTGGCAGGACCAGGGAAGCAGCTTTGTATGGGACAGCAAGACAGGAATAGGGAAGATCTTAAACCAAGAGGAATATAATTTAATTAAAAATGAGAGGGGAAAAAGAATAGAAGCTGTCTCATTTGAAACAAAGTATGCCTGGTACCAAAATTTCCATAGTTTCAAGTGGATATGTACATTACATTACACTACCAATATCTGCTACTATAAGGAAGAACAAGCAGAATTAGATCCATGACTCTCAAATACCAGAACAAAACATTAGTGCAAACACTACAACTGAACCAGACTTGGGTTTATTTTTTTCTGAAAAACTGTTAAAGAAAATTTGTGTTGGTTTTAATTTTTTAACACAAAATTTTATATTTTTAACAAAAAGATATGCTGTATGAAATGTATACATAGACTTCAGATTTTCTCTTTTTATCCAAAAATAAGCTGGAAAGCTTCTTACTAAAACTTAAATGAATTGGAAAGCCCCCAAACAGCTTTTATGTAAAAGCACTGATCTATTTTTTTCCTATGAAAATATAATTCATAAATACTGCTTTACATTAAATACACAACTACTTTTAAATATGATGTGGGTTTTCAATATATTTTTTAAATAAACTAACATTAGGGCTACAGCAAAGTCTGCAAAATGAACTATGCAGAAACAGGGCATGCAGTGTGTAAGTACACAGTAATTGTGGTAAGCCAAAGTGCCACAGCATATGTGATCAGATGGACTAGATATATCTAGGTTGTCATTTAATGTTAGCCAATTGCTTAGAAAAGCCACACCACTGAGCAAAAAAATTTTTCGCTTGTCCGAGATTTTCTTCATTTTAATTGCAATAAAAAATAAAAATAGAAGGTAGAGGACAAAACTTTCTTTTGTTTGGGTTATACTCAGTTAACACTTCATAAAAAAAATATATTTGTTTCAAGCAGTACAATCAAACCTGAAAAAACTCTGTAAGCCACAAATATCTCTAATAGAACTGTTACAGAATTATATTATCAAATTAAAGACTACTGACCAGTATGCTTACTGTCCTATGAAACAGGCACATCACCAAGAAAAATATGCCATTGCATCAATAACATGAACCTATTTTATCCACACAAGATGAAATCAGCAAGCAATGAGACATGAATGAATTGCTGGGAAAGTTTATTTTTAAACACTGACTTGACACAGAATATACTCTGCAATACAATCTCTGACGTTAATTCATTAAATTCAGAACATTCAAACAGGTAAATAATTTCAAGACAGAACAATCACCAGTTTTGCTTTAAAACATTTAATGATTTCATTACAGCAAACTAAGAACAAACTACTACATAAACAATTAAACCCCCACTTATACCAAAGTACCATAGAGAATCATAGGTCCTATTTTGAAGTTTGTAAAAGCAGCACAGTAATGCCTTTGCAAATTAGTCTTCATACTTCATACAGAGCATGTAGCAGAACTACTAGCAAAACAGAAGCTGGTTTTCTCTGAACACTAATTAGAAACTCAAGAATGCAAGTCATAAGGGCAGGAAGACAGACAAATCCTTAAGAAAAATATGACTTACCAGACAGACAAGTTTAGCTGTGTCTCAAATGCAGAGGAAGTAAGAAATTTCTGTGTATGTAGATCTTGTTTATTTAGCCCTTTATGAAGGTTTCTCTCAAGAAATTAATTTAACTTGCATGCAAGAGTCTGCAAAAGAAAAGAGAAAGAATCTGAGCTGCTGGCTGATGTTTATTCTAAGAACATTTGAGCTATTTTCAGCAGCAATGGGCTTGCCTACAATCAAAATGAAAATGCAATACAGAATAACCAGGCTCTCAACCCAAGCTAAAAAAAAAAAAAATAAAAAAAAATCAGGAAATCCATAGCAAAAAACTTTGTTCGCTGTCCAAATTTTTATTTAAAGAAACAGAAAGAGCAGGGAACAACCACTGTGGATGGTGAACAAAAAAATACTTTTAAAAGGAAATCTGGGACCTTGAAGACTATTACCTGTAGCTCAGGAAATGAACCACCATGGATTTTTTTTTTTAATGTGAAAACCACATTTTGAGTTTGGTCATCTCTAAAGATGCTTTGCCTTCTTTACACAAGGGCTCATCTGAGATGGAAGTATTTCTATTCGCATTTAAGTGCATCCTGTCTGGCTGGTATACACATCTTAGCACAGGACAAATCAGTTTACCAAGACTGAAGCCAGTAGTTTGTTTCTAGTTTGCATCTTAAGTTTCAAGTTTCAGCACCAGTGCTGTTTTGGATGCTTAGTGACCTGAAGCTGCTGGCACTCCATTTTTTCTACCAGGACCATTCAGTGACATGATAAAGATCTCACTGCCCTCTTCTGCCACATCCCCAACCAGCCAGCTTACCCTCCCATAATGTAAAAATACTGGGAGACGTAAAGTACAAATACAAATTAATGACTACAGAAAAAAAAACCAAAACATCTTGATGGGTACATAACAGCTAATTACTTTGAAGTTTCACACAACACAGGTAAACTAAGTCAGTGAAAAAACACCATTGTTGTTTAACTTTTTGCAGCTTCTTTTGGTACAGGAAGAAGCTTCCAAGATGTCCCTCTATATATCTCAGCAATTCTGACAGACACAACTTACTTTGCTTTACCATAACAACTTTTCATACATGTCCACATAGTTAGGCACTGCCACTGAAAAACTTGTTACTTTTATTCAAGGAAATGTTATGAGATTTGAAGTTACTCTCTACTCAAAACCTTCAACAGGCTGGTGTGAGAAAATTAGAAAATGTTTCAGTATCTATTAGATTTCCAATTAAGGCTACTTAAGCACAGTCATCTGAAAATGTTTTAGAATGCCATGGGTCACCTTAATTTCTAATTTATTTGTGAACAGTAACTATTTGAAAGGTATACTGACACATGAAACAGGATGCCAGACACACAGGCTATTTAGTAAACCATTAAAATAGTAAAGCAATGCTCACTTAAAAACAAACAAAAAGCATATTTGTTCCTGAAGACTCATATAAAAATCATTGCTATAATACACTTACAACAATAATGAAAAAGCTGCCGAGTATGAAAATATAGCACAAATTCTTTCTGGATAGCTCAAAAACATCCCTTCCATTTGATCCCAACTATTTTTAATATTACTGTAGTTAAAAGTAGCTACAACAAAAAAACACAATTCCACAAACTCTAAATACCAACCCATTAAATTAATCATTATTGCTGCTTCATTCCAAATGGCTAGTTTAGGACTATTATTTTACCACAAAACTAGTTCACAGACATTAAAAACCTCAGTTTATATTTAACTTGAGATCCATGAATAAAGAGATTTAAGGACTCCCATAGCTTAAATTTCAGACAGTGTGTCAATTACAGCCAACTTGAGAGCTGTAATGGTCAGGTAGAACATGCAGTATAGTTTGTAAATAAATACAAGATCTGTATGTACCAGACCACTAGTGCAAGATGCTACATTACCTTGCTATCCATAACACTTCCATCTGGTGGTTACAAGCTAAATCAGCAAATATCTGTACGCCAAATACTAATACTACGCAAATATGAAAATTGAAGAATGTGTTAAAATCATTATTAGCAGTATCAATTTACTACTGAAGTAATTGAATACACAATGCTTTGCAGCACAGCATTTCTTTTCTGAAGCATTTTCTCAGAAGGCAGATTTACCATCAGCGCTTAACCTATTTTGGTACCTTTTTTCTTCATACACTTTCTGCAGCTGTTTTCGTGTAAATAACAATTTACCCATTAGTATTTATAGCCTTTACTAAACATGACAAAAGCACTGTTGCTGAGATGTGCTTTAACTATTGGATATAAATCAGATGATCTTTAGCTACAGGAAACATTAGATGCCATAAATTTCACATATGCCATCTAGGTCTCAGAGAAATGTATCTGTGTGCTAATTAGTAAAACAGACAAATAAGTCACTACTACCAAGATTACCACCTTATGCTTTTCAGAGACTGATAATAATCGTATCTCCTATTTTGTGGCTATCAGCAATGCTAAAATCAAGCATATAATTTCTTTAGTGGCACACTGCACTGCAATTTAATCAATGGTTCATATTGAGCAATTCAAACATGACCAAGAAGTGTACAGTTCACACTGCTAATGTGGGTACTTGGTGGAAGTCTGCAAGAGCTCCATGACCAGATGCTACAGGACAGATTTCTGATAAACGAGAAGAATCTTTATAGATGAGAAATACAGAAAATTGCTGATAGACAAAAAAGCTACATACCTGTTCCAGTGCACATATTCATATAAAGGAAATATAAACTTTTCTAGATCTAACCTTTCAAACACAGTTGACTCACTGAAGCTTCACATGGAATGGCTGAAGAATCCTCCTTTTGAGAAGTTTCTCTGTGTACATTTCAAGATGTGTAGATGAACACTATACAACTAGGTGTAATGACTTTTTTCTTTTTTTATTATTCTATACATGTTTGTATTCAGATCTTTCAATGGTAGTGGAATATCTTCTAGTAACATGATAATGTGTCTAAATGAATTACATGTTACCTGCCCCAGGAAGAAAGGAGGAGTATGGATAAGGTTTTTTTTTTTCATTTTTTATTTTTTCCAAATAACCACATTTCTTGAATTTGAACTGAACTATGACAGATAACATTAAATGCATTTAACATTAGAGAACACAAGCACAATGCATGAGCTGCGCATTTGCAAATGTCTCTTAAGAGAGTTCATTCATAGAACCGACAATTTCAATCTCTGAAATGAGTATTTCCCATATTACAGAAAAAATCTACAGGACAGGAGGGAAGCCATCAACCACATGCTTTGTCCTGAACTTCAGCTAGTCTTGCACATGTCTTGGACACATATGATCCTGAAGGATCTTAAAAATACGAACTTTTTTTCAATGTCTCAGGTGTGCTTTCAGTAGCTTTCACTGCTGAAAAGCAACGGAGCTATGAAGAAGGGTGGCCGTTCTCCTGGATGGAATGGAATATCTAGTTACACATAGATCATATAAACCATCGCTTGTGGTTGTTCCTACATAATGTAAAATAAACAAAAAACACATGGACACATGCATTAACTGAACCTACTGCCAGGCATGCCTGCCTTCAGACAAATGCATCATATGCCTATAAAGCCAAAGGATGAAAATAGATGGGAAAAGATTAATCTCCAGTGACATCAGTTTAATTTCTAAAGTTCAGCTAGATGATGCGAACCTAAAATACTAACATCAGATGTGTTGTAATTGGCCTTCACCTATGCTCAGTATGAACATGCTCAAGAATGAAAGGGTGACAATGGTCACACAAGTTGATCAGAACAAATACCTGAAGAGTCTGTTTCTTGAGAATTGGTTTGAGGTTCATTTCTTTGATAGAAATAGTCAACACCTCACTTGGAACATTTCTGCTCTATTTCATTCATATCTGACAAGATATTTACAAGTACCACAAATCTACTAAAAAATTACTTACCGATTGTTAGTTTATACTTTTTCTCCTACTTAATATATTAGGATCAATCATTACGTGTTAGCATAGGAAACCTGGTATAAATTGCCCACCAACGAGAGGTTCATTTTTATATGTAAACTTCTTTGGAAAAGAATAGAAGAAAAATTAGGTCAGCTCCTTTCTCCTACTCCAAAATTTCTAGGGCCTTGTTAACCATAAAAGCTTCTTAAATTCTCACTAGGGCAAATCTATGCACTGATCAAAAGTCACGCTAAACTTCCAATTAAGCACAGTAATCAAGGCTTGACTGAGGTTAACAGGTAGGAGATTTTTAGGTAGGAAAGCACTGCAGACAGCCGTCTTCTGTATTAACAGTTATTGCCCTCCCCCCTATTGTTAAATGCACTTGGCATTCTGTCCAGGTTACTTCTAAATACATCTTGATGCCCTATGTCATCATGCATGCCTCATGTAGTGGCGATAGCTTAAGAATTGTTGTATTAGAACGACAGCACATATAACAATGGGTACAAATACACATGCAGTTTTCTTCAGTTAGCTATGTATAAAAAGGTACTTCAGAATTTTTCTAGACCATTATATGAAGAACTCCTGAAAAACCTTCAACATTAAAAAAAAAAATCACATTAACAACAAATCCTGAATGTCAGTCTCTACTACAGTTTCATTAGAGCTACACATTGAAAAAGGTGGATCATCTGTTGAAAAAAAAAAAATTGACTCAAACTTTCAAAACATAGGATTTCACATTGCAAGAAAGAATATGTAGGCAGCCAAGTTACTGTGACAGTTACATCTGACGCTCTTTTTTTAACCCTAAAAAAAACCATAAGTCACCTCAGTGAACTACTCATGGTGATTATGTTAAAATTCAAAAATTCTCCCAGAGCGGCTACAAAGCAGTCTTGCTCTTATGTACGTATCTGTCCCAGCACACATGGCAACAGAATCTTTGGTCAAGACATTTCAAGAAGTGGGAAGTTATCTACATCCCTCAGGGGCAATGAATTGCAACCTGTGTGAATAGTACAGAAGTGACACACACAGCATTTACTGCTGCTTTATGGCTTCATAATTCCCATACTGAAGCTCTGATTAGAAAACTCTCATCTTTAAGGAAACTTTCAAAGAAGACTGAAGTTTGTTGAAGCCCATACAATGGAACATTTTTTTTTTATTGCTCTGTTAGCACATTGATTTCCCACATAAGCAATTTTGTTCTCCAGTATCTCAGTATATCCCAAAATAGCTCTCCGCACTAAAAAAGTAGAGTGCTCTACTCTGCCTAAAGAGGTTGGGGTTTTTTCCATCATTTCCTTCAAACAATTAATGGTGGATGGCCCACCTCACTAATATCATTAGGTAATAACAAAGTTATTAAACTTTTCTCTCCAAGTTTGGTATAAGAGTGTTTCATCCCTCTGTAACTCACTGGAAAAATCTTGGAAACTGGGAAGGAAGACCAAAAAGAAGCAGCTTGGAATTGTGTTTTTTTTTGGCTTGCGTTCCTCAGAAAGCACTCAAGAGCCAGCCAAGAGTTATCAGGCAATCTCTGATCCAGCAGAATATCTAAGAAGCCTGAATTTGTTACAGAAGTGTTTTACTGATAACTCACACCTTTGAAAGATGCAGATCAAGACATCAAGTACAAAGAAACATGCTCTCACTTCATTAACATCAACTGATGTTTGTACAAAATGGCAGATGTTTGATGAAGAGTTGCCTCTGCTGTTGCTCTCTAGAACAGCAGATCTGCGTTCTCTTTAAAAGACACCATCTGTCTTTAGCTATATTCAGTTCTCATTTTTTACTTTGGAATTTGTTAAGTCTGCTCCCCACGCCCGATTATAATAAAATTTTGTCTGGTGATAGAAAAAAATTATGAGACTGAAAACCCTAGCCAGATTTTTGTGAAAGACATTTTGTAAACAAGCAGCTCTGCCATCACAGTAAGTTGAGTTTACCATACGACTTCAATTTGCTCTTCAGGAATCTTGATGTATCTGAGAACTTTTACAAAAGCTCTAAAGTGTCACTGACTGTCTTTATGGCTAGATGTTTCTGAAGATGGGAAAGGCTTTGATATAGAGGCAGCATCTATGAACTTGTGACCTTCTTTACGCTTCTTTGAGATCTAATACACTAAAACCAAAACAACATAAGATGCTTATCAAGACAAAACATCTCTGGAAAATTAATCTGTTTCCTAAATAGAAGCTGGAAAGATGGCTAGTACCAGATTTTCTGCCAGTCACCTTTGGCAAAACTGGATTGAATTTCATTGCTGCAGATTTAGTTTGGTATCTAAGGTCTCAAACCCAATGTTTTGTGAGTCATTGAAATGGTTGTAATTTTTAGTATGTGTAATAACAGCATTATATAATATAGAATCCTTTAAAAATTACAATACCTTTAAATGAGCACCAAATAAATACATTAAAACATGACACTCTCAAGCCTGAAATGAAATCACATGTATTTAAAAAAAAACAACTATTAAAAGCATATTATCTAAATATTTAGACCCTCTTGGTCACCTGTTGTAACCAATTCCAGTGCTTACATCAATTCCATATAACTAGCAACAAACCATGTAACTGCTCTCCTAATGATGTGAAAAGCACTACAGTCACTGCAGCTATCACTATGAAACTGGACCAAGAGAATGATATGCCTGCTAAGAGCACTATTTTGCTAGTAAAACTAACTTCCTCTGTTCCAAGAGTAAACAGTTAAGAACGTATGGGGAAATAAGTATGAAAAGGCCTTTTCAGGAAATGGAGAACAGAAGCTTATTGTTTATCTTGCTCTTAGTACACACCACTAGTCCATTGTTTCAAGAACTTTGTACAAGGTTATTTGTCTTTCAGACTAATTTTCTTCTAGAATGTGTTCAACTACTGTGTAAGGTTGTGGGGTTTTTGGCGGGGAGGGTGATGGGGGCATTAGGGAACAGGGTTTCCCTGAAGGCTGAAACTTCAGACACGTAAACAAGCTAGGACTCTAGATCTGCAATGCTTATCGTGACTTACCAGCTCAGATGACTGGGTTTGTTGAACTAGCTGTTCCAAAGGATTTTTGAGCCCAAATACAAAGTGACCATCTTTAAAATACCCATTTTACACAAATGCAAATTCTTCAGCATCTATATATCTTTTAAGAGTAAAGTTCCCAGTTACCTGAAATTCTCCTGCTGGACCAAGCAAGTGGTGTCTCACCCTGATGAAACCACTTTGGTGACAGCTGCCACATACAAACTTGTGTTTTATCAACCTTGTGTCTGAGACCCAAACATCCATCAGATTCTCAGGTTATTTTCACTCTTCATAAAAACTGTGGAAGATGGTGTTAGCCTACCACATTTTATTTTTTTAGAAAACACTGTACTGATGGTCATTAAAACATCTGCCACAGATACTGAAAACCTGGATTAAATTTCCAGAAGGATTTACAGTCACATCTCCCACTTCGCTGACACAGGATACTAAGCATCAAGCTACTGTCTGGTCTTTTGAGGACACCAGCCCATCTTTCATAGACTAATTACAGACTTCATGTGGCTCACAGAGCAAGAGCCTGACTCTCTCCCTCTAGCTTAATAAAGAGAATCTACCTAGGAGAAAGGAAAATTTGAGTGACTGCCTCTCCTCCAGTTACTCTGAAATATTAACACTCAAACAATATACTCTGAAACACTAACACGTTCTGACAGTTGGCCATTGATAAGACTGTGCCCCCTTCTCAAGGGAGAACTGCCATCACTAGGCTGAGGCCATGCATGCTCCTGTGCACAGCTGCTACTCTCAGTCTCAAGCTAGCTGGTCCATGCAAAGCAAAAGAAATTCACAGAAGAAACACAAGTCCCAGTTCCCTCCTTTCACTTCACAAAGATTCATGTTACAGAGCGCACAGGCCTAATGCCATTCTGCTCTTTCTTAAACCAGTAGATTATGGCCAGACCAGCTTTACACCTCCGCACTCTGTATTAAGTTTCTGTT
The DNA here is from genome assembly GCF_000737465.1 of Haliaeetus leucocephalus. Classification (NCBI taxonomy): domain Eukaryota; kingdom Metazoa; phylum Chordata; class Aves; order Accipitriformes; family Accipitridae; genus Haliaeetus; species Haliaeetus leucocephalus. Next base: position 7,322,769 of record NW_010972720.1, read on the forward strand.
CCAATTACCATGACTAAATCCACAAAGGAATTTAGGCTCCTCAATAATTAACACAATGGTGTTCAGCCAATTTGCTAAGCTGCCAATTTAGTAAAGAAAAAATAAGGGACCTATATAAAAAACAGCCCTTAGCTTTACCAATCAAGTAATTTCAACATTTTCTGCTACTCATAGCATAGAGGGTAGGGGACAGCAGACTTACTGCAACTGAAGCTTTCAGGCACTGAAGTCCAGGGTGAAGGGAATAATACTTGTAACCTCAAATGAGTACAAACCCTCTCACTAGAAGTCAAACAACAGGTACACACAGTATACAGAACTATCTTTCCTTAAATGTTCCTTTAGTCAGTTTATTCATTTTGCTACTATAATCCACTTAACTGAAAACACAACCTAAAGACATAAGCAACTGTGCAAAGCTTTGAAGGCTTCCAGCTACGGGTAGGTAACACTTCGGCATTTTAGAATACAAGCTAATACTGGCAGAGTCTGATATTTTTCTGATTTTTTTTTTTTTTCAATTCAAAAGACTCATCTCAAAGGTGATATCTGGTTCTCAGCAAGACCCAACCTTTGCATTTGCATTTCCTACCTCTAATTGCAATGTAGGATATTAACATCATAAAAACAGCTAAAGTCAGCCAAAGCTCATTGAGATACAATTGCTTCAGCAAACTCTCAGTTTGCTGCTCACAGTTTCACACAATCATGACAGCTACAAGTCCTTCAGGCTGCAAAGGAGGTATGTAGTTCAAGAGCTCAGGTACGTGCAACCAGTGGACTTCAGCCATTTGCAGCTACACTACCTCCACCTTTGCCCACCTTCATGTTGCTTATTGGTGAGAAAAGCTGATACCAAAATGCCCGAGTCTACCACACCAGCTCCTGCTCCCAATAAGAACTCCAAGAATGCTGTCACCAAAACCTGAGAGAACGGCTACAAGCAACATAAGAATAGCACAAAGGAGGGTTACTGCATCCATCAGTACCAGGTGCTGAAGCAGATCCATCATGAGACCAGTCAGTATCCTAACCAAGGCCATGGGCATCATGAACACCTTTGTCAATGACATTACTGAATGTATCACTGGAAAAGCATGTCACCTGGCACATCACAAGGAATGCTTGACCATCAGTTCCTGAGAGGTAGAGTCTGCCACACACTAGGAGCTGCCCAGACAGCTGGCCAACTGTGCCATGCCCAAGGGCATCAAGGCTATTGGGCAAATACAGCAGCTCCCAGACCTAAAATGTGCTTTTGCCCAAGGACTTGGGGGTACTGGTGGATGAAAAGCTGGACGTGAGCTGGCAATGTGCGCTTGCAGTCCAGAAAGCCAACCGTATCCTGGGCCGCATCAAAAGAAGTGGGGCCATGTCCTGGTTTCAGCTGGGATAGAGTTAATTGTCTTCCTAGTAGCTGGTACAGTGCTATGTTTTGAGTTAGGTATGAGAAGAATGTTGATAACACTGATGTTTTCAGTTGGTGCTAAGTAGTGTTTAGACTAAAGTCAAGGATTTTTCAGCTTCTCATGCCCAGCCAGCAAGAAGGCTGGAGGGGCACAAGAAGTTGGGAGGGGACACAGCCAGGGCAGCTGACCCAAACTGGCCAAAGGGGTATTCCATACCATCTGACATCACATCTAGTGTATAAACTGGGGGGAGTGGGGGCGGGGAATCGCCTCTCGGGGACTAACTGGCTGTCGATCGGCAGGTGGTGAGCAATTGCACTGTGCATCACTTGTATATTCCAATCCTTTTCTTATTACTGTTGTCACTTTATTAGTGTTATCATTATCATTATTAGTTTCTTCTTTTCTGTTCCATTAAACCATTCTTATCTCAACCCACGAGTTTTACTTCTTTTCCCGATTTTCTCCCCCATCCCACTGGATGAGGGGGGGAGTGAGTGAGTGGCTGCGTGGTGCTTAGTTACTGGCTGGGGTTAAACCACGACAGGCCAGCAGATCAAGAGAGGCGATTCTGCCCCTCTACTCCACTCTGGTGAGACATCACCTGGAGTACTGCATCCAGCTGTGGAGTCCTCAGTACAGGAAAGACATGGACCTGTTGGAGCAGGTCCAGAGGAGGGCCACAAAAACGATCAGAGGGATGGAACACCTCTCCTAGGAGGACAGGCTGAGAGAGTTGTGGTTGTTTAGCCTGGAGAAGAAAAGGCTCCAGGGAGACCTTATTGCAGCCTTTCAATACTTGAAGAGGGCTTATAAGAAAGATGGGGACAGACTTTTCAGTAGGGCCTGTAGTGATAGGACAAGGGGTAATGGTTTTAAACTAAAAGGGTAAATTCAGACTAGACACAAGGAAGAAATTTTTTTATGATGAGGGTGCTGAAACACTGGAACAGGTTTCCCAGAGAGGCGGTAGATGCCCCATCCCTGGAAACATTCAAGGTCAGATTGGAGGGGGCTTTGAGCAACCTGATCTAGTTGAAGATGTTCCTGCTCACTGGGGGAGCGGGGGGGAAGAGGGGTTGGACTAGATGACCTTTGAAGTTCCCTTCCAACCCAAACCATTATATTATTCTGTGATTCTATCTGCATCAGATTCTGGCAGAACTTGAAGTCAACTTGAACTCTCCTTATGACCACGTGCTTTTACCCCAAACCACACATTCTTATGCCTTCACATGAGTTGTTTCTATAGACTGATTCTGAAGGGATTTTTGATGGGATAGTAGTGACAGGCTGGTTATTCATGAAGGGTGTGAAAAGAGATCTGGCTACAAACCAAGCCATGCCAGCTTGTAGGAAGTCACAAACCATTCTGATATCAGAAGCAGCAGACTGAATTTGAGTCAGTTCTCCTATGATCCCTCATATCATCAAAGAAGGGGGATCTCCAGGTCATCTTGTTCATCTGCTTCATAACAGCAAAATCCACAGTAGAAGTATCATTCCTGACAGACATTTGATCAGTCTGTTTCAGAAGGAATCCAGCAAGAAAGATATTCCAACTTCTTTAGACACTCCAGTACTTAATTACCTGCAGCATTAATTTTTTTCCCTAGCTCTAACCAAAGTATCCTTTCCTGTAATTTAAGCCTGTAATGTAGTAGTTCAGGTGATTTAGATGTACAGAATCAAGCTCAAACATACACAGCAAGTCAAAGCAGAACCAGAGCTGCCCAACTGCCAGCCTACACCTTCTTTATATTTCATTGCACACAGACAGCACAGCAAGTTTGAGGGCCTGCAGGGTAGCCATAGATATCAGCGAGGCTTAGCCAATAGATAACACTAAAGGAAGTAATATGACTTTAAGAAAATACTGTTGGATTGAGACTTAGCTCAAAATATCACAGATTTAGAAATTACCTTATGCAATAGTGGAGCTGAATCACTGCTTTCTTTAAAGGTGTCATGGACTGTCCGCCCCTTGTAATCAGCTCAGTGGGCACAGTAAAGCTGCTTTGCATCCTTCCACTTTTAATAAGCTAGAACTGGCCTGTCAAGCTTGTGGCTTCATGCTATTGGCAGGCACAGACTTATAAGACTACACAATAAAGACAATAGATAAATTATACACAGCACGAACTATGATTCCTGCAGAGAGGTTCAAAAGCTCTAGGGCTGCATGAGCCTGAAAGGAAAACCCAGGGCATCAGAGTGTGATCAGTATCGATGTACCTCTTAGCTAGAAACTAAGACTCTCAAGGCTTTATGAAATTGAGCGTGACCCCCAAAATAGGCTTTAACACATACCAAGTTGTTGGTGATTCCCAGAGAGAGGCAGACAGTAGCTGCCTCATGTTGTCTTCCCCACTCACACATCAGTAGATAAATGTAAGGACTCAACATGTAAATTCATCTGCCATTGGTCAGAGCAGTATCATCACTGGATGTATACAGCTGGATGTTATTACATAGCAGCATGCTCATACTGCCTTGAAAGGCCAAAGCTACAGTATCTTGTTAACTATACATTTTGCTCAGAATTGTACAAGACAGTTTCATGCCCTGGAGAACTTGCAACTGGATTTTTTGGATTTGAAAATCCAGACACCCCAACTGCAATATTATTGAAACTGAACCTTTCTAGGCAATCCAAATACACACTGTTACTTTGAGGACAGATAAATTACATAAGCAAGTTAAAGGGAGTGATACAGCAGCAGGAAGCTGCTAAACGATGTTTCTTTTCTTGGTGATGGCAAATCACCTGGGCAATCTCCTCTTCTGCAGTATGATGTATTAAGATTAACAGGAAGTCCCTAAAGCAGAAAACTGATCCCTTCCTATTCAAATCTCTTTATTCCTGAAGATCATAATTTCTCCAGAGATTTGACAGTTCCTCACACTAGTAGCTTGGAAGGAACAGAGGACTTGGCTTCTAGAAGTTCTTCAGCTTCCAAAGGTGAAGTTATAGCACAATGCAAACATTCCCCACTGTATACTCTATCCACAATTCTAACCCTTAGACAAGGATCACTATAAGCAACAATGGACTAATCGAAGTTTGCACTTAAGAAAACTAATAGTCAGTGTCTTCTGGTATCCTCTGCTTCTAAAATGGCCTGAAAGCTTTACACATATGGAAAAACAAAATTGAGAAGCTGAAAGGTAATTTTGCGCTACTGAGTTTATACAGGATAGTTAATCATCCCAGTTTTCTATCCTACCTCCTGAAAGAGAACGTAGAGATAAAAAGGTTGTCAAAGTAGCGTTGTACATAAAAACATCAGAAGTAGACATATTAGACATATCGCAGAAGTTTAACTATTACAAATTTAGTGCCCCAAACCCATTAAGCTCCTTGCATTGACTTGCCTTCTGCCACGAACCCCATGACTTGCAATTTAAGCTTACACACATTTGATTCCTACAGCAATTAAACAAACTGTTTATAAAGAAAACATTAGAAAAGCACTTATTGTTAATTTTTTAGCCTTTGCATTCTGATCAGCAGGGTGAAAAAATGACATACGATCAACAGTTCTCCAAAGACTAGCGTTTGAAACCAGAGTACAACAATAGAGTGGGGGAAATCACTAATAGTTTTACATCGTATCTGTACACCTTTTGGTTATTTATAACAAAATCAGCTTACAATAGACTGGTGGCATGAACTAGAAACACGTGAGTAGAGATCAAAGTCTAAACTGTCCCTAAGACGAGTACTTCATTTTTATAGTACTTTTAGAAATAGAAACAGCATTGAAATATAAACAAAACTCTATGCTAACAACTGTTATGTGATCCATACCTAAAGAAGTCAACATATGAAATCTGTTTATGATACAATACTGAAGCATTGCTCATTGCTCCCTTTGTAAAGAAAACATGATATCTCTATTTCCTGATTCATCCTCTTCATGAAACTAAGGTGACCCCTTACCTTGATTTAGATGGTGACATTTCAAACTTTCAGGTGTGTCTGATACAAACAGCACAGAAAGTTAAGCATGATAAAACACCAAAACCACACTGATCTCAATTTGCAAGTCTAGTTAACATTTGTAGGATCCCAGGTTGAAATGCACAGCATAATTTGAAAGTAACTTCTGATGTTCAACAAGTTTTAGGAGGCAGAACTAATTATGTATCTACCAGGACATCAAAAAATATGATAAAATGCGTGTATATACACATGTAAAGCCATTTCCAGTAAGACATATACTGTCTGTATATGAACTGTCCGTTCAACAGATTCACTGAGGTGGTGCCAACCTTTCCAGCACAGATCTTACTAATGATAAGACTTAAATGCCTATGTGAATAATAATAAAAAAATAATCATTATTTCAAGTGACGGAAATAGACACAAGTGCAACACTTTTTCTTCATCTTTTATTTAAATCTTTCCAGTATTCTCCAAAGGGCATTTACAAGGCATTCTAAGCTGAACCTAAAGCTAGAATAGTAAAAAGCTGGATACTAAGGCCTTTTCAGTGGCATTTTAAAAGCAGACAAATTTCCTGTAACTATCTTTAATGAATTCAGGGAGGACTTCTATCATTGCCTTCAAAGGGAGAATACAGACCAACAAGAGCTTCTGAAAATACCGCAGTCTATAACAACTTCATTTGTAAGCTTCATTTTGCTAAACCTATCTCTGCCCTCTTCAAACAAACATTTAAATAAACTAGAAGTTCCTAGTTTAGAATGTATCTTTGGAAAGAATACTGTATAAACCCAGGTTTGAGATAAGTCATGGAAGAAAAACTACCTTGAAGTCAAGACCTTGCTTTTAAGAGTCTTATTCACACTAGATTCTTATAAGCCTAAACTTGAATCTTAATTTCAGCACTTGCAGCAGGAGATATTAATTTAGCATTATGAGAAACAGGAAATCAGATTTCACAGCTTTGCAAATCTAAGGGTACAAATTTTACAATTGTATACTGTACCCACCAAAAGGGGGTAGGGGCCTCAGAGTATAGTTCCAAACTTAGCCCTGAAAAAGTTCATTAACAAAACTATTTGGCACTTTTGGGCACTGAAGAGCTACAAATCCTTTTAACTCTTTAAAAAGGTCCTCAGTAAAAACTATCCACGTGTCAACACTAGAGGAAATAAGTTCAATTACAAAAGGAGTGGCTTCTTTTAAAAAGATTTAATTTACATATATGATTAGAATGTTTTTACAATTTTCTGTACTGAATGTGAAACTTTCACAGCACTATCTGCAATTAGTTCAGGAAAACACACTTTTAGTGAGCATAAAGAGAAGCTGTTCCTAAATACACTGGAAGATAAAGTCCATAGAACTCTAACTAAAATTTAGACAATACTGGAGATGACAGTAGAGTTACATAGATTTCTGAGAGGACTACACATAAGAAAGCTTGCAATATAATTATTCTTTTAAGCCATGTTTGAAGTCAAGCCACCTTCAAACTTCCAGCTCAGCTGATAATTTGAAAACGAAGTACATGCACTGGGAAATGGACACCTTCCATAAAGAATCTGCAGTCCTAATACACAGGTGAATATAAAGCAAAACACACAAGATATCCCACTAACATTCTAACACAATTTGCCGCTGTTAAAATAAGTCAGTACAAAACCAATGGACAGGAATTAGAATGGAGAATTGTCAGCAATAGGAGCAGATAGCTCCTAGCTGTAGCAGAAGGAGCAGATAGCTCAGAGTGTAAATAGCAGTATCATAGATGGTTTGGGGTACTGACTTCAGAATCAGAGAATCAAGTTCCCCCTTTTACAATGGCCAGCTAAACTGAGCACTGCAGCAACCTCTTTTATAAAGTGTTACACTTGCCTTCAAACTACCTACTGCCTGACCCCTATCCTCAGAATCACATCATTCCATTGCTGGTAGAGGACAGCTAGAGAGAATCCCATTTCCATAACAGACATTCACATAACTATCTCTTTGAAAACATGGGCCAAACTTCTAATGCTTCACCTAAAGTGCTTGTGAAGAGCCAAGATTTGACCATTTGGGTCTCCAAAAAATAAAATGCAACATAAAGAATAAAACCACAGAAGGGGATAAATTTGTTTTCAAATGTGCAAATTGGGATTGGAATTCTTAAGTGTACATATGAAGACTAAAAAACAATTAGAAAATATTTGTGGGATGCCCTGGCACACTGTGTATAGGGTAGAAATTTGACTAGAACACAAATATAATGACGACTTTTTTTTTTTTCTTTTTTTTTTTAAACACAAAAGACCTTGGATACTCAAGCACATGAATTCCTCAAGGACCTGGCTCATTTATCCTCACACCTGCCTCCCCTTCACACTCCTAAGCAGTCTGTTGTAGCTTTTCCTGAGCGGTCTGATTTCTCCACAGCATTTTTGAAGTCTGATTTTTTTTTGGTTTTTTTTTTTTTTTTTTGGTCCCCTCATCAGGAATGCTATTGTTTAGGCCTCTGTCATCACACAATTTAACTACAATATCCAGGCCTGCAATTTTTGGTAATGCTTTCCGATCTGTGCAAAATGCACCCCATAAGACCAGTCCAGGTTTTTTGCTTTGAAGTCATTGTACCTGTCCCTGCCCCAGAACAGTGGACACACACAGCTGGCTCCTTGTCTTCTCACTGCAGCAGTTATATCTTTCTCGTCTTCTCTTTCTTGCAACTCCCAAAACTTCCATTACAACTTTAGACAATATCTGCTCAGATTTTCCCACATACTTTTTATCCATTCATAAGAAACAGCAGGCTTTTATCAGAAGAACACTTCCCAAGTTTATCTACAAAGCTACTGTTGGCTTATTCCTGAAATTCCTTTTAAATTTTCATTTCTGCTATAGGAAATCAGGAAACCACTGGCATCATGGTCAAGCAGTGGTCAAAGCCACCTGTTAATAAACCTGCTCTTCAGTTTACCTTTGCCATCAAGTGTGTTCCATCTTTTATGTTCAGCACCTATTGCAAAGAGAACTTGACGCCAATCCTTTCTTTGCATGGTGATGATCTAATATTGATAGAAATAATTACTTAAACACAAAGAGTTTCATTTCAGAGAGCAACTCAGATAACAGTCTTTTAATCTGTTCATTAGGAAATAACTCATCTGCCCTTTCTCTTCTGATGGCTAATGATACAGAAAGTGAATGCCAGAACTGAAAGTGGAATGCATCTATATAGAAACAGTGTAATACCTATTTGCTATTGTACTTTTTGTAGTTCTTTCTTAGTCATATTGACATGTTTACTTTCGTTTGTGGTTTTCAGCTAAACAGTGACAGATTTTAGAGAATTACATTTAAGATAATTACACCACTAAATATTACAAAAATTAAACAAATTCACACTTGGATTAATTTAGCATACCATCTCTGCAATTATTTTTGCCTTGCTCGTAAGAAAACTATTGCCTCAGGCTGGAAGACATCCTACTAATGCTTCACTATAGTATGTGTTAACTAGAACAGGTGCAGACTTCCAAAGAATTTTTGTGGAGTTTGCAGTCCTGACGATAAAGCGTGTCCTGAATCTGGCCTTTGCTCAAGACCATAAATCAGTCATCTGTGAATCAAATGCCACTGGCAAAAGCATGTGAATGTGTAAATCTACAGCTATGCAAATAAGGAATTAAAAACCTCTCTTGTACTTGTTTAAAAGTAGAATGATAATCTGCAAGGCTCAGATTACATGATCTGTATCTGTAAAGTGACCCTTATAGAAGAGGTCTGTTAAAAGACTTGAATTTGCCTGATTATCTGCACATATGTCAAAACAAAGTCTTTGGTTTGGTCTTTATTCTACTGTCAAACCTGTCAGCATCTCACTTAGCTCTCATACAGTAGCACTTCATTTGATTAGCCTCTTTTATATTTTACTTATTCCAAGTAAACCATTTGATTGCATCAGTCACACTGAAATTACTATTTGCTCGACATTGCTAACAAATACAGATTTCACCAAAAGAAAAACAGTGCAATTACCACAAATTTGATGATCTGGGAGAATGTCACTGCTCAGAGTTCCTTGTTCATTAGAAATGCAGTAGAAATTAAATTAAACAAAAATTGTGCTGGCAACTGCTGGCTTCTGTCAGAATTTGCTTATTAAAATGTGTAAAATACATAACTGGCTAGAAGGAGCAGTGTGATGTACCTGATCAATACACTACTTAAATGATATACACTGAGTGTTTTTCCACTGGCATCCCTTTGGGGTCTCTACTGCTTGGCTGTCTCTAAAATTCTTAGTGTTAGTAGGAAAAACAATACAGGGTTGATGCCTAAATCAGACAAAGGCTGCTTAAGATTAAGAAGTGTAAAGCACAAAACACACAGAAGTCAGTAGTGTGACTTCTATGTTCAAAAGGGAATTATTTACTATATACTTAATCTACACCGATCACTACAGTTCAGGATTGCCTCAAAAGTTAGTCTTTTTGAAATTCAAAACTTCCATAGATGTCTCATGATCTTTAAAAACAGCAGCTGAAATACCCAGCCAAAGCTGGGGCCATCTAATCCATTAACCCACCACTTAACAATGGCCCATACTGGCTGCATCATCAGAGAGCGCAAAACATTGTGCTAGAGATTTACTAAATAATCTTCCAAAAATACAATTCTTTGTAATTCTTACCAATCAATAATCACCTCACACCAATTATTTATTTGTCCTTATTTATCATAGTTCTTATTTATCATAATTCAAGGAACTACAAAAGCTCTCATTATCTGAATAACAGAATAGAGAATTTGAGGTTCTCAAACGAACATGAAATTCAGCAAGAAACAAGCATTTAGTACCTTACAAACGTCATTTTGCACCTGCTTGAAAACTTGGTGCCAACAATATCTAGATTTCAGATTATGTTTACAAAAAATGAAGTTTTTTTGGTTTTATAATTGTGCCTAATTTTTTAATACTAAGAGAAAATGAACATTCAAAGACAACATTCAAGCATCCAATTTAACTGTCTACCCCACACTTTGTTCTATTGCCCTGAATCACTACTTTTCCCTTGTGGTCACTTCAAACAGTGAAAATACTGTTCATATGCACAGAGACCTCTATAGTAACATGTAATTTCTTGTTCATGCATTTTTCAGACATCAGAATTGATCCAGATAACTGAATCATGGACAGCCTCCCTGTAGTCATTTGCTAGAAGTAAACTTTGGCAAAATATTAGCTTTTAGGAAGTCAGTCCTACTGGATATCCTTGTTCTAGTCAGATTCAAAACACTTTATGAGATTAGCTGTAAACAGCCATGAGATGTTTTGTTTATATTTGCATTTTATTCCAATCAAAAGACCAAAAGCAGTCTTAATCCTAACTGTTATGAATTGAAATTTGTACTTTTACAGGTTTTGTGGTACTCTGCTCTGCTTTTGCACTTAATTTCATTAATCATAGTAAAAATATAAATCTGACCACTCTGCTTTCATAACTCATTCTGACTTTTCTATATATGATAAATTCAAGTACTAATATCTCTTCCACAATTTACATTTCAGAAATCCCCATTTCTATTCTTTTATTGGTATTCCTTATTGCTAAATCTAGAGATGGATCACTGTATTCCATTAAGAACACCCATCAGATCTCTATAATTAGATAATGTGTCTTTCAAATTCTTACCTCAGGTACAAATATTTGTAACACAGGAAATAGGAAACCTTGTTGCATCTTCTGCACCCTCACCACTTACTACTGACCTGATGTTTAAGAAATATCTATGCGTTTTTGCAAGATGAGATGCTGTGCTTTCTGTGGCTTCACGCGCTTGTGCCTATTCCGCTAAGAAATACATGGCTTTAATAAACACAATAACACTCAAGGTACACTATGGTGATGAAGCTTTACATTCAGGCTACACTTAAGTCCTCAGACAACATGGCAACATGCTGAAAAGAACACTCTATGGCTGTCCTGCTCTTGACACAGTCCCCTACCCCTTCTCATCATGGGCTACCACCATCCAACCCTAAGCCTCTTAGGAAGCTTTACAACTACCTTTCAATCTCACTACAGTTGAACTGGGACCTCACCTATTGACACTGCTAAAACAACAACAACAACAAAAAATTCAGTAAGGAACCAGACCCGTTGTTTTTAAACTGTTCAAAAAACCACAAAGACCCTTCCACCTATTTTGACCTTCAGTCACAACTACTGATTTCCTATTAGCATAACTGTTGATCCTATAAACAAATGCAACCTTTAGAAATCAATACATTTTACCATTTTTATAAGCCCTGATGAATTTGATTTTCAGCTATGAGAACTGCAGTTACTGACTCCATTTCCCTCGAGTTTCCTCACGCACCCCTGCCTTTTGTTTTGGGTCCTGAAGAAGCAAAAGAGTAAACCCACTATGCTTGTGGACAAACGTAGCTAATCAGCAACTGCTGAAAAACTAGGGATAGGTTTAGTTACTCATAATTCAGTTGTCCACTGCTTTAATACTTGTACATAAAATGCAAGACAAGTGCCCTAAAATTAAGTAAAGCTTTCAGTATTTTATGCCTTAGCATTATTTGACAATTATTTTCAGAAAGGGCTAATTAAAAAGTTTACTGTAATGTTTGATCACAGTAAAGATTGAGAAGCAGCAGCGTTGCTTTTCCTGCCATCGTACTCCTGCCCCCTCCCTCCCCCGCCCCCTCCTTTAAGGCTTGGAATCTTCAGCATCAACTCTTAAAAAAAGTGTACTATGTTACTCAGGTTACTTAAGAACACAGAACCACATCTGTGCTATTCAACCCCCTGATGGTGGTTGGTGAGGTTTTTAAGGGTGGATGAATCAGAACACTATCTTTATTCAGTATAGAAAGATGAAAAAAATCAATCTATTTAGGGGAAGAAGCTAGAAATAACAGAAGAAAAGGCTCCACCTTTGGAATTTCCTGCTTTACAGCAGCATTAGCTATGATGTATCGCTGTGATAGAACAATACATCTGAACAGAAAAATACATTTCATGCTTCAAAAAAATTGAAAGCAGGAGTAGATCTAGAATGTGATCATCCAGCATGACTTTACTCAAAGATACAGGCTGCCCTTCTAAGTACTTACTTCTCTCCCTTCTCCCTCTCATACATGAAGTTTTGCATTACATCAGTGCCTTTGAAAGTCTTTTTAGCTTTTGTTTTAGCCCTAAAATGTTAAGAAGTTTCATAATTTCAGAAAGGTCAACTGTTATTAAAACACTTTCATGAGAAGATGCCACACCATTTGAAGAAAAATAAACACAGACAGAATATCTATGGTACAGTCTTATCTCAAATAGGAAGCTATACACTACATCCAAAAGTAAAGAAAGAAAATACAAACTGGCAATGAGTAACATGCTTAATGCAATACTGAAATAACGACACAGGAAAGGATCAACATCAGAGTAGCAGGACACAATACCAAAGTATACATTTGTAAAATTCTAGTTTACAAACAAGCAGGAATTGCCAACATTTATTTCCATGTTTGTGCAGACAGCCTCACTGGAGCAGAAATATTTGTTCCAAGGTCACATTTGAAGCAATTTGCCCACTCCAGATGCAATCTCATTATTGATGTATAATATTCAATACCTGGTCCTTCCAATACAGAAGTGACATTCGGCTGTTTCACAGTGTAACATTATACAATGTACCCTAATTCAGTATCTGAGTGTGTTCCCTAGGCACATGCTATCTGCACTGTTACTCACAGGTTGGTCATATATGCAAGTATACAGAGAACAGTCCATAGGCTAAGGGTAGACAACACATTCCCACACTAGCTCTCTCTTAAGGTCATTGTGCTCCATAGACTGCATGGTTGGTTGATGCTTATCACTGTTTGCTCAAAGCTGATGATTTTAAACAAACAACATACCAAAAAAACCCTGTTACACGACTTGATTCTACCTTCTTTGGTCATCCTGTTCTCTCATTTCTATTACTATTTGCACCGGCTACACGATACTGCATTTTAGGATTCATCTGCCTGCTTTTGCTTTGTTGGTATCCTGTTTATGAGCGTAACACAGGGGCCCAGAGTCACCTTCAGGGGTCATCTGTCTAAAAAAAAAAAATGTTTGAAGTGACTGTAATGTTAAAGCATGACATCACTGCTGACCAAGACAGAGCCTGACTTTGCATAACGTACAGACTTTCAAATCATATATAATCATCTCTTGGGTAGAAAACGTGGCTCCACTAAAACCTGAAAAACTTCAGCTTCAGCTGGAACTTGATGTCACCCTTTCCAACACAAAAATACTCAATTTGTCCTGTGTCATATTATTGTCAAGGTTTTCTTCAGTTCATCACAAGCTGAAAAATATCCCTCTCCCTTCATGCCCGTTTGCTTCCTACATCAGTGACCCAATTCTATGCCTTTATACCTTACATCATGTGGAATTAGTTCATACTGGATACACTCTTTACTTCGTTGCCATTTCTTACCTCTAACTCATTTAAAATTCTTCCTCCAGACCAGATTCTATTGCAGCACCTCCATGGCCATTACTGACAGTCACCAATTTGATTTACAAATAGCTCTAAGGGGATCAGATGTTGCCAAAGAGACAGTAAGGAAACAGAGGGAAGCTGGGAACTGATATGAGAAAAAAAGACAAAGGGAGAAAAGCAAAATGGAAAGAGTAAAGAATATTCCTTTAAATAATAGAGACTAATAAGATGCATCTATCAGCACCTAATGGGTGCATGCTGTTTAGTGATTAGTCATAGCTAGTCTTCACTTGTTTTCTTACACCATAAATTCTTCATAGTGAGATTATGTCCACCTTGAACTGCAAGATCCTTCTCTTCTTGCATACTGCTATATCCATATTTCTTATTGTTATAACAAAAGCTCTCTATCTCTTTGTTAAAGGTTTACAAACAGCTTAAAGGAAATAGCAGCTCTGCTTGTTTATCGTTTTTATCACAATTACAGACACAATCATAAATATTCATGTAGTACCACGCTGTAAATGCGCATTCCACTTCATAGAACGCAGATGAAAGCAGTTCTCTAAACAACTTACTGTGTGACCCCTACACAGAGATATAGAAAAAGAAGTCGGGGTGTACATTCACCAAATAACAAAACCCTGGAATAATTCAAGTAAGATGGAGCTTTTCTAATGGAGAAAAATGCATAGTAGCAATCCATTTATATATTGCTGTTTCCAAAAGCAATGTCTCATTTGGGGGATAGTTGCTCAACATGCTTGTCCAAATGCCTTTGCAGGAAATACATTTACACACACACACACACAGAAATAACACACTGGAATTTGGCTCCTAATTACAGAGCACTGGTTAGTAATTTAACTATAAAGATACCAGACCTCAGATTCTTGATTTCATGCCCACTCAACTGTCCAAACAAATGGCTCATCGCAGTGTGATTTAAATCCACATAGTTATTAAATAAGAGTTAAGACTAAAATATAATTTAATTTTCTACAGATGCAAGGTGAATCAGAATGTTTGGGTCAGTTGTCAGACTAATTTAGTGCATTTCAGTATTCGCTAATTCAGAAACCGTATTGGTGAGAATACAGTTGGTAGTTCATAAAATGCTACTTTTAATACAAACATTATCTGTACTGAGGGATTGTGGTTTTATTGACCTAGGCCTAACTACAGTTTTCTTCTCTAAAGCAGATACGTTGTGATTAATAACTATTCAGAACAATTCATTTTGTACTGAAAATCTACAGCATTAACAGAGCCGCAATTAGAAGACCTCTCCCATTTCAATTATTCCCCTACATTTGTCTTCATGTTTTTATTTTCTCTAGCCTATCTCAGAATCACTGAGATTGTTCAATAAAAGTTTAACCGTCTTGTGCTATTAATGTGCTTGTGCTCCATGTGGAGTGCTCGTTTCCTTCCTTTTATTGAACGCCAAACGGAGGGACACAATGGGCGTGTTGTGCTCTGTCTAGCACGGTATGTGCGATATCTTGAAAAAGGAGGTGTGAGCTGGCTGTAATACCACTACTCTTAACAGTACAAGTACCACAAACTAATCAACCACAGCACTGGGGCATGCAGTCCATTGAAAGCTGGTGAAAAAGCTGCTTTTTATTATGACCTACATACTGCACAGCAGCAGTTGGACAATTTAAGTCTAGTTACATTGAGGCTGAACACGATGCGTGAATTCCACTAGTGAAGTCAATGATGTAAGGCTTTTCAAATATGCCTGCAAGTTCTATAATGTTTTATTTCACCCACGCTATCCTGACGGTAAAAAGCACAATGAAAACCAAAAAAAATCCTTTCCTTTCAGTAGAAAATGCGAGCATAAAATTTTATCAGCTATTGGAAACATCCTTCTGAATCGGCAACCATATGGATGGAGCACCACACTGAAATACTGAACGAAAACGCAATCAGACCAATTAATTCCGCAGCCGCTCCGAGCAAGCCCCTGACCAACCTCTAAACGCAAAGACACCGAGAGAAGCTTATTTCTCGCGTGAAGTTTTTGCTCAGTTTTATTCTACAAAATCGAAATAGTCTCCGTGCAAAGGCATACCTCTCGAGACGCACAGCAGCTTCCTTTTGTGGACGAGTCCAGCGGCAGAAGCTCCTAAGCCGATCTGCTGATAAGCAGCGCGCAAGCTGGAGAAGGGGCTCCTGCCCGGGCTGCAGCAGAGCGCCCGGCCGAACTCGCCGCACACCTGCCTTCCCCGCCGCGCCTGCCTCCCGGGGCCAGCGGCACGCAGGGGCAGCAGAAAGAAGGGCAACACCCTTCCCCCGGACCGCGGCTTTCACTCGCAGCGGCTAGCGAGCTGCCGAGAGAACACCGCGGGGAAACCTCGCCCGTACGAGACAAAACCCCGCTCCGCTGCCTGACAGCAGATACGCAGCGCGACCGCCCCGCATTCCACCTCCTCCGATCAGCTAGCCGGAGCGGCAGTCGCCAGCTTGTCAAAATGGCAGCTCGTAAGCAGGCTAACCCGCTGCAACGGCTCACTAACGCGCCCGTTTCTTCTCCTTCCTCCGACGAGGTTTTTGTTTATTCCCCGGTAAAAAGCGCAGCATAATATGTCACATTGTTTCCCGTGAGCAAAATGGCTGGTCCTGCCGGCACTGCCGCAGACCGCTCATTGGGCTCCCCCGGCTTTCCGGAGCCATGGCAACAGCCAACGGCCGGCCGGCCTCGCCCGCGCGGCGGCAGGGGCGGCTCC
>NW_010972720.1:7339601-7451670 GCF_000737465.1 Haliaeetus leucocephalus
GCGAGCAGGCTGCGGCAGGGGCGAGCGCCCGCGGCGAGCGGCCCGGGCCGGTAGGTGGCAAACGACCGTACGGACACGTACGCGTACAGCGAGACGCTCCTTCGGTGCGCTGAATTCAAGCGCAAAAATCACGCGGCGGGGCACGGTATGGGCGCTCAGGGTGAACAGCCGTCTTCGCGTAGGAAAGAGGGATAGCCGTTCTATCAGCAACAGTCAGCCAGCTTTCCAACGGTAAAGCCCAAACCCCCACTCCTTGACAGAAGCAGAACCCTGACATTATCACAGTTACTCCCAGCGTCGATAAACGCGTTTCTCGATCTAACGGGTTAAAGGCCGCTGTTTATCAGGCGCGTTTCAAAGACCGAACGTCGCAATCGCCATGCAGACCCATTTTATCCCATTCAGAATAACGCAATTCTTCATTTCAATTAGGAGTAGGAAGAAAAGGAGACATTTGAGAACCATTTAAAACTGCTTATAAAAATTCCCACCCCTCAGGAGCTGTCATTATCTCATACCTCAACTGCCTAAGGAGTCGGAAATAAAAGCTAGAAGGCATGCAGCACTCCTCAACCTAAAGGTCTTTGAAAATCATTTAGAAACATTAAATATATCTAACTACGCGTGCTGCATTTCACACACAAAAAATTCCGAGTAGTGGTTTGAGGAAGATTTTTCTGTCCCTTCCTAGTCATTAACAGGGATTACCTTAGTATGTATACCAAATCATGGCACTTCCTTGTTCAGTGTCCTACTTCTCTAGGGCTACAGCAGGTTTTTCACCTCTGACTACAGCTTGCAGACAAAGCTCTGCTGTTCCACCACTCCAAGCGGAATTTCTGCTCTCAGGGTCCGTGGGCAGTGGTGTCTCAGTGGAGCCCCAGGCAGAGAACTAAGGTCCACTGTGCTGGATTTTACACATTTCTTCCCTCAGCATCTTCACCCTTCTTACCCTGTGTAAGCGCTAGTTTCTCTGAAAGTGAGTATTACAAAAGGGAAAGTGGTGGCGGAGGCGGGGTATTACCAAGGAACAGATAAATTCTGTTTAGATTTCTGACATGTCAGAGCTGAAACATTTCGGTACATTTAAATAGGTGCTTCAACAGTAACACTGATTTAGTCTTGTTTCTTCCTCTCTTAGCCTTTAAAAAGATGGATGAATGCCCACATCCCCCAAACTGCAGCTAGGGCTAAGAGTCTGTGCTAGCAACCGGCAAAAGTACCCCCAGCTCCCGTGACTCAAACACATACTTTCTGTGCCATGATTCCTGTCCAACAATACTTTTTGATCAAAAAAGGATGTCTGCTGATTGGGCGACCCGATTCTGAAGCTTTCAGCTGGAAAACATTAAACTACTGAAGTAATTATTTACACGCAAAGTATTAAAACAAACCCAGTCTGCATTACAAGAATACCATTTCACCATGATTACTTCACTAACTTTTTTGTTAATAAGCAACATGAAACAGACTGCACATCCAGTCCCTTGCTTCTTAATACACTGATACAGTTGCTGACTCTACAAAAAAAAAATCTTCTTCAGTAAATGAAGACACAAGCAGGTTTTCTATCACTTTATCACACTAATCTACTATGGTTACTGTCATAATACTCCCTACCAGCAGGCTAAAACCTTAGCTTTCAAAAAAGTAAAGGTCATGAGTTTTTATAAACAACAGGTTAGAGCTTGGAAAGGTTTCAAGATGTTTGTATCTGTGTATCTATACATATAAAGGTATCTTAACACACAGTGGAAGCACAGTATTTTCACAAAATTGTTCTTGATTTTTTTTTTAATAAAAAAACCTGTTTGAAGACTACAACTTCATAATTCAATCTTCAGGGATCTAGAACTATGTTTGTTATGCAGGCACACTTCCATCCAGTTAAAGAGTGATGGAGCTTTTGCCTGTGGTAGGCACATAGGACTTAACCATATACATGCACATGCAACCTTTCCTTCCCTGCAGCAACATAAGTGATTAGATAGAAGTTAGAAGAGGCTTAATCCAAGTGCAGATTATGGTACCATTTCAGCAAACAAAGCACAAAGTGTGAGAACCTAATCTGTCTGAGCTTTCAGAAGCTCCACAGAAGTCCTAGAAACAGCTTCTGCTGCATTCTCTGCACTGCCATAAAATTTCTCCTGGCAAAACCCACTGAAATCATGACATCAGGGATGGGAACTGGACCCACAGTGCAGCTGCCAGAGACTGAATAACCTCTGACAGGCCCCCAAGGCTCAGTTACACTGGTACGTCTGGGTGTCTAGGAAAGGTCCAGAACCAGGCAGCTGAAACGGTGGCTGCTAGCCTACTCTCCTTATATAAAAATTTAAGTGCAAGGCATAGAGTCATACTGACCCTACAATGAGTATTTAAGTGCTTAAAGATAACCACTTGCCTGCTGTGTTAGAACAGGCCTGAAAATAGAACCCATCATTTGGTATCTTTGCTCAAATCCTACTCCCACGTTAATTCAAATGAGCTTCCTGATCTCACTGTAGTAACTGGAGGACAGTTGCTCACATCGAAAACCATCAGAGCTGAAAGAAAACTAGTACTCAGTAATCCTTCACCAGAATATTGCTAACAATCAGTTTTGAGACAGAAATAAGAGGCATTATTCTCAGCCTTATCTATAGATACTGTATCAACATATCATTCACCATTGTAATTTAGTCCTTCCTACTATTTTCCTTCACAAACTAGTTTTCTGCTGTCTCAAACCAGGTCCACAGAACATAAAACATATACTTCCATTAAAGCAACATTTCATTCTTATGACTTCTTCAATCAACTCGAGAACTGCTATTTGCATACATTTCATTAAATGTTCATTCATTCCATTGTTTTATGGAAAATAAATCCGCATTCTAAAACTGTTTTAAATGCATGAACTGTAACGCATATTAAAAGATATTGGCATCCATGGACAGGAAATGACAAAAGACCAGATCCTAGTTAAGAAGCAATTACTATATTAAAATCCGCATTTTATTTCCTGCATTGCGTTGTAATTGTTCCTAGGAATATTTGACTATCCGAATAGAAAAAACACCTACTGTTCAGGCATCCTGAATATCATTAACAATTACAGATCCTTCTGATCCTTGTTCAATTTCTGTAATCACTTGATGGTATATTTAAATGAAAAAAGGCTCTATTATGAAGGCAAACTGGACTGCTCACATCATAAAGACAGCATCATCTATCAATAAAAACAACACTATCAGGTCTCCAATTTAAAAAGACTGAAATCTTTTTTTCATATTGGTTGGTCAACCTACTTAAATGCAAAGCAGCAGGTAAACAGAATGAGTATTTGTAGGGGAGTATGCTGAAGTATAGACTAGTTAACATCATTTTTCCAAGGTTCCAGGTGACTACAAGCCTGGAAAAAAAACCCCTGATGTCCGATTCCCAAGACACTGCTACCTACCTGAGCTACAACATGCAGAAGAGCGAAGTGGAATTCAAACATGAAGAGTTAATTTTATCCAGGGTCAAACTTGTTTGTAGCTCCTCCAGCTACTGAACACCGAGTACAACTCCAGCTATTGGCTTTGTATTTTCAGGTTCTCACTAATAACAACTCTGATCAATTTTCTGTGCTGTGGATTCAGTCAGATACTTGGCAAAGATGCTGACAGAGAATTCTATCTAGATTGTATAGAGTAACCGGTTGATTTAAGTATTTAAGACATGGCATGCATTTAAATAAAACAACCACAAATGCATTTTAGAAACATTTTCTAAGGTGTATTTGGGAAAGTTTTATCACAGGAAGCATATCCTTTTTTCAGTTTCCCTTTGAGACATGTTACTGATCACAAGTAGTACAGCCATAAAATGGGATAGAAGAGATGAGAAAAGTAACTCTGATTTTCTTAAAAACAAATATTTAAAAATTTTAAAAGGAAACCCTGAAGCCCTTTTGTAATTAGAGATGAAAGTGTCTTAACCTAATAAGACTAGATCCCTCATGTTTTACAGCAGTGTTAGAGATGCTACTGAATTCCTGGAGCAATTTCCACACTATTTCCCATCCCACATTTAGTATTTTATGTTGATATAATTTAGTAAAAAAGCAATAGTGAAGGTATCACTGCCTAATCTCAAATATGAAATATTACTAAAATTATATTAAGATGCTTTTTAGCTGTTCGTACATACAGTTTTATATTAATTTTCGCTGCATTTTAAGTAAAGATGAAAAAGAGCCTGAAACAGAGACACACTCGTTATTTTCCTTTTCTATTTGCTTGGTTACCAGTTGGATTCATTAACATTCATTAACTTATGTGCTTTGTTGTCACTTATCCCAAAATTTTATGATATATTGAGCAGACGTTGAATCATGTGAACTATAGTATGGATGAGTTCTGTTTTCAAATCTTTAGGACAGTATTTCAGAGAAAAAGATGAACTTGAGCTCATGAAGACATAATACACGAGGTTCTCCCAAAAATGAGTGCTTAAATGTCCAGTTTTAACAGAAAATAGCAAACATCCAAAACAAAACTAACACACAAATGAGCAAGTGTCTTAAAAGTTATCCTCCCAATTCCTGAAATATCACCAAGACATCAGCTGTAACCTTAAAGCAAAACAAAAAAAATGAGAAACTGCTACTGAAATGCACTATGCTTTCAGAGTATGCCAAGAATATTGCCAAGACAATTAATAGTTTGTCTGGTCAATTTGTACTTGAAAGTCTTCCAGTCCTGATTGTGTCATGTACTGACAGTTCCATTAAATAACTACATTAATTCATAGACCTAAGCAGGAATTCACATTGAGTTAAGTTCTGAAGAACACCCCAGGCCACCTAGTTTCCAGCACCCACCAAAAATCAAGTTTTGTCTCCATTTTGAACTGGAGATCTCAACGAGCCCGAGTTCCTGTGAACATCAAATGTCAGTCTTAGCAGTAATGCTCAGTCAAAATGCAGAGGCCTGAACTCATTCTAGCAGTGCCAGAACTTTAAGAAATTACAGCAAGAAATATTGAATTTTACAAGAAATTTTCTGCTTCCCAATTTATTGGAAATACAAACTTGGCAGCATACATTATGAAGTCATCTTATATATTCCACACTTATGTATAAAAGTACAAATATGAGACTGGTAGCTACATAATGAAAAGGAAATGTTTTCCCACCTTTTCTACAAGAGTAGGGCAATTAGAATTCTAAAGTGAAAATTTTATTAACTTCTCAGTAACAGGTTCCTCACATATTGCAATTTATAGAGGAAGAAAATAGACAAATACTCAGGATAAAAAATTCTTCCCCCTGCTTAGACACCAACAGTCAACTCCTCTAGGCTGCAAGTATGTGAATATTTCTCAAACATCACTGTTAGATATTTAGGAAAATGAGCTGTCACTCATTCTCCAAGCCTCCTCTTTCCTCCCTTTTAATATGTAAACCCAAAACTTTCACCTTCTCCCCTATTTTTATCATTCATCACCTTCTCCCTACCTATAAGCTAAAGCCATATCCCTGAGCTATTTGCCAGCGTTCTGCCAAACTGCAGCTTCTCACTGGCAGCACCTCCTCTTCCTTAAACCACTGCTTCAGACTTGCAACTCCTTGAGAGCAGCTGCCAGAAAAGCTCAGGCCCAGATATCCCCAATTTGGCAATATACTGCTGTCTCTTCATTTCAAAAGCCTGCTTCATGTCATTTCTTTGCATGCACCTTATTACCACTACATTTATAGACTACTCTTTCATACTCTAGTAATTGGGACATGCATTCCTTTCCTCCTATTTGAGAAACAATTCTTAACTTCTAATTGCTACATTTATAGAACATTAATTGTGAGAAATTGAAAAAAATTGGTAGGAAGAAGACTGTGCTCGTGGGAAAGTGGAGCAGGAACATGGATTTTCAAGCATTGCCCACAATTCTTGGTGGAAATGCTTTGCAAAAGGCTTTTACAACACACCTTGAGCTCCTCATCAATCCTACCTCAGGCCTGCTTGGAACAAAGACCCAAACCCACAAGAATCAATTCAAACTGTTCTTCCATGCAACTTGAAATATATAGATATAGCTGAGTCATTGCTAATAACTGGGTTGTGGGTGGGGGGTTTTTTGTTGTTTTGTTTTTTTTAAAAGATCCATTCGTCCATATCTACATTCCTTTTTCCCTGTAGCCTCAATCTCTTTCAGCCACCTGCATGTTTTTTGTACCCCATGCTCTACCACCCAACAAACCCTAAGTCTGTTTCTTAATATGCCTCTTTGACCAATCTAATTTTGTTCAATCTGACATAGGAAAAACAAAGGGGAAATTAAGTAACAAAATCAGCTCCAACTGATCTCTTTCCAGCTCCCCCACCCCGTACTTTCAACCTTGCATGATGTTGAGAGCCAGATGATAACAAGCTTACTAAAAATAGAGAACACTTCCCCAGACACACAACCATACTTGTGGCTCTCATCTCAAAAGTTGTTCTTGCCTGATTAGATTGGCTTATTAAGTGATAGAAAGCTTGTTGGGCTAGTCCTACCTGCCTCTGACACTCCTCAGAGCTAACCAGAGAACATTTAGAAGTTTGCCCTTCCTTACAGATTAGAATTCACACACCTTGCATACAGTATTTTGCTCTCCTACACAGTCCTCTGGGAAAAATAACTATCCAAAACCCAAGCTAAAAAGCATCTGAAAGAAATGCCATCAGCTATGATACTTCAGACCATCATTCGCTAAAACCAGCAAGATTTGGGAAGAGCAGATGAGTAAGAGCATCGGTAGCAAATAGGTATTATAAAACTAGTAAACCATCATATTTTACAAAGTTCTTTGAAGCCAGGAAGTTTTAATTAAATTCCTTGTAAAGTGAACTTACATTTTATCAATTCCAAGAACGTGGCAGCACTTTGCTGTGCCAGATGAGGTCACAAATCAATCTCAAAACACCTCTAACAAAGTATAAATACCATAGCAGAGTATATCTAAGTCACACTAACATGTCTGGCTGGCATAACTACAATAGCAAAGTTGATAAGGTACCAACCAGCTTATCCACAGCATTCTTTTCACGAAGAGGTCATTTCTTCTTTTGTGCTAGGAAGTGAAACAATGCCAAAGCATTCCAGAAGTGCTTAAACAAACAACAGCAGCATCTACTTCCGGTTAGATGTTAACAGTTTGTACTTTTTTGGTAGCTTATTTGTTTTCTTTAGAGTGTAACATAACACATTAGGAACTTTAGCAGATCACCTGCCAAATATATCCTTTGTCCTAGGAACTGAATCAACTTTTTGTGACAAGACTTCTAGATTCCAATTGCCTTCTAGCTTGAGCCATGATTGCACTTCTTCACTTAACGTTCACTTGCCTTTTTCCTTAAAGGATTTTCAACTCTCAATTTTTGGTCTCGAACAGTGTTATAGCAGTACGTATAAAGTTATGAAACAGGATTATTTTTAAAAGTCTGCTGCCAGTTTTCCATCAAGTACTCCACTTACATTTAAGGAGATTATTTATCATAGAAACTTAAACTAGACTTAGCACTAAAGAGGGGAAAGCTGAAACATTCAAATAGGACTGTGATCCTTCCCCCCTGTGCAGTGCTGGTGAGGCCACACCTACAGTGCTATTGCACCATGTCCAGTTCTGGTCTTCCCCAGTACAAGAGGCACTGACATACTAGAAAGTCAAGTGAGGGGGCACAAAGATGACTAAGGGACTGAAGCATCTCTCCTATGAGGAACAGCTAGAGAGAGCTGGGACTGCTTAGCCCAGAGAAAGCTTGGGGGGGGCGGGAAATCTCATTGATGTGTACACATACCTGAAGGAAAGGCATAAAGAAAACTGAGCCAGGTTACTTCCAGTGGTGCCCAGTGACAAGACCAGAGACAATGGGCACAAACTGAAACACGGCACAGTCTGTCTGAACATCAGAAAACACTTTTTTAATGTGAGGGTAACTGAGCGCTGCCACAGGTTGCTCAGAGAGGTTGTGGAGTCTCTGTCATAGGAAATATTGAAAAGCCTTCTGGACATCTTCCTGGACAATTGGCTCTAGCTGGCCTTGCTTGAGCAGGGGGGCTGGCCCAGACAATCTCCAGAGGTCCCTTCCAACCTCAATCATATTGTGATACAACAAAAAACAATTACCCAAGTTTTTGCTTTTCAATTAATATTGGTATTTATTTCTCTCTGGCACAAAACCTTGGATCTTTAATTTCTCCAAATAGACTCAGACTCAGATCAGCAGAAACACAAAAGGCAGTGTCAGTATCTCCAATATGAGAATGTTCGGAATCTACAATCTCCTAGCATTTAACTTGAAGGAGGTAGCAGTGAAGAGTTTGCTCAGCATCACTTTCTGATACGAGCTGCAGATATAGTGTAGGAGGAAAAGAACAACTGTATTCACACACAAGAGGAAAGAAAACAAGACAACTCAAATGTATTCAAGATTTAGAAGCTCATAACACTGATGTTTCCATAGTAACTAATATACTCCAAAGCAGGGAAAAAACAGGGTGAGGATTTTAAAGGACAGCACCACATACAGATTAAAAGCAGATACTGCCTACCAACTGATGATCTGAGGTTTGGACTGATGAATTTACACAGTTTATCACAAGAAGTATCACTTGTTGAAGACTCAAGATCCAATGAAACAACCCTACTAACAGGAGTGAAAGAGTAAGAACCGCACAGTAAAACACCGCTGGTACTTGACAGCCTGTGCCTCATGCACTCACCACTCACTGTTAAAGGTGGTGTCCAATGCTACCTCCCTCCTTGGTCAGAATAAATAACCTATGTGACCTCAAGGAAAGACAGGATACAGTAGATAAAAAGCATCATGCATTGCACTAAGCTGAATCATATGATCCTATTGGTTTGCAATGCTTACCTTTTTATAACTTCCTTGTCCAGGCAGCAGCTGAGAAAGTTGATATAATTGGCCTTTCCATAAAAAATACAAACAAGGGAGATGATTAATACTTACTAAGCTCAGGGAAGACAAAGGAAGACAATATCAGTTCTAGAAATAATATTTAGCATTAGAAAAATGCTTGGTACAGAGAAGATGGAACTATAATTCTGCTGGATCAAGGCCTTAATTGGTCTCTTCCACAGTAAATAGTGACAGACATATGACCCCAACTGTTTTAATATCCAGTTGAACCACTCCCCCTGAAAAACTAAACCCCTGTATACAACTCTCCCATTTATCACCATTTCTGAGAAATGAAACAACATAAGCTTATAATTTAAGTGCTGCCCAGACTCAATAAATGGCTTTTCCACCAAAGGCAGAAAAACATTATGAACTGTAGGTTTCTATACTGCATCAGGCTACATCTGATGCATAGTACAACTTCAGAATTTTCAACTGCATAAAAGTTACTTGGGAAATAAAATCCAATTTCAAGTTATTGAGCCACTCAGTACAGCTGTATGCATCAAGTTTCATCCTCACACATGGCAAGGGACATGGCCAAAGGAATTTAGAATCACAAGTGCCAGACTCCTACCCTTTGCAACTGACTTTTAAAGAATAGGATTGCAGAGACTTTCTTGCTTATCATGAAAAGGAAACGTCATGGAAAGATCGGTCTGAAGCTAAAGCTTCAGAAGGGTGTTAACAACACTCTTCAGATCTTCAGAGCTACCCAGTTAATGCCTATGAAATGAAATAAGTTTTATATACTATTTTCAAATATTTGGTTTGGTGTAATAGTAATTTTCAAGTGTTCTGCCAATAATCAACAGAGAAAGTCAACATCTACCCAAGACCACTTCAGCTGATTTGTTCCTCATCTGGAATTTCTTTCAAGTACCTTCTCCTTTTAGAAATCAGTACCCTAACAATCATGCAAGAGGTAGAACACCTAAAACAAAAAATCTACAGTAATTTCCCAGCTGATATAATTCAGTACTCAAATTATGCAGAAAATTCTGGCACTGGGCTGCTAATTTTACTTACGTCACCAGAACAAAATAAGGAAAAGCATGATTCCCTCCCCCCCCGCCCAATGGAGGAAAGGATGTAGGTGGGGAGTATAATTGACACTAATTATTTGTAGGAAAGGTCAGGGTTACCTTCTACCAACTGCATGAGGCAGCTGATTATCTGTCATATCTCTGAAGCATAGTCACGAAACCATCAGTGACTAAAGGACAAACAGGCCTTGGCTAGCAATCAAACTTGGCAACATTCAAAAACACAGCACAGCAGATGTCTTTTTAAAATAGGTAAATTGTAAGACATTAGATAGCGTAACACTATGTATCTCCAATGCTGAAAAAAACTTCAGTAAAGACTACTGTTTAAGTACCTAATAGGTGACTTGGTAGTATGATCTTCTCTGCATTTGAAGAGCTAAAAAAAGAGCACCTACATCACAAAATTCCAACTCAGTTTTAAACTGCCTCAGAAAGCCTTCAGTTTCTTCATGACATATTTTAGATTTTTTTATACAATAAACCTCATTTTGAACAAAACCTGCACATAGAAAATATAAGACTGGAAAACTGAGAACAGATTGTGTATTTTAAAGACTAGAGTACCTCAACAATTTGGAAATTTGCTTGCCAGAGTGTCAGAAAACACCCCTTTAAAAGATGAAAACTGTCATACCATATTATTATTGTTGCTGAAAAACCCAAACTGAGATCTGATACATCTTGTTTGATAACTGACTTAACAGAATACTCAGTGTTCCAAGAAAAAAAAAAAAAGTTTGTTATTTAGTATGTCACTTGAGAATTTTGCTGTGCATTAAGTGAAATGAAAATTCCACCCATGAAATCCACTTACTGGCTTTCCAGAAAGTGGAATTTACAGGGATGAGACAACTCAATTTCAAATAGCATTGGTTTCAATTTTCATCTCAGAAGTATGAGAATAGAAGAAATCTGTATGCCCGTGTATCCTTACTAAACAAGGTAGCTTTTTCTAACAAAATCCTTAAATGAAACACTAAGAAATTTAGTGGGATTTCTCTTTATGTAATTTTGGACATACAGTTTATAACCACTGGAAAACAAATTTTTTTGCAGTTTTCTAGTCAGTTATTAAAGTACTGCAGAAAGATTACATATAGACCTAATTTTGTTTTGGAGCATAAACAGTCAATTTGCAGTTACATTAGGCAGTTCTGCAGCAGTCAGTTTAAATGCTGCCAGCTCTGGCTTTTGCCTACACATACATTCAGTACTCAAAACAATACTGAGAGACTGCAGTGGTGAATCCTGACACCACCACTCTTCTTGATGCTGAGTGGTGTGTCCAGGGGATTATAACAGCCATCTAGCCATTTCTGTTCTCTGAAATTCTTTAAGTAATACCACATAATTTTCATGCCAGAGCAGCAGTTCTGAGGAAAATTTCTAGTTTCCTCAAATGTTTTAAGGTCATGTTTCTAAAAAACCATTTTGCTAGGGAAAAATCAAAGGCTTGGGCCCTCCAGACAATGAAGATAGTTTTGATTAGTAAGACTTCAGGCTAGCAAAACAGGGAGAAAAATAATTATGCAGACTAGTAGTTGCGGTATGTAACAGTTGTCAGCTTTCCTTCCTTTCTTGCCCAAGTACACTGCGTAATTGCACTGTTAAAGCTTCACAAAGCACACTGAACTCCAGCTCCTGTTTTTGAAGTTAGTAAGCAGCAGTTTACAAAATGATACTCCTGAAACAAAACACTAAATCTCTTCTTAGTTCTCCTCAGCAGACGCTCAAAGATATTTGTGAATTTTTAAGTGCAAATCTCGATAAATGCAACAAGCAAACTGGAAAAAAACCCAAACGATACTACTTTTAATTTATAATTGACCACCTTTGCCTACAGTATTTTCGTTGCTTTCAGAAGCTACAGCCCTCTCATGCTTATTAAGTAGAGTAACTACTTTTAATTGCAGTGCAACAATGTTAAAGGTTAAGAGGCCGAAAGGTTAACAAACCTTTCTCGCTCTAACTATAGGACAGTAGCACAGCATACACTACTGTTTTGTGACAGGTCTGTAACTTTACCCATAAAAATATGAAATTGGCAATGACTTATCTGGTTTCCATTGAATGTATCTGAACAAGGTGGAAGTTATTACACGTCCTCTTCACAGGGGGTCACAAAGCAGGACAAGGAAGATTAAAATCTTGGTATCCTTTCTGGATAGCTTATCTTTCATTCAGGAACAGAGAGAAAGAGATGTCTCAGTGCCAAAAGTGAACAGAGAAGCTTGACTTTAAGTTTTATGGTAAGAGATGACAATCAGGATGAAGGTATGACATTTCTATGACATTTCTTAAATTGCAAAGCCAGCTGTTAAGTATGCAATTCACCAGAGCCAGGCTAAACTTAGTAGTACTCAATTTACTAATCCCATGTAAGGGTTTCACTAGATGTGAAAATACGTGCTGTATGAACGTATCTACAACATAGTTATACCTTAACATCATTTTCAGACTAGCTACCAATGTCTGAGACTCAATTCTAACATGCATTCAGCCTGTTTTTGCAGCTAGCTAGCTAATACAGCTCAAGATTTCTAGAGCTAGAGATTTTCAGTAACTTCAAAATACCTGAAGCTGAAAAAAGTTTGAGCAATGTTAGCACAACAGAGAAGCACTTCAAAGACAACAAATACTACCACTTTTGAGGTAGGTAAGCAAGCATAGACAAGCAATTTGCCCCATATCATCTTATGGGTCAATGACAGCCACATTAAGAAATCTCAGCATCCTGCATCTTTCACCATTTTTCTGTCCACCTCCCCAGATAGTCCCTGCAATCTGGTATTATACCAGTGCCAACCTCAGGTCCCTTCAGTCTACACAGTGAGATATGTGACTTGCACTATTACCTCTTCTAGTCAGCAGACCTCTCCATCCTGGCGAAGGCCTTAATAGTCCCAGTTGCTTGCCTCTAAAACCATCACTGCTTCCAGTAGCAGCTCTTTGCATTTTAACTTCCCACCTCAAAACCCTGATGTACAGTCAATAAACCTGACTTTATATTAAACATAACTAAAGTATGCAACAGAGCGGAGAAATCTTATTACATTTTAGTGCAGAGAAGAATTCAAAATATTTTTTCTCCCTTTTAATTATTAGAGTTATCAGAAAGCTTGATGACTTATCTCTTCCTGCTCTTCCTCCCGGTGGTGTATTTTTTTAATTAGAGAAACTCTGAATACACTATCATGTTTATGAGTACCAAGGTTTTTTATATTGGCCAACGTCAAAACTGAATAAATGTCCAAGTTTCTGAATGAAACAAGAGCTTAGAGTTTTGAAAATGTGTAGGAGACAGAACTATAGATGTCCAATCTACCGGTCCAAACTGAAACAGAATTCAGTTTCACAGTTAGAAGCACATACCCAGTTTGCATTTACACAGTTAACTGTAGGCTGCATTCCCAATTCCCATTCCAATGTGCAATCCTCAAACTGCCAGATCCTTGAATTTGGAGCCAGAATATAGAAGGAAAACATAGGACACATTATCTCCTCTAACCTGTACAAGTCCTTTTCCCATGCACAGAAAACAGGAACCACTTATTTCCTCCACCCCTTCTCAGCATCCCAGAAGGAAGAAGGGCATCGTACAGTCACTGCTCACCTCGAATTTGGCACCAGGGTGCAAAACAAAATACTGACTTTTCTGTTAATGGCAGCAAAGAACATGACTGTACTCCATCACACTGCCACTTTTTCACTGCAGAGGTACAAGTAATTACCAAGTTAAGAGTAGGTCTGCCATATTACAGCTTTAGGACTTGAACCACAGCTGTATGGTTCCATATCATTTACTGTTACACCAGGAAAGCCCTAAAGGTTGGTGACCACAGCCAGAGCCACTCTTGAAGAAAGCAGCCTAGCACTCAGGATGCACATGTTCTACCCAGATTTATTCATCTCTTCCCACTTATTAAACACTGCTCTATCAAATTCGTCCAAGTCAGGCTAGATTACCTGATTTATGTGCATTTACAAAACAGTAACGCTGACACAGAAGGCCTGTAGGGTTATCTTATTTGTCAGAGTTTATCCAGAACTTATTTGCAAATTAAAAGATCTAGTTACAACCATGTGAAACAAGCTATAACAGTTCAGAAAAACTAAAACACTCTTCTGCTTTTAAAAAACTATTTTGTAACCTTGCTGGTGCAGAGTGGCCATGGCTTTGTCAGAATAAAAAGACTGTGGTAGAAGCTGAACTTTCCCCCATACCTAGCATTCACAACTAGAATAATCAATACACAATTGGAAAAGCAAGACTTCATAGTGCTATGAAGAATGAGGGATGCAAATATATATGAAAACAGAATTTGAGAATGAAAATTTTATTGCCTATGGAATGACTTGCAGGCTTTCAATAAAGACAAACCTCAGTTGCCTGTTTACATGTTGTTTTTCATCAGTTTACTTTTAAGAACTGTGGTATCAAGAAAATAAGTGGCAGTCAATAAGTCTTAAGAAAACACCAAAAAAAAAGAATTTCCATTTCATCCATTGCTCAGTATATTTTTATAGACTGCAATGAAAAAACACATTCCACAGCCAATCATTTTCAGTGCTTCTGCACCAGAAGTTCACTCACAGCTAATTACTAATAGAGTTTATTTTTAACAAGTATTTGAGGTATACCTTGAGGTACACGTGAAGTTTTTGTTCTGACTGTAATCATGGAGTCCCCAAAATAAATGTAGGTGAATCAATTTTTTTTTTTATTGAAAGGAAAAGAATTTCTTTTTATTAAAAAGAAAAAAATATGAAAAGCATGATGCACAGCATAGAGAAGAATCTTAAAAGTGATAATATGCTGATGATTCTTTTTCCCCTATGAGAAAAGCATCTTCCAAGAGCCTGTGGGAGGTAGATGCTCACTGTATAAAGCTGAAAATTTCCCTCTTTCAGATTTAGAATTTAGGCAGAAGTTAGAAATTTAGGTTGGGGGCGGGGAGCAGAATCATTCCAAAGCTGCACACTGCCATCAGGCCCTTATTTTAAGTAAGTCTTCCTACTGAAATAAAAATTTAAAGCAGCAAAGGTTTACAGGGTACCTTGTTAGATAATCAGACAGGCTTGGTTTTGGCTTTTTTAAATTTTGATTTCTTCTTGTTTTCCCAAACTTTTCATTAAATCCCTTAAGCTCTAGTAATTTGATCTCCCGAATAATAATAAAATTAATTTTCAAAGTGCCGAGAAACCTCAGGACAACATTCAGTAATTACATAGCTAAATTTTAAACAGTAAACCCTTTTACTACTTCATAGACATTTATTTTCCAAAGAAGTATCTACAGTTAGTAAATGAACCGGTGAACATACATGTCTCGCTATAAAGTGACATGAAAAAATTTATGTAGAAGAGGCCATGATTTTCAGGATTCTCCTCCAGTTTTTTGTATTTTGCTTTACATTTTATATACCTTTATTAATGAGAGCTGGTAGCAGAAATAGGTGAAGTGATAGAGACAGAAATTACACTGATAGTCATATCTGATGTATGTATTAAAATAAAGGTCAAGACCTTATGCATTATAGATGTTTTCATAAGGCATCAGGATTTGTGTTCCAAGAGTACTATAAGTGCGACCTCTGTTCAACTAGAGTAGCTGTGTGAACTTTCGCGGCTCATGATAAAAACTTTTAAACATAATTAGCAGCTATAATTAAATTACTGATAACAACTCTGAACAGAGAAGTTACTCTGACTCTGGACAGTTAACACCTTTCAAGGGAATACAAGGTGGTTGTATGCGTATTCTCAGGTTCCAAATAAAACTTGATCTAGTGTTCCATACTGATGCAAGGTAATTTTCAAAATACTGAGAACTTGCACTTATCTCTTGTAAACTTAGGTTTTCATTTACTGCACAAGAGAGCTGACTATCTTTGAGGCAGTTGCAAACATTTTGCCAGAGGATCCTCTAGACAATTGCACTACAGTTACCAGGACTCTTTCACTACTACCATGGAGCATGTAAATTGTTACGGATAAAGCCACATCAAAATGGTTTATTGTCTATGGTTTAGCCACAACCTATCACACAGCACAGGTAAACGATAGGAGAAAGATCACGTACCAAACAACTAGACTAAGTAGAAGATAAATTCTGTTGGGAAGAAATAAAGCTTTTTGTCTCAGATGCAGTCATAGGAAGACCAAGGTAATCACTGGATTTCCTAATATGAGCTCTTTGCTCCTTATTACCTGAATAGGAACAGCTAGCATCAGACCCTGCATAAAATGCGTGGACCGTGAATATAGCCATTCCACCTCTCCTCTTTCATATTCTACCAATAACATGACTGTGCCCTAGGTTCCACCAGCAGGACCCCAGTGACTAAGCCTGCCTATAGGCATCTGCTTTGAGAACTTAAAGATTTACAGTTCAGTAATGTATACATTTTGAGAACACTGCTGAGAGTAAAAAACCTGCAGAAACACAGCACATAGCTGTCCTACCACTTCCAGTGAGAGCTGGAAAATATTCAGAGCTAGTTTCTTGGCTTAAGGAGTCCAACAGGCATTCTACAATGAGGGAATAAAGTTTGAGTGATAATGTATGCCTTCCTCGCAAGGAACTCTGACTCTATTACTGTGGTCCTTGAACAAATGGAAAGCGCTTATGTTTAGAAGGTTAAATGACAGCAGCATGAAATTTATTGATAAACACAAGGAATTTTCAAGGAAGCCCAAAGTCTGTCGAATAAAATTCCAAGTTTTTGAAGAGCTACCTTTACTGAGTAATTTATTTTCTTATCACTTACTGTAGCTTGCCCCACACTGATGTTCTTTTAGAACATGGTCTGTTTAAGAAAAGCACCCATTTATTACTAGCCACATCCTGAGAAACATGTGTCCATTACACTTGCTGAGCTAAAAGATGACACTGCTCTCAAGCACTCAGACTCTAGCGATAGCTACTTCTTTAAAGATTTTCCTACCTTTTCCTCTCAAAATTCTTCTGCAGTCAGAACTTAGTTTCAAAACTTTATAGCACTTTTGCTGCCAGAATTAGAAGCATTCAAAAACACTCAGGCAGTTTATGCTGATAATACACCATAAAAAACACTAAACCAAACGTATAGTCTCATCTTTGATATTTGGAATGCTACAAAGAGAAATCAGTCAGAAGTGTAGGTTTTTTGATTGGGCATCAGTTATGTCACCTGTTCAGTAAGTTATATAATCACATACTGTACATTCCAAAGGAATAAGCAGACTCCCAGATTTTTAGATGAAAAGTTACAATTTCACACTTTGTCAATGATTTAGCATTCATTGAAGGTCTATAAACAGTTATATGTACATTTCTGAGACTCATCAGCTTGATTTATATAAAGTCTGTTTAAAGACTGGCTTGCTAAGAGCATACTTTAGAAGAGAACAGAAAAACAATTCAGCCTCCTTTACTGCTAGGGCTCCCACCTACAGGAGATGCCAGAATTATCACTAACATTTGGTTAAGTGGTAGGTAGGTAGGAGCCCTAACTGGGTAAGTAGCTAGATCAATGTATAGAAAACTGTATGATGAGAAGTCAGTGTTTGATGTGCTAAGCACAAAAGGACCCATTCTGAACTTCTGCAAAAGCCTTACACTAGTTTTAGTGCCTTCAAGTTTCACACACTTCAGAATTGTGTTGATGTTTATCATTAACTTCTCACAAAATTCCTCTCAGCACCATTTTAGCAAGAGAAATCAGTGTTTCCTTTCACACTCACCTGTAAGTCTTCCGGTTATCGTAAAAGGGTAGCATCATATTTGCCTTTCATAATTTCATGCTGATTTACATATCACTATGAGGATGCTCAGACTACAGCTGAACAGCTGATGCAGTGAAGATCCCTTCTGCCAGTTATTAGAAGCTATTGAAGAGTCTCTGCTCTCCTTAATGGCATCTTCCTATAGTGAATTGATGGTCAAAAGTAAATTAAATGCAGAAAAGCACTTTAAAAAGAAGCTTAGCCTTAACAAAATCTTCTCGTAGTGCCTCATCTGTTTTAACAAGAATTTGTTCCATCCTAATAAACTGTCTATAAAGTTATATTCTCACATTTTTAGCATCTCAAAGCTTGCAGCAAATACAGAAGTATAACCAGATATCTTACCAATTTGACAAGTCTTGCCTGTTGGTTTGGGTTGTTTGGTTTTTTTTGTTAGGACGGGGAGCGAAACAGGACCAGACAGACTTCAGAGTAGGAGTCAACCTGAAGAACTAGTAGTAACAGCACACTAACCTTTCCCCATCTATGTCAACTTAAACTAAGCTAATAGCAGTCAAGAGACAGTACTTCTAAGATCTCTAAAGCCATTTACCTGCTTTGAAGGAGTTATCCAGATCAAAATGTACCAATTCTGAAATTTCCCTTTACAAATAAATTTGTCCCGTCTTTTCCCTCTCAGGGGAGCTCTGCTATCCTTGAAAGCAGTAGTGCTTCTCTTGCCTGCACTATATATGGTCTGTGGAGAGAAGTGAAAATACTGGTGGTATTTTTGGTCACGTTGTCTGTATTGGATCTGTCTCACTTATTTTTAAGTGTTCTGAAAAATAATGAGTGCAGATTTTTTTTCTAAAGAAGTTGTACACAGCCTTATTATGACACTCTCCAATAATTTATTTTTTTTTTAAATTGGATTAACATCCTATTCTAGTTATTTGGTTGTATAAGGTAAGACAAACAAAGCACAGGGTGACGACTTCTTGCACTGCTGTTAATTTTAACCACCATATCAATTATCAGCTGCCATTCAAGTTAATCAAGGGATTCCATTATTATTATCATCAGGTTAAGAGAATGAGATCATTAGCACTAGTCAAGCTATAAAAAGCTGTGGCATAACTGAAAGCTGATGCAATCCTAAAACATACTTAGAAATAAGTTTGCCTTTTCCCGAACAGATAATTTAATTCTCTTAAATATCATGACATACACTTTTGAAACAGTTACAGTTTCATTTAAAAAATCTGGATTATTAATACAATGAAAAGCATTCACTGGGTACCCAGCATTCATAATGGTAATGTTCTACAGGTGGGAGTTATGAAAAATACTTGCAGAAGTAATATTGTAAGCTTCTATTTTTATTCTGGATCACTTCCACCACGTTTTACCAGTACATCTGTTTTCCAAAATGCTAGGTCTTATGCCATAATAAGATTGAAAGCTACAGTTATGATCAAACGATTTACATTATCACAGAAAACATCCTACAGGTCAAATACCATCCCTGCTCCTATGTGTGCAAAATCACTGTCCTTAGCCAGTGCAAGCATTTACCCTTTTTCTCAATAGTATATAACGACAGGTACAATTTAAAATAGTGGGGTTGGCCAAGGTATTACTACAGTTGAATACATCAATTGACTTCACATGCAGAAGAAAATTCACTCCCTCACAAGACTCGTAGCTTAAGAACAACTGTAAATGGGGAGAGTATTTAATCTGTATAACAATTGCATATTAAGTCTTTGTTGTAAAAAAAGGATGCCATTGCACTCCGTAGTGTATGAATACATAGACTATCTGAAAGAACTCTTATCGAAATGTATTAATAAAGCAATGATGCCATGGACTGAAACATCACAAACCTAGATTAATTTGATCACTTTAAATCAGTGAGTTAATTTGGACTTGTATTTTTCACCACTTACCTGCTGCATAAGGAATCACCACTTCATTTTAGGGAGAGTTTGTACACTCAGAACGAGCTGAAAACGAACATTAGACTTCAGTTCTAAATTTAGTTCTTCTCTTTAAAGCAATTAACTCACTGTCTTGCTCCCCTACTCCTCTCAAGAAGTAGGATCCAAGCCTTAACAGAAGACAAATACATTTAGCTATAAATAATTACAGAGAATTTGAACTATAATTCTTTTTTTTTTTTTTCAGGTAGTACAGCAACTGTTAAGGGTCAGAAAACTAAGATGCCACAAAGCTTTTACTATTACAGTTTCTAGCTTCAGGGAACAGAATATGTTTGGGAAAGACTAGAAAAAAAATCTTTGATCTTTGAACAACTTTCAGCATAAAGGTAAGTCACCCCCTCACTGATTATTTCAGCCTAACCAGTCTTGAATCCAAATTAAAATATCTTAATCTGAAAGTTAAAAAGTACACGTAAAACATCACTAGAAAGAACCCTAAAGCGTGTAGCTAAACTTAGCCCTGCTTAACAGGAACATTTCTCAGGAGTTCTGTATTGCCAATGTAAAGTAATAAAGCAACAACATGTCCCCTCCCATGAAAAGAAAGCTCCATCTCCTACAGACTTGAAGGCAACAGGATTCCCAGTATTATGATTACTGATACAGCCACACTGGTACAATCCATCACAAAGATGTCTACTTATGATTTTTCATTAATAAATTTTATCGGCAAAAGCCATAAAAATTGGAAGAGCCTTTCCTCAGCTGGAAACTGCCCTGACCACAGATTCTTATCTCCACTCATGTAATTGGACTACTGAAGTCATAGTTTATGACAGGTAGCTCTAACCAGTGATCATAAATCATGTCCAAGACACCTTTATCTATGGCTTAGCATCGTAGACCAGAATACTGACATAGTAGCTGTTTAGCAGTTTCCTCAGTCAAGACGGATCATTGTGGCTCCCCTCCAAAAATGCTAATATTTTAAGAACTTTATTATGAAGCATTTTCTAGTCAACCATAGCTGCTATTTCTAAGTTAGTCTCATCTCTGAGGTACATTTACAAACAAGCTTCAGCCCTCAGCAAGCTTCCAGTGCTGAGAGATTAAGCTGGAAATTAAGCAATCCTGAAGACTTTCAATGATCACTACGACACAATGACATTATACCATTCAAACCATATTTTTAAAAGAACATGCACATTTCAGAACATTGAAATACAAATATTTAAGTGCACTAAAATCAGTCTGTGTTTATCCTCAAGTGATGACTCACATGAACACAGATAGTGCCTATTTTGCCTTGCATAGCATCAGGCTATTTGGATGTTCGAGTTAAGACAAATATCCTTTATATCTAGTGAAGTTACCATGAATTGAGGGAAGTCAGTGTGTATAGAGAAATATGCAGCAACTTTGTAGGACTGAAATTTAACTGTGTAGGTCCAAAAGGTCCATAATCATGTCAGACCTTTTGACATACCAGCTTCTTTTCACTGTTTTATTTTGACTATGCAAAGTGTGTTGCATTTTCACGTGATAAATATTTAAGTGAGTAACTGACAACTGGTATTAGATGGCTTACTAAAAATTCTTATCTGTGTTAATCTGCATCCCTTAAACACAAAGGCAGCTTTTCTAGGGAGTATATCACTATGCTGGGCAAATCAGCATTCCTGGCTGAGTAGCTCATTCCTGCCATTCTCAGAAGCACAGTTTTTACAGAAGCAGTTCCAAGAATTAAGGCAAATGCATGCCAGGTTTCACAGCAGGTAGTCACTGGCATGACAGCAACTCCACTTCTCTACTCCTGATTCTGAAAACACCACCCACGTCTGAAAATCTGGGTGTATTTCTATGTGTGATTGCCTCAATGATAAAGTGAGAAATCCAATGAAGTTAGTTTGAGTAACAGGAGTGGGCTGCATTTTTTTCAGAAGGCCAAATCACATTGTTGTTTCAGCTTTCATATATATTAAATCTTAATTCTCTTATTTTTTGGATATGATATACAACATTCACTTGCACCAAAACAACAAGTTAGATTTCAGCGACAAAACACATCACTACACCAGCACACCCATTTTACTATCTGCTAGGTCCATCTCATTTCCTGTGGTGATACAAGATTTCTGTTTGCTTT
This sequence comes from Haliaeetus leucocephalus, assembly GCF_000737465.1. Classification (NCBI taxonomy): domain Eukaryota; kingdom Metazoa; phylum Chordata; class Aves; order Accipitriformes; family Accipitridae; genus Haliaeetus; species Haliaeetus leucocephalus. The sequence goes on from NW_010972720.1 coordinate 7,361,380, forward strand.
TAGGTTTTGGCTGTTATTTTTATACAGTGTGTAATCTCAAAAAGTACAACATTAAATTTACAGTCTCTATCTTAAAAGTCATTAGACAAGAATGCATTATAACTGCCTACCAGCTCTACCATAACCAAATATACCTAGTATTCTTGCTAAGATAATTTGAGATCAGCTTACTAAATGCAGTATTTCAATTTTAAAAGGAACTTTCTTAATTGCATTTTGTATCCCACTTCGACTTTTATTCTACTGTTGGTTCTTAATATGCTGAAGCCACTTAGATGTTAGCCACATGCTAAAAGGAATACATACTGCACACATGTAAATTAGTCACCTACAGTATCTGTTTATTTCAGTGCACTCATTACTGTACTGTAAATTTTAAGCTTAGAAATAAATATTAATACGTGTTAATTTTCACCATTTACTTTGTTTATTTGGCTGAAAATGTTCTCTTCCAGATTGAAAGTCACAGGCTGCTGGATTCCACCAAAACTTGCATAAAAGCTTACTTTACATATTGGGCCCATAGGTAGCTAGACATGAGCACTGTAATCTTGCTAACTGTAAAGAACTCCACAGCTCAGGACCCTACCATGAGAACACAGATTCATGACATGCAAAAGTACCTACATCCCAGACTCTGCACTGGAAAATACAGTAATGGTCTTCGCTATGACAGTGGATGAAAGAATTCATCTGCATTACAGCACAAGAACTGCTTTTCATAAAAACTGAAGACAGTTACCAGATTTAAGCAGGTGTTTCATCATAAAGACGAAGCCTGCATCACTAGGATAAAATGGTCGGTTGAGTCTATAAGACAGAAAGCACTGCACTGGAAGTATTTAAGACATTAAAGACAGCTTTTGTAAATTACCATTAAAATACATAAACATAATAAGCATGGATTTGAAAAATAACAAGGCTAACCTGGCTAAGTATATGGTTGCTGAGAATATGGCTAGTCAAAGCACAGAGATTGAAAGACACCTCAGTCTCCCTTCCCCTTGTCTTCTCAGTGGTACCCAGTGAGACAATGATAAAGCAATAGACACAAATTGAAACATGGGGAATTCCATTCAAACAGAAGAAAACTTTGCTGTGATTGAACACTGGAGAGAGTTGCCCAGAGAGGCTGTGGAATCTCCAACCTTGCAGATGCTCAAAATCTGTCTGGACATGGATCTGAACAACCTGCTTTAGCTCAACCTGCTTTGAGCAGAGTGGATTGGACTAGACAGTCTCCAGAGGTCCTTTTACATAAGTTATGTTGCAATTCTGTGATTCTTCAGGTTGGGTTACTGTAGCAGTGACAAAAAACAAACAGAAGTTACTTTGGCATTTGCTGTACTAATCAAGTTGTATGGAAAGTCCAATGCCCTGGAAAGCCCTGAATGACTGCTATGGCAACAACAGCAATAGCCTTAATGGACTGTCATTTTGTCAGGGCTAGCAAGATGGAAGACAAGGCCTGACAAAAAGCAGAGTGACTATATGTTGTTCACAGTAAAACAATTCCTCATTTCCTTTAAGAAGCTATCAACCAAGCAAGGCCAGCTAGTCAATATTAAAAGTTCATGATCTATGTTCTATGAAGAAAAAAAAGAAATAAAACAAACAGGACCTACTAAACACTCAAGAAGCACTCCTGATTTTCCAAAACATAAATACCATTGTCCCATTATTTAGTGTTAAGCATTTTAAGACAACTGTTTTGAGATGTGGGCAGAGAAGAAATGCCCTTATATTTAAAGAAGCAGACAGCAATTTAACCAAACTGGTAACAAAGATAAAAACTAAATTTACTACATATGTTGCAAAAGTTTGTGATCTGCAGGTGGATATCTTAGTTGCCAAAGCGAGCATATATTCCACAGAAGTAATCTCGAAAAAGAAAAACTGCCTTCAATATTCCACAGAAGTCCTAGCCAGATTATCCTTTTGTGTAACCAGTTAATACAGTATTATGTAGTAAAAACTGCTTCTGTGAAGCTAACACTTTTTACACTTCTATTTTTATTTACATTAGACAGAAAACCAAAGATAGGCCTCTTTCAGAGAATGAAATGTTTGTCAAGATTGACTATAGGTCAAAGTCAGGGGAAGTTTCAGACACTTCTCTCCGCTTCTACTAAACTACCCCAGTATTAACCACTTGTGCTGCTAACTTTTCTGTATCACAAAGTCAAGTTTGAAACACTTCTTGATTAATCTGCACAAGTACGTTAAAAGCCTTTTAAAAAGAACAACAAAAAAATGCAGTTCCTAGCATAACAAATAGGATGTACCTAACGGAAAAAAAAAAACCACTTAAGCGGTCATCTTATGTTTAAGCACTGCCTTTACTTTTTTTTTTTTTTAAATAATTCTGAACCTGAAGTACTAAAAAAATTAGTTAAAAATTTGTGATCACATACATAGGGTGAAGCCTGATATTCAAATAAGCATTTTTGCCCTTCATAGTTGTTTTAAAACTATGATAGTAGGATACTTCAAGATACAACACAAGCGATAGGGTCCCATCCCGCTTCCTTGCTCAGGAGGAAGGCATTCCAAGCAGTTTAGAAAAAGAAAGTGGGAATTGTGCTGTATGTTCAGAGAGCGATTTCTAGCTCAGTGCAATCTTCACTTGGATTAATAGAAAGTAGTTTCTGAACGGTGATAATGTACAGGACACAAAGTTGTTGCTAAATGTCAACAGGGAAGACAGATGAAGTTGTACTGACCAAGTTTTAGGTGCAGGCACAGGAAGAGGTGTTCAACGCATTTGAACAACCACAGTTAAAATCACCTTTCAGGCTAATTAATACCCAGTATAATTACAGAAAATGAAGGTATTTCCTCAGGAGAGGGATTCCTCATTCTAGGATTATATTCCAGTTCAGAGATAAATGGTTCATTAGGTCTTGTAACTGGTGTGACTCAAAAATAAAGAGCACAACCTTTAAAAACATAGCCCTTCCTGAAGTATTCTTTTCTTCATGCTCATATGTATGCTCAAATGCTACTGGTAACTGGTAAAATGTCAATTACTACTCCTCAGGAAATGACATTTAATATTAAAGTCCCCATAAGTGACTCCTGAGTGTGAGAATAAGGCACATAAAGCATCTTCCATCATTTACACCCTTCCTGTATTGTCACAATAGAGGTAACTACTCGGCTCAAGAGAAGATTTGGTCTGGTTACCTTAACCCAATTTAGGGAAGAAAAAGCAGGGTGAAAAACAAGAGAATGTCTGAATTCTAGAAACCAGAGACAAGAGATTTTTTCCTAAGGGGGCTTGAATGGTTTGTTTTCACCATGTTAAAGCTCTACAGAAATTTAGAATATGAGTGAAAGGCAAAAGATTTTTTTTGAACCTCAAAATTTTTTTTCTTGCTTTTTAACCCCCAACTCCTAGACCCAAGCAAATATTTGGAAATTTCAAAATGGTCCTAGTGTTCTACAGTCAGTTGCTGTTCACAGACCTTATAAAATATGTATGCCAGATAAGGCACCTTAAAACAGGGGTCAGAAAAACAGGGTACTTGGGTACCAGAGATATCCCTTACCCTTGTGAAAAATCCTGATATACTTTGTCGCTACCAATTGTCACTGGCCCTTTGTCAGGAGAGAAAATATGCTTAGATTACATACTGCAAACCAGTACAAATTTACTCATCTCACGATCCAAGCTGTGAAAAAGAGCTCTGTGATTGGACTAGCATAATCTGAACCTAAACTAATCAGATTCAGCCTCAGTGAGTTTTACTTGCTTAGGCTAGTGATAAACTAACCTGCTTATCTCACTGATGCTGTAAGACATTCTTCAGCTTGTACTACATGTCTGTCATTCCTTAAGAGTACAACTTGGGATTCATTATAAGTTCGTGACAAATGCTATATTGAGATGAAATACGTGACACTTGATAACTAGATGCTTTCACTCAACAGCTGAATGATCTAAAATTACATATAAACTCAGTTCCTATGGTAAGTACATTGCAGAGTGACAGCCAACCTGGAAATAAGTGTTCTCTAAGGAATCCCTACCAGAAGTAGCACTAAGATCACTCCAACCTGTGATCTATGTATCACAGGGACCCAGTGGACTCACTTAAGACCAAACAACTGTTGTCAGTTCTCCACATAGAACTAGCAAGCCTTAAAGCAGTTCAAAGGCTTCAATACATATCTGGTACCTTGTGCTATCCAGCTCCTTTTAATTAAAACAAAATACAACAAAAAGGAAGTATAACTTTGGAACTAATGATTCTACCAAGAATTCTAGCTGCAGTGCTCAAAACTCAGTTTTACAAAGTAACTTTGTTTCTAAGGCTTTTGGAAGCTTTTCTAGGTCTCATTTTAAGCTTCACCACAAACGACAAAGGAAAAAATTGAATTTCTTTTCCAAGTCAACACTGGTATTCTTACAGTCACCACACATACAAACAGGGAAACTTAAAAGAAAAAAATCTGAACATTAAGTTTCAGAAGAAAATCAGAGTTAGCACTAAACTAGGAAACTAAGAAAGGAGAGATCTTAAAGTAATCAAAGGACTCTTCACAGAGCATAATGAACAAAATGAAAAAAACCGCATCATACAATGGAATTGTCTCCAGATGTTGATCATTTGTACAATTCAATATAATCAGACCTCATATATTAGGAGATGCCAGCTCAAGAGTAGAAAGTGATGACAGAGAAAACCTGCAACGCATGACAGTACTTATGTCCCTCCCTATTTCATGCACCAGTATTTCCTTCCTAGTTGCTACAGAAGCCTCAGAATCCACACAGGAATTACTGCTTATGCATAGACTGTTACACTTCATCTTTAGGGAACTGAGAAACGCTTATTCTTTTCAGCACAGTCTAGGTGAAAACAACAGGCTAGGAATGTTTTAGATATAATGCAGCGTTCATAAAAATATATTATACTTGACCAGAGCAGGAAGGAGTGAAGTGACATTTCTTTGGTAATCAGTCTGATTCATGTTACAATCAGGAGGAAGAAGTTTTTAAACTCCTGAATGACTTGAGTACAAACTTTGCACATAACTTTGCTAAATATCCCAATGGATGTAAGGTGTTCCAAAACAGGTAATACCATTTGTGTCATTTTCTCATGTGCACCATGAACGCACATCTCATTTGTACTTAAAAATGCAAATGGAAAAATCTCCAAACAAGAAGGGAAATAAAAAAAAGCAGTGAGGCAAGACATATATGCAATGCAAAGATGTTGTAAAATTCCAGGCAGAAGTCCACCCTTTCAGAAAACGGAATTCTTTCTCTTGTCCCTGCTAGTCTTTTCCTTTAATTAAATGGCTGCTTCAGGGTGAGATTCAGATGATTTAATGTATTTGAGAAATACTAATACCTTTGGAAGCTATTCTAAGTGGTAAGTTTACAAGTGTTTTCACATCAGAAATTGACTAGTACCACTGAAGGACAATCAGTCATTCAGGCAAGTGTTTAGGTTTATGAACTCAAATCAAATACATACCAAATCAAAATCAAAGTGGGAATAGAGCCATGGCAAGGAAGAATCTTTTACACTAAGTTCAATGAAAATGTACAATGACATTTGACCTATCCAAATGGATGCCTAAATAAATCCTAGAAATGTAGTAAATGGAAGCTATGTAAAAGGGTCAAGTAGTTGGCAGTGTATGATAACTGCTGAGTACTATTGTTCCGAGTTGTTCAAGTTCTTGAAGTATCTTTAGTGACTCAAATGTTTGTGTCCGGATTCTTTTAGACTGACAAATTGCATTTTCAGTACAGAGTACTTGAACGTGGAATGCACCCACTGAGGCTACTGCTTCTAAGTAAAGACAGTTTTTCATTTTGTTTAAGAATGAAGTTTTAAGTATTCTTTTTACCTGCAAATATGCAGTTACAGCTCTAGGACTGAAAGAAGTTTAATGCTTAAGAAGACAGACATCTGTTAGAATTAGTAAGTCAGAACCTTAATCAATGTATGCACTTCTGAAAGCTGCAGAGAAATAAGTTTCTCAAGAAGCCCTACTTAAACTGGCTAAAATTTGCTCCAGTCATTTAGATATTAAAAAATAAATTGTTTAAATAAAAATATTTTTGGTTCTGTTTTAATCAGTCTTGATTAAAATTAAACCAATAAGTTTTGTAATGAATTATTTAATTTAGCATATATAAAAGACTAAGACAATTAGAAATTCAAATATAACTTGATTTAGTAGGTTAATGCTCCCCCATAAACAGACTTTCACACACACACTCCGAAGAAATAGCTATGGTCACAGTATTTTACTAGTCCAAACCCTTTTGTGGGTAGGATGGGAGTATTTCACCAAGACAATTGTTTTTTTGCTGTTAGAGCCCAAAGATAAGAATTTCTGAAGTTGACCAGCAGGGTCACCTTACAGAAATCTATACCCAACTACATTTGTAAACATATAAATACCTTTAAAATTGTACTTTGTAAAATTAGGACCTACTTAAAGAGTACAGTTGTTGTGCTGAGCACATTTGCTATATGGAAGATAAATTCAAATTATTTATTTATATTCACAGAACTCTAGAGTGATTCCAGGAGGAACCAACATAACTGGATCTGATATTTGTCTCAAGAGACATTAAAATGAATAGTTTAAAAATGGCTGACCATCACTGCATAGAAATGCTTCAACTTAGTGTCTTCCTCAGAAGTGCTCTAAAAAAATTTAAGCTTGAACATACTCTTACCAGCTTGTCTATACTACAAGTCCTTAAAGATTATTGAACTTAGAGTTCATTCAGATTACCAAGTACTAAGAACATGCTTGCTATTGCACAAAACAAATGATCCATGCCCTCCCCAAGAGGCATGTAATGTAATTTAGATGACATACTAACATAATACATCAAATACTACTATGTATTTTTGACAATGTATCACATTTTAAAGCTTGGTACATAAAGACATAAATTCCATAATTGCCTTTAGAAACTGGAGGCAACACAGACAGTAACTGCTTGAAATTCATATGCAACAAAATAGCTAGAAAAAGCAAGATGACATGATTTGAAAATAAGAGCTCAAAGGAGCAGAAAACTAAAGAATGGTTTAATTAATTTAATTTCCTGTGCAACAGTTTTACTATTGCATATTGCCCCAGTAAGGCCACAGCTTGTTTGGGCTGGAAAAAATTATCCTGGAGCATACTTTCCTATTACATCTCAAAAAGTACATTGCATCCCCTAAGGTTTTAAGGATTATCTTTGAGTTGTAAAATTCTAACATAATAGGCAAAGTTTGTGTAGAAATTTTCCTGCAATGCCTAAGAGCACTGTAGGTACAGTGATGTTTTATGGTTACAAGTTTTAAAGCTGTTATTCCTAATGTTTAATTATGTTGTCTGCTCAGAAAAAAAAAATAAATAAAAAAAATACATCAGTATTTGGAAGATCATAGGCTGTATTTTTGTGCAAAACACTACCACGTAATTCCTCCCCAGATGAAGATACTGCAGTATTTGCTTTATTCCCACATCAGCTGTACTCATTTTGTTTCTAGCACTACTCATGTTTTGAGCAAAAGTTCTCTTCTGCTCTTTCTTCAACCTTAAAGATCCCTATAATGTATTCCTGAAATCACAGCAGTGAGGTTGGAGGGGACTTCTGGAGTTCATGTACAGCAACACCCTGCACAAGAGGGTCAGCTAGAACAGGTTGCCCAAGACTATGTCCAGTTGGGTCTAAGAGCTACAAGGATGGAGATTTTACAGCCTCTCTGGGCAGCCTGTTCCAGTGTTTAAAAAGTAAGTTTTCTTGTGTTCAAACAGAATTTCACTTGTATCAGCTTGTGCCCACTGCCTCTTGTCCTGTCAGTGAGCATTATCAGGAAGACTCTCTACTTATTCCATTAGTTATTTACACACATTGGCAAGATCCCCCAACATGAGCATTATCTTCTCCTGGCTAAACACTCCCAGCTCTCTCAGCATCTCCTTAAATGAAAAATGCTCCAGCTCTTAATCTTCATGGACTAGCTCTAGCAAGTCTATACCTCTCATGTAACTGAGAAGCCCAGAACTGGACCCAATACTCCAGGTGTAGCCTCACCAGTGTTAAGAGGGAAGGATCACCTCCTTTAATCTGCTGACAAAACTCCTCCTAATGCAGCCAAGGATGGTGGTGGCTTTCTTTGCTGTGAGTGCACACTTCCTGGCTCATGGTCAGCTTGCTGACCACTAGGATCCCAAGGTCCTTCTCTGCAGAGCTGCTCCCCAAATGTTTGGCCCCCCAGTGTGTACTGGTGCATGAGATTATTCCTCCACAGGTGCAGGACTTTCCATTTCCCTTTGTTGAACTTCATAAGGTTCCTCCTCTGCCCAATTCTCCAGGCTGTCCAGGCCTCTTACAGCTCTTCCTATGGCCAGCTCTTGCTCTAGACTGAGTTTTTTTAAACTGTGGTAATAGTTAGTGTAGGTCTGACATGACATGTAATACTGAAGTAAACTTTCTTGTTGTTAGCTATACCAGTGCTGCGGGTACAGTATGCATATGACAAATTAAATGACTTAACTAAAAATGAAGTGTGGGCAAAATTTAATTGTGACCAAAATTGTCATCCTTACCTGTCATCTAAGCCTAAAGAAATCTAAATTATCTAATAATATTAGGTTTTGCCAATGAAAAACTCACAGGCACCTAATATACCTCGAACTGATCAGAAATCTTGGCAGCCAAACACCACAACATTTATTTCACGATAGAGTTCCGTCAGGATTCAGTAACTAAGTATTTCTGTTTATTTCCTATGGGGCCAGACACAGTCAGCATACTCTGAAACATTCCTAACACAGCTAGCTGAGGCCCAACGTGCAGCACAATAACACTATGTTCTGAGGTGTCAGCCTTTTATAGAACAGCTCAATGGTTAAACACAGGCTATGGGAGACTCCTGCTTAGCATGTTCATTTACTGAAGTATTAAAGGCTACAATATTTACATAGCCCTTCAAGCAGACTGAAACCTCGGACTGGCCCTCCCAGATAAGTGCCCTTGCTCTTGTTCCTTCATTGGCCCGTGGAAACATGAAAGGCCATTTTAAGGAACACAGAGAGGCGCACTTATCTTGCAGCAGTCAAACCTCAGTCAGGGTATTCTGTAAGACAAAACACTGGACTAAAACCCATGGCAAGGGGAGATTCAACCCAGTTCTCCCATTTCCTGGTATTTTATCATGCTGCTATACAAGAAGGAAAAGTTCTATTATTTAACTACATTTAGTTAAGTGTCCACTACCAGAAAAATCTCAGAGTAACAAGCCTTGAATATGTCCCTGCTCAGAAGGACACAAGCATGGTCCTGCCCTCTGCATTCTCCATTGGGTGTCTCTCTCTCATTGAGGAAAACTATACCCAGTTCTTTGGCTGAGAAGTATCTGTTCTAGCTCATACTGTAGAATTGACTTCTGCACATGTTTAGAAATTGAATTGTTTCAAGTCTTACTGTTTGTTTGGCCTTAAAGATCTGTCTTGTTTTACTCACCCTGCTGATTCCTCTCATTCACTTTACAAGCTAAGAAAAGGCAGCCTTTCCAAAGGCCTAGATAGAACAAGGACACAGCAAATGCTTCTATTATTGGCTCTGTTAAGTAAACAGCTGAACTAGAAAGGCTATTTCTCCTTGTGTAGATAATCAGATTGGTCTGTATAAAGCAGACAGAACTTACATTAGTAAAAATCCAGTTTATCCCAGAGATTAAGAATTGCTGTGTTTAAATGATGGAAAAAGTCTATGACCAAGAGGTTTGGCAAGTGATTCTTTGTAGCAGTGTAGAAGAAGCAGTGATTGATTAGGCAAATCATGGCTTCAACAAAATGCCTGATTTACATCCTTCTTCAGGATGTAGTCTTATGTATTCAGTATTCTTGGACTAACACTAAACTAGAAAAGTAATAAAATTTCAAAAATGGCTGTAACAGTGGTGGCACTTCTGAAGTGACAGTATTGAAAAGTCAAAGAAATCTTAGAGTGCACATCAATTAGTGCATTCCAAAATAGTGTGAAGAACAGAAAACCCTCAAGATCAAGTTTGATGTAAAAACACCTAGCAGAAAATGTCAGTTAAAAAAAAAAATAAAAAAAATCAAGGGCTCCTTCCTCAATACCCTAAAAAATTACAGTAGATGAAATTTAGCTGACCTTGTCAATTACAAGCAGTCAAGAGAGTTCTAAGGTCATGGATTTTAATATCACAGAACCACAATTCTGAACGGCTACATGCTAGGAGAATCAGCATGAGGATATCAAGGTATTTATGAAAGTGTCATTAAATAATTAGCACTACACACACTTTTTAATTTAACATTTAAAATCTAAAGCACAATAATAAAATAATTTTATCTTCTGATCTGCCCACACTGAAGATACCTTAAGGATTGTTGTACCTTTATATAAACTCTCCCAATTATACAACACATTATATCCAACAGATTGTACATGTAGAGGAGGACAGAAAAATCAGTTAAATATATACATGTTTGTGCCTGTTAAGTATTTATCTGATAAAATTCATTAGCTAACTAAACACACAGCTGCTTATACAAGTAGTGTTTCCTCCAGTTATGGATTTTACACAAAAGCAAGTGGAAGCATACTTTTGCAAATTATAGCCTTCATGCTTCATTATGTTTGACACAAAGTTACATTTCTAGTAACTGCAAAGGAAGGATTAAGATTAAGACACCCCACAGCTTTGCCGACTGTTTCACTTACAATTCTATGTCAGAAGAAAGGAAGCAGAGATGCTTGCTGCTGAAATATTTAAAAAGGCAAATTTAACCTTCAATTCACTGAATTTTTGCATTATCCCATTATACATGTGATATAAACCAAAAATTGTTGCTATGAAAAGAATGTGTATATTTAAATCAAACCATCATCACTTAGTCTATTCTTTAGTTTACTGTAAGTTTTCACATACCAGCAGCTTCTGCATAAGCAACTGGTCCACAACTGCCAATGAAGACATTTACACATGACTTAGCATTTTCCTCATAATAGAGAATTTTCTATTTGCAATTTGAGGAGACCACTATCAGCTATTTTCTTATTATTTTGGTACGTATATAGGTTCAGAGCCCATATGTATATACATACACTCTGAACCTATACATACAGGCTCTGAACAAGATACAGCTTCATCTTACTTCCCAGTATTGCAGTATACTTAAAAATCCTCTTGGAGGGAAAACTTTGTTTTTAAACCATATTAGTTTCATCTTCACATTTCAATTCCTTTGGAAAATGTAGGCACAACTGGGCACAGCATTCCATAGTCTTTGCAATATACAGAAGTAATCCCATCTACTGTTATCAGAACCTAAAAGGAGATGAAGCTTTTAACCACAACATTACCCAGGGAGTTCAAGTTCAGGTCATTATTCATCAAAAGCCCAGGTCCACTTTCTAGTCAATCTGCCAAGTGAATATTTTTCCTCTTCATCTGAGCTTGTGACTTGACTACATTAAAACATCATTGAAGTCACCTTCATTTTATGAAGGGCTGTGGATTATCTTATAGAAGTGATCTCACCTTTAGTACTATCAAGATGAGATTCAAATTAACTGAATTTTTAGATTTGATATACAGAAGGTTTTCTGTTCTTCCCTGTATAGCTAAAAGCAGAGGGCTGTGATGTCTGTAAAATACATGTGCAGTAATTGGGATGTATTTAATATGTGGGCTTCCAGCAAGTTAGTGTTAAGTGTACAGAAAGTATAGCAAACAGCATACAAGTATCTTGTAACTGAGGATGTAGCCAAAACAAAAACATTTTATGTAATTGTGGGCAACACAACCATCAAAAGGGAAAAGAAAATTACATAGTTGCATTTTGGAAGCATTAGAGTGAAAACTGCAAGCTAGAGAACAAGATAAGCACAAAGGACTATTGAGAAGCAGGACATCCTGCCAAATATCTAAGAAAGATGACTAGCAAAATCATAAACAAGACAAACAGCATTGAAGTAGGTGAGATCCTCCTTTTTGGAAGGGTGGCAAGAAGTATAAAACTAAAAACAAAGAGGAAAAAAAGAAATTAATTTTAGTTCTGAATTTTCTCAGAGTTAAAGCCTGATCATCAAAACCTCTGTGATTAAGAGCATCAAGGGCCACAGGCACCAGTTTTAACTACATAGCTCATCAATTCTCAGATATTGTACACTCACAGCTAGCATAAGATATGATTAAAGACCAGTTTGGTGCATGTAGTGATTACATTATGACTACAGGCAAGAACTAACCCTATGCCATTTTGTTAACACTTGAGTTTAGTAAAGTTTTGTTCTTAAGTTTGAAGCTGGTCTCACTAAACAGTTTCTTAACTCTCCTACCAACAGCACTCTCCAGTTCATACAACTATATACACATTTCAATTCTAACTCTAGATTTCACACTTTCCTAAATAAAAACAGGCTCTTCCCAGTGTCCAACCGTATCCGTAAAAAGGATAGTCTGAAAGAGGGATGTTAGTTTATTCTAGAGAACCTGAACTACACCTCATCCAGAGATCCTCTTGATTTCTCCTCACTACTTGGTCCTTTCATGTCAGTATCAGTAGTACAGGAATCTGAACTGGTCAAATACTGCATATATGCAGACTCCTCTCAAGGCCAGGGTCGTTGCTTGTCTTTCCATCACAAAACTTCAGTCTACTTTAAAGTAGAGGACAAGACTACTGAGAATTAGTATAATGCACCATATTAGCTTAATTAAGTTTCTGCCAAAAGGAGGAAGTTCGATGCTATGTTACAAAACCCATGTCATTCTTGGTGCTCATGGAGAAACTACAAAAACTACTATTTTATAATTTTAAGTGGGATAAAGTGATCAGCTTTTCCCATATTTTTACCTTTGTCTTTTTTATTTTTAGCTTTTTTTTTTAAAGGTCTTTTTAAAAGTGAGAACTGGATTTATGAGTCTTCTGCTGTGATTTTTGGTTACCTCTGCTAGTACAACATTTGCTATACTTTGCACAGTGCATCCAAATAATTTTGCAGCAGTGCTCTGGTCCCCATTGTTTTCCAAGATTCTTTAAAAGCTGACCCACTAACAAATATCAGCCCTCATCAAGAAACAGTAAATCTTAGTTCAGCATGTCCAGTCTTGGGTACTAACAGCCACACATAAGGAAGGCTGTGCCACACATCTGAGGCAAAAGACTTTTTCCACTACATTTTACCCTGTATCTTTTCTAGAATCTGTCCATTCTAGTTTAAAAGCTATATGAAATAGTTTGTGACTGCCCTTGGAAAATCATCTGAAGCATGATTAGATAAGAATATCTCAGCCCATGCATTCACACACTTAAAATAATTACAGATCAAAGTTCACCTCCTTAGTTTTTCAGAAACTAGTCTGTATTTTTGATGTTACGAATCATTCTACTATTCTGTTATGTGAACTCTCATCATTCTGTTCAACTATAGGCCCACATATGATGCAAGGCATAGTCATGCTATAGTTAGAGACTATTCCAACTGTATACACAACCAGAAGTGTTACTGGCTTTTCTTGGATAGTAACTCAGATTTTTAAAACATGTTTTTCAGAAGCTACAGACAAAATTTTACATGAAGTAAAGTTTAGAAAGCCTTCACCACCACAGAAGTCATCAGCAACTCAAGTTTCCATACTGATCACTGATACCATCTTTAAAAAACTATTGACATGAACTGTACACTTTATGTACAGTTATCAAATCAGCACCAGGAAAGAGAACAGTGAGCAAATGTTTTACTCAAATACCAATAGTACACCTTTCATATTGCTTTCCCCGAGACTTTAGGACAAATAAGAACAAATTAAAGTGATAGCCGAAGAACTGGTGGGTAAAAATTTAGCCTTCTAAAGTTAATTAAAAAAGCCAAAGGGAATATTATAGTACTGTAGAAAAAAGATGAAAAGAAAGGGCTCCCATTTATTTAAATAAATAGGAGGAGAGAGGCATAGAGAGTAATACACAGACTGTTCAGGCTGGAATGAGAGAGCTACACAGTGCCAGAAGCAGAAATGTTTGACTTATAAAGAACAAAGTGTAACTTTGCAAAGTTTAGTAAATACAAAGAATTAGTTCTTTAGAAAATTGGGACAAACTCTGAAGTCAAAGATTTAATGCAACTAGCTTGAAAGCAATTAATTGAAATTCAGGGTAGTCAAGCATAAGGCATGATAAAAAGAACAAGAGTCATGCTTAATGTAATAATTTCTGAAGAATTCATATATTACTACTTTAATCAATTTTTCTGTATTCCAGTACACTTTCCAGTTAGTGATGCACCTGACATTCTTCTCCTGTCTTTGTTTTATTAACCAATTATACTTCATGATAAATATTAACCTGATCAGTACCGTCCCATCCCTCAAAGCATCATTACCCATTAATCACAACACTCAGTGAAGGTATTTCTTAGTGCGCTCTGAATGTCAAGATGAGCGAGCTATTTTGGATCAAGATAGCAACAATATCCAAAATTACTCTTTGTGAAATATGTTTTTAAAAGAATTTTTACCAGGTTAGAATCAGCTCAGTGTTTATTAATCAGCCAGAGATCCACAGCTTGAAGAATGAAATAAAATACAAAAGCATTTCACTATTTCATCTTCCCGCCACCTTCCTCAATCCACTTCAGTTTTCATTAAATCTTCAGCCAGTAAACCCTCCTATATATAGTCAATAAACCAGGTACAAAATTGAAATAGTTAATGATTAAGCAAATGGTGCAATACTGCAATACAGTAGAGTCTGAGTGCACAGAGGAAAGAGCACTTGTATTTGCTCCATCTATTTTTTTTTTTTTTTTAAGCATTTACAACTGCACACCAAGTCTGATTTCTGTAATAAGCAAGCCCTCTGCTCAAGCTTACATCTCTCTCACAAGTACTTGGGCTTGGTAAAACTTTCTTTTCCAATTAAAAAAAAAAAAAAAAAAATCAGCAACCTTAAAGAAAACTAGAACCACATGGTAGGCATGCAGTGCAATACTAACTGCATAAAACTGTTCAGCCCACATCTGTATAAACTAAAAAAAAAAAAAAAAAAATCTGAGTACCTGCTTGAATAAAATCTCCATGAGCGCTTTGAGACAAGAACAATCGGTATTTCCTCAATTGTTTCATTTGCATGAATAGTCGCTTCCCTTTAATAATGTCCTGTATGTAGATGCTCAGTAGTTTGCTGTATTTTCTTGTTAAAAAAAAAAAAAAGGCTGACGGACAAATACGAGTGGTGCCTAGATATATACCATTAGACTTTTCCTTATATGTAACAGTTGAAAAATTCATTTATTAGCATTGAAAAAGTCAATGCTCAACAGGCAAAAATGGAAAGGACTAAAATTAATAGCACTTAAAATTTAAAAATTTAAATGAAATTACTGCTGGGAGTTTTCCCAAAGTTTTCTAACTTGATTAAGCATAGGTAGAATTCCCAGTCTGCAAAAGGCATGTCTTTGATACAAATGCTATATGCCTTCCAGCTTTCAAGTATCAGGCTCCAACATACATACAACTAAACAAAACTCAACACGGACAGAGAGCAGAAATCAAGTCTTTAGAAAAGGCTGGGTTTTTTGTGTCCGAAGTATTGCACAGCTTTCCATCTCATGCATAAAAGCTTCAGGATGATCAACTAACTGAAGCACAGCAGAGGTCTTTAGTATCCAAAAAACAAGGCTCAAATATTATGAATTTTTATCTGCAGGAGCACTACAAGCTCAGCATATAGGTTTTGCTTGAAGCGTTACAGCATTTAAGCTAGGTACTCTAAGAGAATCTTATATAAAACCCCATGGAACTATGCCACAGGATACATTCCTGAAGATTTTGCACACTGGACATAGGTCCTTATCTGCCGGTTTAATTCAACATTTACTTCATTATCTATTTCAACCCCTGGTGGCTCTTGCAGCATTCCCAAATTACTCACTTAACAACAACCAACTGAAAGGACTGTTCAGGCTGTCTGGTTATTTGCATACCATGCTAAGTTTTCCGTGCAGCAGAAGTATTAGTGGACTTTTTCACCAGCATTTTTTTACATCCCTCAACGCAGCAATGAAAGAACTACAAGAAAAATCAGTAAAATTCTAATTGGGAGGTACGTCTGGAGGTTATCTGGTCACACCCACAGATAAGGGTAGGGGGATTTTCAAGTTCTGGAAAGGGAAGATATATATGTATGATCAAAGGGCTGTAAAATACCAGTAGTAAGAATATTTGATGAGCTTCACAACACAACTTCAACTGGCTCTTCGAAGAGTCTCACAGTACACTAGCGGTTGTATAGATTATATAAAGAAATTCCCACTGTTTGTGGAGCACTGTACCCGTATTAGTTTCACTTGTGTGAAGCCTAATTGTGGGCAATATTATATTTAAGCTTTCTTAAGGAGGAATACACACCTATAAAACACATGTAAACACTGAGGTTTCTTGATACTTTAGACAGACATTAGCAAAAGCTCTGATAATCCAGGACAGTCAAGCGACATGCAAATTTAAGAGCCCTACAGAATAAAACAGCTGAACCATAATGAAAAGTGGAAAAGCAGGAGAAGGAAGCAAGAGATCACTGAAATGTGTGTTCATGAAAGGGGCTCAGATTTTTCACCAAGTATAACTTCATATACAATATATAAAAAAATCAGAAGTCTGTGGAACAAAAGCAAAGTGTTTACACAGTGAATGTCTCTTTGCTGATACCCCAATGCCACTGATTTTAAAACATTTTGAGGTAACCATATTTTGCAAATTCCTGGCTTAGTTGTTTTGCTTTTTATCTCCCATGTCATTTGCCAGCCATTTCTCATGTTCTCTCCTACCCATACTCGTAACCATATATCTGTTTAAACAAAGGCTTACTTAACATTGCTTCCTACCTTCTCTTGAAGAATAACACAGTACAATGTATGTCATAATGAAACCACCTATGTCATTACAAATCCCACTGAAAGATAAGATATCACACTGAAAGGAGAAAGGTAAGTAGTTTCTGCCTTCCTTTATTTTCTTCAGCAAAAGTGAAAAGCCTCTATAGCAAATAATCCCTTCACAGGATTAGTATGTCTGTGACAAACCTGAGTCAGTTAGAGGGAAATTGTATTTCAAATTATGTAGTGAAAGTAACTGGCTGGTTTCATTACTGGATTAAAGCCAACCTAAAAAAATCTCCAGTTTACAGAAAGGGAAAACATAGGAGGCTTGGATTTTGACTTCTAGACACCAACACACAGTTGCTTCATGAGACTAATGTTACTGAAATTACAAATGTGCGCACCAGAAACAGAACTCCAGCTACTCTTGACAGGAATTCAAATTTTGCTCATCATTCCACAGAAAAGGTAGATTCCTCCCCATATACCTGTAAAATCCAGCAAACATCAATCCAATATGAAAAGCATCAATATTTTTTTCTTCCTGGATTTTCTGCAGCCCAAATATATTCACACAGGATCACTTCATACTATGTACACAACCCAGACAAGTACAGTTCAGACACCAATAAGGTTGACAGTATCTTTTTAAAAATCACAGGGATCAGATTCCTTGAAGGGTTCCTACCTTCAAACTTTATTCAAAGTATCTTAGCTTCCTCACTTTCCAAACATATTAAAGATAATGTGATTGGGAATAGTCAGCATAGATTTATGAAGGGGAAATCGTGCTTAAACGAAGCCATCTACATTGATAGGACTGGCTCAGTGGATGAGGGGAGAACAGTTGTTGGTCTCTTGACTTTATCAAGTCTTCCAGTTGCCTACAAAACCCTCACACTGATGAAATGCAGACTAGGTAAGCGGTCAGTGAGATGGACTGAAAAAACTGGCTGAACTGCCAGGCTCAAAGGGATCAGCAGCATGATCACAGCAGGTCGCTGGTGGTGTACCCTATGGTCACCTAACAGTCACTAACAGTCTGGACAATGCAAGAGTGCACCTTCAGCTACTTTGCAGGCAATACATATCTGGGAAAGTGGTTGATGTTACTACTTGGTTGTGCTGCCATTCTGAGGGACCTCAACAGGCTAGAGAAATGGGCCAAGAAGCAGCTAATGGAGTTAAAGGGAAGTGTAGGGTCCTGCACCTGGGGAGGACTAGCTTCTTGTACTAGTACACACTGGAGACCAACCAGCTGGAAAGCAGCTCTGCAGAGAACCACCTTAGGATCCTAGTGGAAAACATGCTGAACACAAACCAGCAAGTCATCCTTGCAAATAAGGCCAACAGCACCCTTGACTGCATTAGGAAGAGCACTGTCAATAGGCTAAGGTAAATGATCCTTCCCTGCCAGACCAGTCAGGCCATATCTGGAGTACTGGGTCAAGTTCTGGGATCCCCAGTTACATAAAAGTTAGGGACTTACTAGAGCAAGTCCAGCAAAGGACCATGAAAATGATTAAGGAACTGAAGCATCTTTCATATGAGAGTGAACTGGGACTGCTCAGCCTGGAGACAAGGTTCATGTTGGCAGATCTTATGTTTATAAATACCTAATGGGGTAAGTAAAGACCAAGCCAGACTTTTCTCAGCGGTATCCAGTGACAGGGCAAGAGGCAAAGGGCACAAAGTGAAACACAGGAAATTAAATAAGAAGAACCCCCTCCACACTTTATTCTAGGAATAATCAGAAACTGGCACAGGCTGCCCAGAAAGATCACGGAGTCTCTAGTCTTAGAGATATTTGAAACCCATCTGAAGACAGTCCTGGGCAACTCACACTAATATGTGCTTTGAGAGAAGGAAAGTTGGACCAGAAGATATCCAGATAATACTTCTAATGTCAGCCATTCTGTAATTCTATCCTATGTTCACCTTCCAGCTTAAAAAAAAAAAAAACAACAAAAAACACACCACAAATGAAAAACACCACCACCACCACCCACCCCCCCCCCCCCCCATGACTTTGGAAATAAAAATGCCATCCACTGAAGATTCCAGAATGCCTTTCCTATTAAAATTGTGGATCCCATTCTGCAACAGTCAAACCTATGCAATAGTGATTTGAGTATTATTGCATCCAATAAGGTGAATGAGAAGTAAGGGGTAAGGAAGAATGGCAGTATTCATGTTCATGTGGTGTTACTGGGTAGAGACAATTTTGCCTGTAACACTATGTGACATTTTGTAGTTCTGTTTTGCTGTTAAGTATCTTTGGGGACCAGCTGCTAATGCAATCCATTGTATTCTTATAATTGTAGAAAATACAAACCAGTGAACTCATGATACATTAGCTCTACTCTTCCAACAAAGTTATTATGATTTAGATTCTTTTCAGGACTCAGTTTCACAGGTTTGTAATTCAGATCTATGAATTTCAGACTTCACTTCATGAGAATAAAAATTAACACATGAAAACACTGTGAAGTTACTTAAAAGTACTAGAGAAAGGTTTTATCACTATTGAACTAGACTATGAAGTAGCCCTACTAGCATGTCACAGAGCTGTTTTATGTATCTGTCCTTGATTCAGTATGCAAATGCAGGAAGGGCAAATGCATCAAACTGTCAATCTGGTTAACCAGCCACTCTTCCACATAAAAGTCCTTGCCTACCCTGCAATTTTTTTATTAGCCTTAGTGATCCTTTCTTCCTCACAGACTCCAAAATGCTCTTTGTACCAAATCCCTGGAGCAACACTTGGTGAACAGGCCTAGACTGGTGTAACCACTTCCTTGGCATGTTTTTATTTAGGAGTTACTTTCATTAACCAATCACTGCTCTTAAGTGAGCAAAACTGCTTTTTTCATTCATTAAGCAAAACAATTCCTCAAGCATACTGAAAATAAAAACACTTACCATATGCTTCACAACCAGCTAACTGCTCAGAAGAAAAATCCAGGCAATTAGCAATGGTAGTCATAGCGGACATCTATGCCCCTCAGCAGCAGTTTTCCTTTCGTAAGGCCTGTTCCTTCTACCCACACTGATAGCTGTGATCTGCCCTGTAAAGCTGTGATCTACCCTGTAAGGAAGCATGCACTGGCAATTTAGTCATCTTGCTTGAAGTGAACTGTTTCTATAAGCTGTGTGTAAATAGGATTATTTTCTTCCTTCAAATTTGCACACAAACTGTAACAGTATACAGCTGGGTCAACATAGCCAAGAACATTTTTTGACCCACTGATTATAAGAACAGCTGCCAAGTTCAGTGCATATGTATATAACAAACAATTTAACTGAAGCTGGCAAATTGTTCTTTCAGCTTCATGCTTTAGGTTAAAGTAATTGTGCCCTAAACCCCCAACTACTGAAAGCTCCTACTATTTCTATGCTGGATTACAATTCCGCAGTAACAGATCTACAAACCTGTGTCAAAACTTTTCTAACTGCAAATATTAAGTCCTCAATAATGCAAACCCCAAAATTTCCATGGTTTAATAAAAGCATTTTCAAATGTTCTACAAAAAGCCCACAACTTTTCTATCAATACAAGAGTTTTAGTTAAGTGTCACAGAAGTTTACCTACACCTATAAATATAACAACCACTTGTGGGGTGGGTGGAGATTAAAAAAAAAAGTAAAAACAATCAAACAAAAAATAATCAAGACCACCATCTGCTCTAGCAATTGCTACATTTTAGACTGTTTCGATTGCCAAACCTATCTTTTACATGCTATGAACTCTGAACTGTTAGGTAGCTTTCATAATTTAGAATGAAAACCATGTATTACATTTCCATTCATGGATAATATTTTATTACATGAACCCATGGGATAATGCAGGCAGTAATACCTTCTTGTTGTGAGACTTCATTTCACATATAAAGCCATCGAGCCCTTATGATCAACATACCTCATTTCTTAGAGCAACACTGGGAAAATATTAAGGCTTTTGTCAAAATGCAACTAAGTTTTAATTTCAGATGCATCCTGCTGTGCTGAAATCAAGATCATTGGAATAAGTAGTCAAAACTATAGCAGCAGTTCAGAATCTGATCTTTTTCAAAGCAGCAAACTGAGTTACAGTAAAAATTTGACATGATTATCAACATGAAACTATAAATTCTGGACAATTTCTAACAAGTTAAGTCATTGCAGGAGCTGTACAATAAACAGAACATGAGAAAAATGCTTGTTTTAAATGCACTGTGATGCTAGAGATGAACTAATTCATGAAGGCGAGCAACTACCAGTTATCCAACAGTCATCCAACTCAGAATTAAGTGGGATAGCTTTTCAGAATGAGAAGTACAACATAAAGCAACAGGCAAACTCACAGAAATACAAATATCAGTCAGTAAATACAACACACTGGCACCCAAGAATCTTCTCAAATACCTGTTTATAAACAGGTTGTATGAAGCTAGGGTGGCTGACAGCTTTCCAACATAATTAGCTTCTTACTCAGAAAAGTAGATCCCTCAGTATTTGACAATAATATTTTGATTTTGATGAGCTTCCTGAAATCAGAGAGATATCCCAGTAGAAATCTGCCTAGTTCCCTGCCAGCAGCTGTGGAACACAGGTTTCCAGCCACTCCAGCCAGCATGAAAGTTTGCACTCCTCCCATCTGCTGGTTAAGAAGCTCCAGATGAACATTTAGACTCCTAACGATACATAGCTGAGAACCTGGCAACCTGGGAGCTGGCTTTTTAGGGCCTCCTGGGAAAATGAAAGAAGAGTTTTGGTTCCTCTTGCCCTCCTGGCTTCACCTTTGTATAAAGTATTAACAGAATACCCTTTTTGAGGACAATATGAATTTAGCCCTTTGTTTTGAACTGGAAATACTTAAAATACTTTAGTCATATTATATTTCTGCACAAACTATTTTGAAAAACATATCTAACTTATAATCACAGCTTTCTTAGTCACACTCCTGATGTTGAAATTCTGTAAAGATTTACAGTATTGTAACTTATATGAACATATTCTCTGTTCCTTTGTGCTCTGAAGATAAACAACTTTAGAGATACCACTTCCTTTTTTTAACATGAAAGCTTACATAAGACTATTATAGAAGAAATTGAGGTCTACTGTATCTTGACACTGAGGTGTGGTACTGCACTTAGTACAGTGATGTTATTCAGAAACTAGGAAGTGCATAGCTGCTACAATGTGCAGCTAATTAATATTGCTGAAATTAAGCTAAGAAAAAAGCTACAGAACAGCCATGCCAGGTGTACTGCATATCAGATTACAAAATAACCAACACTCCTAGCACATGACTCACACCAGTAAATCTCATGGTAAATTCAGATTTCCTACAATAATATCCTAATTCTAATAAAAATTTCCTAACATAAGCACCATTATTGCTAGAGTCAAATTTCTAAATAGTCTTGTTGATGCAGTGAGAGAAAAATGCAATGCCTTAATGTCTCTAGCTAAAGACAATTCTGAAGATTTCTTCCTTGCAGAAGAATCTGACTCATTAAAACAAATCCACAGCATGTAAATACAGAAGTCTGCTTAGGACAGCAGACTTAGGTTAGCATTATACCTACCTCTTAGATTTTACATACATGTAAAGTTACTTGTTGGTTTAAATAATGTTAATGAATTCGTACAAGTAAATTGTGAAACATCATTTATATAGATTTCTTTGCATGACAAAATGGCTCACTTCCTAAAGTGTTTGAAAGTTGTTCACACTCCAAACATAAAGACTATTAGTCAGCTACAACGACTACTTTTTAGTAGCTGTCAGCAAGTAAAACCTCAAATTATTTCTGCTACTTAGAGTGGGGAAAATAGTTGGGTTTGATCCGATTAATGCTGGATCTTAAAGACAAGCAGCAAATAATTGAAAATTAGTATCTCCATGGTACTCCTTTCAAATACTCACTTATGTCCTAACAGATACCCCTATGTGAGAAAGGGACACTTGATATCCTTAACCCCCTGACACACATCCTAAACAGCATATTAAGCTAAAACTGTGTTGAAGCCTGCCATGCTTCTGGAACAGTTGGGCATATCTACCACCTTCTGCAGTTCCCCTGTATTCTATTGAAGAAATAAATGCCACAAACTGAAGCAGACTGATTCATTTTGAAGACTACCAATTTCTTTCAAACAATAACAAAGTCAAATAGCAAAGACAAGTACCATAGTTGGGCAGGCTATCTACAGGTCCCTGGAAGTTCTCACCTTCTAAGAAATGTATCATGCAGACAGGACTTTTGAGAAAGTGTAGACTTTTAAGTTCTAGGAAGGCAGCTAAGTCCAGCAGACTTGAAAAGTGGCAAGAGCAGCAGGTGCAGAGACTCCTTCATAAGCTCAGTCACATATGAAGTACCTTCTCATCCACTCCAATTCACACTACTCTTGCATAGTAATGGTGGCATCACCAGTTGCTGTTAGTCCATGTATTACAGAGTGGGTTTAGTTGCTCAGATGACATACACTGTGCTCTGCATAAACTACATTTCAGCATACTGTTCAGTCTGAACCAAATCTTTAAATCCTTCCTGCTTTTCAGGCAGACCTCTATCTAAAGCAACTCCTCATTTGGGTTCCCAACACTCATTTGTGAATGGGTGAATAATAATAATGTGAATTTCACATTAAATAGGCTGATTAAAAAAATATGCACGCACATCTATGTTCTACATCTTAGGAATACGATACTCAAACTGAAGTGAAATTGACATGAATATTTCTGCAGTCTGCTAACTTAATTTAATCATGGAGTGACATGCAGAACCCCTGGCTCACTTGTCTGGATGCCTGTACTAAATGCTTAAGTTACTGTACATAGAAAGCTTCATTATGTAGAACTTCAAACAGGCCCGGATTAGACACTAAGTATTTATACATCTCTACAAACCACAGAGCTATTGCATACCATCTAACATTAGAATCTGAAGCCTGAAAAACAGTTATTTCTATGGGCTAAAAATATCTTGCTCAGCCGGCTCCATGAATACCCTAGAAGTTAGGTCAAGCTATTTAATTGTTTGAATTAGCTTCTGAGACTTACACATTTAACTGATATACTGTTCTTATCAAACCTTCCCCACAGAGGCTGTGCTTAAAGAGATATTACTTCACTACAACTTTTCACCTATGGGACATCTTTTTGAAAAATTCTGTGGTCTCCAATAACAACTGTATTTCTACAGTTACATGTGAAAAAGTCAGTACAATCAGAATCCAGTATCATTAAAGATCCCTTTCAGAAAATGTATTGTGAGAAAGCTATTTTCCAACATTTAAATTATTTTCTTTGTGGAACAATGTATTACATAAGAGAGAAAAGTAAAAATGCAAATGTATTTGGTTCATGTAACAAGGTTTTGGTAGCCAGGGGGCTGCAGGGATGGTTTCTATGAGCAGACACAAGAGGCTGCCCCCATGTCAGACAGAGCCAATTCCAGCCAGCTCCAAAATGACACACCACTGGCCAAAGCGAAGCCCATCAGCAACACTGGTGGCACCTCTGTGATAACATATTTAAGAAAAGGTACAAATTGCTGTGCAGTAGCTGTGAGGGAGGAAGGAGAAAGCATGAAACAGCCCTGCAGACACCAAGATCTGTGAACAAGGTTGGGGAAGAGATGCTCCAGGCACTGTGAGCAGAGATTCCCCTGCAGTTCCTGGAAGAACATGATGAAGCTGGTTGTCCCTCTGCAGCCCGTGGAGGACCATGGCAGAACATAAATCCACACTGCAGCCCATGGAGGACCCCACACCACAGCAGGTGGACATGCCCTGAAAGAAGCAGCAGCCCATGGAGAGGCCATGTTCTACCTCAAGAGGCAAAAGATTCAGAAGTGAAGTTGAGCCTGGGAAGATGGAGGGTCAGGGGGAGATGTTTTTAGTTTTGTATTCATTTCTCACTATCTTACTCTGTTATTAATTTGCAATAAATTAATTTTCCCCAAGTCAGGCCTGGTTTGCCCATGACACTAATTGGCAAGTGATCTCCCTGTCCTTATCTCAACCCATGAGCTTTTCATCTTATTTTCTCCTCCATCTTGCTGAGAAGGAGGAGTGAGAGAGCAGCTTGGTGGGCATCTGGCAGCCAGACAAGGTTGACCCACTACAGCAAAGCACAAAGTCAGTCCTTTAAAAAGTAATCTCAGAAAGATCTGACAATAGAACTAGGGGTTTCCTGCTCCTATTTTATCAGGGACACATCCATTAATGTGTCTGTATGATCGTAAAGGGATACCTACCTGCATGGATGTCAACTCTGCAGAAGGAGTATTGGATTATGCATGCACACTGAATGTGGTCACAGCTATGTTCTACCAAAGACATATCAAACCCTAGAAGCCCTCTTGGCCTCATACTAAAGCAAGCTGTTCCAAATGAGAAAATTTATTTCAAGCTTATTTCAGTTGAGTTGGGTAACACATTCTTCCCCTTTGGAAGCATATTTAATGTCTTAGGGTGACAAACAACATTTATAAAGATAACTTGGAAAAAACTGGTTTATGCGAACCAATATATAACTGTTCCATGTAGCTTTTAATTTCACGTCCAACATGATCACTTAATACTGTTAGTTTTAGAAATCAGAAAAGCTTAGTATTCAATTTAAGGCAATTCTTCTCTTTAGAAATTGTCAGGTTTCTAATACTTCCTTTTCCTTCTTCACCCCCAGTATTGGGGGAACTCAGAAACAATTCCAACCCACAAATAGTTTTTGCTTTGACAAGTCAATAGACAGTCCACATATCAAAGAAAACTGCTAATTATCATAAGCAACTAGTGCAATAGCATTTAAATGGTTTTAGCTTGTATTTCAGGTAAAAGCTAAGCACTTATTTGAGATGAATTAAGAGACATAGCATGATTAAGGGACAGAAGCCTAATTTGCTACAGGTTTCAGTAGCACCCAAACTAGCTGATCATAAAAGTCTCAGCACCAAATGGAAATTCATATGTCTGTCTGTGCAGCCAGGTTTTGACTATAAAATGTCAATTGTTAATTCTGTTTGAAAGAATCATAACAATAGTTCTACTAATGTAAGTGAATTCCTCTTATTATTAAAATAATTTCATGGCTTGTCTTAAGAATGCAGCACTGAAGAGAGCTGTGCACAAAAATATCATTAGAAATACCCAAAGCAAAATAAACTGGTTCTCAGAGGTCACACATTCAGGGACTAAATGCAATCTGATGGTGTCAATAAAAAAAGTGCAGCATAAATTCTGTTTAAGTGTTTCTAGTACTGAGTTAGCTTACAGGAAGCTAGGTCAGTGCTAGCATAAGGCTAGAAGATGCTTATTACCATCAGCTTCAAAAGCATGTGTATTTTCACTCAATCACCTCAATTCAATAAGTCTATTCATGTTTTCATACCTTCTGGGTAAACCATTACACTGCATAAGAGCACTTCTCTCAATCCATCCCTTTTCACAAAATATGAATAAACCAGAACAAAACCCTGAATGCAAGCCAGTTCCCACCATTTCTGATGTTAGCTCAGGTCTTTTCAGGGGACTAGTTCAATAGAAGCTGGAGAATATCACTTTACTTCAGCACACAGTATCTTCTGTCCTGGAATCTGTGTATTCATTAGCACTCCACCTTTGCAACATATTACATAGCTACTTAAAGTAATCTGAGCCCAACAATTCACAATGCATTGAAAGCAGCAAATTCTTTTCAGCCACAGCTTTCCAATACGCCCTCTCTCATTTAATAGAAGCCTGCAAAATACTATTTCTGTCTGGTCTTTTAAAGTAAAATAACCATAGGAAATTACAGCAGTTACAACCACCCTAATTTAAAATGGCAAGTGTGAAATTTTAGGGGAGATCAAAAATCTGAGAGCAACAGCTATGTTAAAGCTTAAGTTCTAAAAATAATATTAAAAAAAACCAAACAAACAAAACTGAGCTACTGAGAACTCTTTAAAATACTAAGCACTACAATCCAGTATGTACACATTAGTGGACATTTTTTGGTGCTCCTAGTCATTGATACCCTTAAGCTTCAGCAATTTGTATATTTCTGGTCAAAAAATCCTAATCAGTTTTACATGACATTTAGGATGTGTTTACATCACATTAACACATCAGCAGGATGCCAAGATTATTTATTTTAGATAAAACCACTTCTATTAGGCCTTCAGAAAAGGTTCCCTCCCTTTAGTTCTCACAATTGTAAACCAGCATTTTTGGGGCACGCCTTAGTTCATGGGTCAAGATACCCTCCTATCATCCTAGGAAATGCTTAACTAATAGTTCCAGGCAGCAGCTCAATGTATTGTCTAATTTTAGATGTACTTCTAAGGCCCCAAGGTCGCCCTTATACACTGTGAAGTAAGACTGAGCACAAAACACTAAAAGTAATGGCATTAGAGTAAATACTAGGGTGTTTAGTTTTAAGTAAAAGTCCTTTGTGGGATTTTAATCCTAAATGGCTTTAGGTCCAAAATTCTGTCATGGAGGTGGAACTGAGCTCTATATTCTTCTACAGCATTGTTCTAATCAAAACTGCGATCTAACTTGATCTTACAGGATCCTTGAACAAGCAGTTTAGTGTAGCTGGTTAACATGCATTCCTTACTCCCTCAGAAAAACTAAGCGTTACATTCATATGCATTTGTTCATAATTATCTATAAAGTTTTTATAAACAAAACTACCAAATTCTAGATAAATCAGTGTACATGTACATAGCATATTCTATTGCTCTTATATTCTGATTTAGCGTCGTGGCCAAATTCTTCACTGAAGACATACAAGCATTATCCTGAAATACGCAAAAACACAATCTATAGTGCAAAACCTCCCTATACTAAAAGGCATGGTGACGTTAGGGAAGAGCAAGAACTTAAAACTCCAGTGCCTGTGTACAGCCTGCATATGGCCATGTGTATGTACATATATAATAGAAGCCAGCATATGTATGAACACCATACTGAATCACTTTGATGTTGGTCTATCTGACAACGTGTCTGAGAAGACAAGATATTACTACTTAGTTTGTCTGCCTATACTTCACAGCAACTGGTAATAGGTTCCTGCCAGAGCAGGATTTGTATATTTTTGAACATAGCATAAGGAAAAAAATAACTTCTGGGGAAATGCAAAATAAACAGTAAACAACCTGATTATTAGGATACTGCAGAAAAGCATTTACCATTAATTTGACAAGACATGATTATATTTAGTGGGCAACAGATGAATTATAAAATGTATTATAATTATATGGTACAGGTTCAGTCTATTTTAGCTTTTCTCAGCAATACTGCAAGGATTGTAACTATTTCAGTAGAACACTCATTTCAGTTATTTCAAGAGTCTGAGCTAACAAAGTAAGCTAACCCAAATGATATCTCCTCACTTTAGTGGAGATTTGTTAGAATTTTCTTTTTGCAGAGAATTGAGGTGTATATTGAAGGAATACACCTTCCCTTCCCCGCCTAGTCCTTGAAATCCAGTATAAGCAGCAGCTTTTCTTTTTCACCAAGTTAGGGCAACACCTTATGTCACATTTGAATCGTTCTCCATTTCACTTATGGCTCAGGATAAACCCATCAACTTTCACATGGGAAAACTACTACACCATTCATCCAGAACACCACTCATTCACTGCTCCTCCCAAATGTACTTTTACCTAACCACTCCAATAGAGGAAAGTGATCTAACAACTGAGAAATATTTTGAGAATCCCTAGACACAGATCATTTTCTGACCAATACTGGCAAGCTTCCTCATGGTTTTATCTCAAGTACAACACAGCACTTGCATGGACTACTAAAGCAGATTTGTTCTTCTAGATTCCAGATTATTACGCCTACATCTTCATGATGCATCTAAGTTTTACTGTGTACAGTGGATAGTGATATTAATATTTGTACATTATTCCCAATGGTTATTCTATAAACTAATCTTGAGGATTAATTCCTTGATATCTAAATGCTGTTTTGTCACCTACAGTACTACAGAGTCACTAGTGCCAAATGCAGACAGGATTTTATGAAAGGACACCCTGAGGCACTATAACTCTAGGTCTATATAAATACTACTCACATACTTCTGTGAAGTATTTGGTGTGCTTCACAGACTTTCTGGCAAGAGCTACAAACCTCTGCTTCCCCATGTCTGTTGCCATGAAACACAGGACCTGGTTTTCAGGCTTCTATAGCACAGTTGTAAGCACTACCTTCATACAAAAACAGCTTGGCACATTTTGTATGCCATACCAGTCAGACTTGCAAGCAATCACATTTCTACAGAAAGAGAACATGTGTTCAATATCCAAATAAGCATACACAAAATGTATATATATCTATAAAAAAACCACTTTCTGATTAAGTCTAACAAGCACAAGAAATTAAAATGAAAATTTTATAAAAATTTGGCTTCATCTTAACTGAAGTAATATATTTATGGGATAGCTTTGAGGCATTTGTGGTTATGTCAATTGATCCCTCACTGCTCTGTCTAAAGATTAATCTTCCCCTCCTGACATTATCCTTTCTCCTAACTAGTAACAGTACAAATTACTTAAAGACTATATTTTTCAAGCAAGGCATTTAATAGAAACACTATATCTGATTGCTGGCTACTCAAACAGCTAAAATCCAGTAAATATAAAGAACTACCAGATAAAGTAGTTATTTTGTTCACTTACTTCTATACACCATCTATTAGTATCTCCTCTCAAACAACATAGCTACCACAACTAAACCAATTAACTATTTTTGATTTTGTTACACGAAGACTTGCCAGTATTTCTTTTTAGCTAGTATTCTACTTTATTATTTTTAAGTAACTAACATTATAAACTGACTTTAATCTCTGATACATCTGCTTATACATGTAAATATAGAGATACAAGTAATAATAAACTTGAGGGTCTCCACAAGCAAGAAAACATATGGAAATCTAAAAAGTCTAACTTCTTAACAGAACTGTGATTACCTAGTGTGTGATATGCTTTGAAGTCTGAATTTTATCTATTTATTAGCTAATATTGATAAGTATCTCTAAAGAACACAAGTTACACAGTTTGCTGGGTAGATATACCATGTCGGTTTATTTTTTCCTGAAACGACAGTTTCTTCGGTTTATTATGCAAAGATATAAATTGCTAACTTAGAACAATACAAGGAATATTTTTGGAGAGAAAGATGCAAGTGTACTATTGAATGCAAATCCAAGGTCTAAGTGTAATCCAAGTTTCATAAACTTGTAAGTAGGGAAATACAGAATGTAATAATTGCTAAGGAAACTGATTTTTAAACATAACCATGGGGCATTGATTCCACTGATCCTATGGCACACCACATTGGACTAGGCACAGGGTCACTAAAGTACTGCACACCCTTCATCAACACTCAGTTCAGGCTAGTTCTCTCATGATCCTGTGAAGTATTTCCACTGTAAGTGCAGCATGGATGACAGGTCCATGGCATGGTGTATTTTTTTTTTTTTTCAACAGGTCCACCTTGTCTAGCTGCATTACTTGTTAATGAAAACATAGCCAAAGCCTCTCTATAAATTATTTGTTATGTACCATTAATAGAGGGATCTTACATTTGTATTGATATTCACTAGAGCTATAAAGAAACATTGCTTGTCTTAGTATTTACTTTACAGACAAAATAGTAACAGCTGCCTCAACCTTCTTTTCTAATGAAATCTGTTAATAAGGTTTTAATAAAGATGTTCCCACATTTCCTGCCTCTCACTCCATGACTGGAGTATTATGGTTCTCTATCTTCTTGTAGATATGTAGAAAAAGTGGGCCCTTTTTGTGCTCGGTTATTCATTTTAACTAAATATATGTTAATGGCAGAATATTTGTGCCTTTGAAATACAGTCATATGCTACTACTAATACAATTAATACTTAAAGCTGGGCATGATGAAAGATGGAAAGGCAAAATCATACTAAAGGGCAAAGGCAGGGACAAGACAAATGAGAAATTGACACGATCAAAAACGGATAGATACAGTCACCTAGTTTCATTTAAAAGATGTATTAAAGGAAAAATGTTATTAACAAGAAAATTAGTAGCTTACACATGAATCCTTAAAAATAGAAAGTTCAGCTTAAGACAATCAAAACTAGAAAATAGTTAGATATTCTGATTTGCAGGAACTTCAGCAACTGTTTGTTGGGGTTTTTTTGTTTGTAACTATAATATTCAGGTTATTTTAATGTGAAAACCTAAAAGACAGTTATCTTGCACTGAAATACAAACAAACTGAAATACAAATTCTTTTCCACCTTTAAATTTCAGAAACAAGACACCACTTGTTGCCAGCCTCCAGTGAGAATATGACACATTAACCACTACCCTCTGAGCCTAGTCATGCAGGTTTGATTTTTTTTTTAACCTATTCTAGCTGTTCACCCACCTAGATCACAACATCCTAACTTGAATATGAGTGTACATACTGTGTGAGACAATGTAAAAAGCCTTGATAAAGTGAAAGTAAATTACCTTCACCCACCCCATCCATAATATGGTCACTTCATCCTAGAAGACAATCAGGTTAGTCAGGCAAGACTTGCCCTTGGTAAATCCAAGCTGACTCTTCCCAATCACTGCCTTCACGTGCTCAGAAGTGTGTTCCAAGAGGACCTGTTCCATGATATTCCCAGGGATCAAAGTTAAGTTGACCAGTTTGTACTTCACAGGATTGAACCTTCATGCCTTTTTTAGAGAGGGGTACAAGATTTGCCCTTCTTTAGTTATGAGGAACTTCTCCTTATCTCCATAACCTTTCAAAGACCAAAGAGAGACGCCTCAAAAGGACAGCAGACAGTTGTCTCAGCACACTTACATAGAGCACATCAAGACCTCTGTCTGTATTGAATTCTCTGAAGAAATACCCGACGAAACTCTCATCCAGTTACTGCTGGTAGCTCTTCTCCTTGAAACCTTTCACTAAGGAAAGGGGCCCGGGAGTCCTTGTTGGTGAAACCTAAGCAGCAAGTACTTCAGCCTTATCCATGTGCATTGTCACTCAATGATACACACCGCTCTACAGCAGCTGCATTTCCCATGCAGCAGCAGCCTTCCTTGTCGTCCCTTTCAAGTCTCAATTCCAGTTGAGCTATGGCTTTTTTAACATCATGCTTACGTGGCCAGTATTTCCAAATTCCTCCTCTGAAGTATGGCCTTCCTACTTCCTCCATTATACTTTTTGCACTGGAATTTGTTGTAAGTTCCTGTTTAGTGAAACCAGTTTCCTAATACATCCTTTTTCCTGATCATAAGGATGGCCTGCTCCTGCACTTACGCAGTCCTTAATTTGTCACCTTTTCCCAATGCCTCTGGGCTTCAGAGTTACCTCCCATGGTAGCCCACCTACCAGTTTCCTGAATAAACTGAAGGTTGCTGGCCTGAAGTATAGCTTATAGAGTAATGCAAATTCCCAGATCAGGACTTTAGACAAGTCTAAAATACAAGCCTAAGCATTAATTTGAGCACATATGGTAAAGACCTGTATTTATAAGCTTGGTAATGGAACTAAGCTCCTGAATCATCAGTCTCATTTTCAAGGTGCTGAGTTGGATGACCACCAGAAGTATCTCACCTGATTTCTCAAGGACAAAAAAATCTTCACTGGAAACCGAGCTATTCTAAGCTGATAGCCTCTTCTATATCCACATTTAGGCATACCAAGCAAGTGAGCATTTGAACTGCATTGTAGCTTTACTCCTTCTTCTGGGATAGAAGCTTTGGATGAACTCTCTCACAGGATGTAGCACCTCAATATAGAGCTTGTATGTCCACAATGTCTGGGGGCTCGGCTTCAGCAGTGAAGCCTGGGAACCCTTTTAAGGCATTTATAATCCTATAAAGAACATAAACATTTTAAAAAAAAACCAAACAAAAAACCAAACAACAAAAAAACCCACAATCTAAAGCAACCAGCATGCTGAGAAGAAAGCTGCCCAGAAGCAGGCAACTGTGAGAAGAGTTGCACTTTATGCCCAGAAAAGGATGAATTTTAACCAGCTTTGAACAAAAACAGAATTTTAGGAAATTTACTTCCCCCCTCTGAAATGAGTGGGTATGCCTCAGTATAAGTTATTTCTGCAGATTCTTTTATAATATATATGCACAGTCAGCATAAGTACATAGCATAACGAGAATGCCCATGGCATTACATTCAAAGGGAAGCTGGCATTTTAAATCCAGAGAAAGATAAAACTTTGTTATGCCAGACATCTAAAGAAAACCCATTGTAGTACAATTTAGATCTGATCAGCAGCTTGCACATATATGGGACACTGTCATTTCAGAAAATAGATATTTTACAAGTCTATAGTCACTTTACAGCATGTGCCATAGGAAACGAATGAAAGCTAAATACATGAAGCTATTCCAAGGAAGTGATCCTTGTGAACTGGCAGAGATGGAAAGAAAGTAAAAAATAAAAAAGTCCATCCCATTATTTCTTTACAGGCCCAGAAACAAGCACCTGAAGGAGTACAGGCAAGAGAAGTAGCTTAAAGCTCACTAGAATGAAACAAGATGGCTGACTATGATAAAGATGTTGCATTCTCACTCTGAGGGGCAGGTTCAAAAAAATTTAGTGAAGACAATCACCCAAGAAAGTACTTTGTAGAATGCCAACCATACAGGAACAGCCTATGAAATGAAGAAGCTGTATCTAGAAAGACACATCCATAAGAGGGCTATGAAACAAACACTTACTAGTTTTATGGAGTGTCCTTTGTTAACAAGGAGAGAGGTATGTCAAGCTCTTTGCCTAAGCTCACCTACAATCTATCAGTCTTCTGAACTTTCCAGAAGTAACTTCACAGGAACCTTGTTCCCTTGCCAAGAAAAACATTTGAAGAAAAATACAATTTTAAAATTAAGCACATTAACTTTTTAAAATTGTATCACTACTTTTGTTTATTTTTCCCCCTTTGTTCTAAAAAAAAAATAAATAAATAATAATAATAAAAATCTTATTTTCTCCCTTACCACATCCACCCTGGGGAATCAGTTTTCAGGCTTATGCATAGCTTTGCTTAGCGTTTATTTAAGATCAGGTTCTCCATTTTGCACAGTGCCAAAAGCACTTGGTCCTTAGAAGAAGTAGAACATTCCTCCAAGAAGAAAACTGTCAGGGATTTATTTAAAGAAAATGGTTTTCTGTTAAATAAATATGCAGTTTGAAGTTACTTAACCTCAAGAAATTCCCGCTAAGCACTGCTTTTCTGAACTGTAAATCATTGATAACTTTTCTTAATTTGGTACAAAAAAAAAATAGAAAAGCTAAGGTACTTGCCCAGTCCTTTTGCTATCTGAATGCCTCCAATATATAAATTTTCATATACTGGGGAAACTGAAATACTCAGAAGTGCTACAAAACAACCGGAAAAACAATTGAGACCCCCCCCCCCCCCCCAGTAAAAGATGTCTGAAGGCACAGAATTGAACATTTAGTTTTCACTAACTCAGTTTGATAACCTAATTCTTAGAGATTAGTTATTTGATATCCTATCTATCTCTAACTCTTCCTACCTTTACTGTCACCATGAGAAGTTCCCTTTTTTCCACCCTGTAGAGAATCCACAAATCAAATTATGTACAAAGCACTAAGTATTTGAACATGAGGAAATAGCAAAAGTAAAGCAAGGTAACAAAAAGATGTGATCAAAGCACTGGCGGGGATATAAATGGCATTGTCTGTGTTTAGCAGTTCAGCTGACAACACATTATTTGTAGACTGCATAGCTATATTTTAGGGAGAATACTTTAGTTTGCTTGAAAGCCTTTGAAAGAAAGTATGACATCTGGAACTAGGAAATTATCATAGTAATTGGTGAGCTTCTGACATAAAAGGCGTTTTGACCAATAACATAAGGTATAACCTGCATCCACTGAACTTCAGAGATGACAGCGCTGTGGCAAGAATATGGAGTAGTTAAAGTTTAGAGAATTATGGATGCAAGCAGTTAACCAATTTATTCCTGCATATCATATCAGGATACAAACTTAGATGAGCTTAGAAGACGCAATCATAGCATGTTAGCAAATGCCAGAACTCTGATTCCAGAACATACCATCGGTTTCTGTATTATACCTATGTTCACTACCCACAATCCCATGCTGTGGCACACATGGACTGACTCAACATAGTTAATCATATATCAAATTTTATTTATGAACACTTACATTAAATACAATTGTTATTGCTTTCCAATATTGCAACAACAAAATGTCAGCCTCAGTTTAAAAGTACTGTATTTATTCAAATTAATGACACTTATCTGTGCTGATAAATGGATGCTACAGACAGAAGACAAAAAGATGGCATTCACTGAGAGAAAACACCCTGTAGAGTTCCTGATCAAATAAATTTCTGAGGATCTTTAGCTTCAGCTCATTGAATTGTCCTGGAACAAACAAAAGTATTCAACGTCCTCATACCTGCTTGCTCATTATAACTCTTAACAACAATACTATGGTCAAATACTATGACAGTCCTCATGCTGTTACCATTGTGCATATTTAAAGCAGTCCCCTTCCACAGAACTTCCATTTGCTTTACTGTAATCCACTGCATAATCATGCTTCAACTCAGCCATTAGTCTGCAGTTTACAGATCCCCTTTCGCCACTCCTTAAATACACTCATGTAGATCAGCAATAAGATATGCCTTTTTGCACCCGTAGCAGTTTCTTTTTCATTCTGCTTACATATTTAAGTGCCACTTGTCTCACAGCAATACACAAAACCAAGTTATAGAAGCAGCAGAAACAACAGACTTCTGTAATTAGCCAGCTCTTCCAGCCTTATTTTAAGTCTCAAGAGACAAAATAGTCAATGGAGAACAGTTAGCAATACATGTAATTTAGCCATTTATAAAACTGATAGTTTACATAACAGAAGTGCTTCCTTGAAATACATCATTTAACCTAATGCATCAATACTATGGCAATCCCTGTAATTCTTCTGTTTTGAATGAAGCATTCAACAGTAATGAAAATATCAATACCTTGAAGTGAGAACACTCCAGCACAGAAATGTTGCAGTCTGCTTGCCAGATACTACATAGAGTTATAATACTGCACATGCCTGTACCCCTCCAGTGCTGCCTTTTCCTCTCTGATCTGCATGGTAGCATTTACTACCACATAAGGCATTTACAACACATGTGTTGCATTCATGCACAACAAAGCAGCATCATCAAATCTGTGACTTGTAGGGAAGCATCAAACCTTTACCTCCTTGCAAGTGTGACAGGATAGCTGCTGAGCTAACATCTCCCACCTTACCCTTCAGCTGGGCTCAGTTATTTCCCTGGGGACACATTCAGAAAACTGACAGTTACAAGAACAGTAGCACTTTAGCAAGAGCTGGTTTGGGGGAGGGGAAATTCCAAACCAAGAAAAGCTTCTCAAAAAAGGTTAATAGCTTTCTAAGCTTACATGTAGACTAAACAAGGACAAGCCTAATAAAATTAATTGCTTCACAATAGCAAGCTTTGTGTTTATATTCTGAAAATACTATAAGCTGTATCTGCTTAAAACAATATTGAGTGGTCAGGTGGTTTCCAGTTTTAAGGCATGGTAGCATAATCAGCCTTAAATTAAAACAGATGGGAATGACAGATATGTTAAGGTTATTAAAGACCTCTAGAGGATAGAGTTAAATAAGGTTACCTAATCCATCTTAGAAGGGTATTATGAATTGCATTACTTAAACAAGAATAGCATTCTTGCATCTATTTTAGATTTTACAAGACTAAATAAAATTACCTACACAATGTAACTAATGGCATGCACATAACATGTATCTGTTTTTGAGATAAACAAGAATGTGTTTCCTGATGTTAACAGGCATTCATACAGATCTTTTAACAATAAAGATGATCATTCTCCTGTGTTGCAGTACATAGTGAATGCTCACCAATGAGCACTATATATCAGCATATTATATCTATTCAGAGAGAATGAGAATTCTGACACTAAAAACCTTAAGTATTCTGGTGTAGAATTCTCAGAGGTTCCTCTAAATCAAACCCAACACCACCCCCACCAAGTCCTTCAAAGCTTGCAACCCATCACTATTGGGCACATGTGCAAAGTGTAATGCAAATTTAAGTTAATAATCTCATCTTCATACATGCAACAGTTATTAGCACACCTTTTAAGGGCTCATTCTTGCCACAGTAGCTATGATAAAAACACTTATGATAGCCATTGCTTGAGGTACACTAGTAGGAACCAGGACTCAAGCCTCCACTCCTGTACTGATGCCCTGTTTCCTGCCTGTGAAACATTTTTCAGCTCAGTAAAGAGTTCTCAACAAGCACCACAACAGCTTATAGCCTGCTAGAGCATGGAATCACAAATGAAGTGGGAAACATGGTTAAAAGCCTCCTCACATCAGAGGGAGAAAAACCTCAACCCACACACATTAGGTAAATTCTTAGTACTGGTCTATCTTGCAAAGGCATCTTTATGCACCTTTCCCTATGGAAGACAACTGGATGTTTAGAGACTCCATCACGTAGTAGTGTTAAAAATGCTTTCAGAGCAGAGTTGCCAGAACCAGCTTCCAGGCAGAAGAACAATTTATGAATCCTGCTTGGGTTTTGGTGTTAATTGGTGCTAACATGCTGAGCCTTGCCAAAGCTACAATTCTTTCTCAGTATGTATAAAAGCCATATGATATTCTTTTTTAACCCTTCTCTCCTCCACTTAATAATCCCCAGACTAACAAATCCCACTTCCCAAGGTTAACTGAAGATCAAGTAGCAGCTGAGCTCTGGCTCACAGAATCACTTTTCTGAGTTTAGATGCCTATACTCAAATAAACCCTGGTTTGCAACCAGCTTGGAAATTACTTTCAAGGATTCCCAACATCAAGGTGAAAGCTACATGACAATTTAACCCAGTGGGAGCACCTAGTATCTAAAGTTCTGTGCTTCTAAACATTAGTTTTGAAAGCGAGACTGAGGCTTTTTTAAATTCTTCAACGTCTCCATTTTTGAAAGTAAATAGCCCAACACCTATTTTTAATGTACAATTTACAAATAACTTTGACATCTTTACCATGTTTGCTGTACTGGGGAAATGCAAAGTGACCAGGGACCAATTTGTTTACTTCCTTGCCCTTTTAAGATTACCAAAGCATTTTATTCAACTACAAGTTACATTCAACTATTTCAAGAAATCTACATAATTGAAGTTTTCCTTGTGCATTTATGTATAACAAAGCTGTGTTAGGTCAACCATCACCTATTTAAAGCTTTGGCTACATTTGCCCAACTGCAGGGCACTGACAATAGCTGGGCACATTCAAACCATCCGGCAGGATTAAAAGTAACTGAACTGAAACTTAACAGCAGTACAATTCACTAAGAGTAAATTCAATCAACACTCAGAGGGAAGGAGGATTAGAATTAGCATTCTAAATCTGTGTTTGGTAGATTACATATACACTTTCTTTTCTATGCAGTAGAGAAAGCTGCAGTGCAGAATATAAAGTGGAATCTTCCCCAGTGATAAAACATGTAATGCCAAAGCAAGTACATTAAGTGAAATTAAAATGCATAGCTCAGATAACATCAATGTCTACAGAACCAGAAGAAAAAGACTCACAAGTTCATTAAAGATCAAACATCACGACAAAAGACGACCTTTACCTATAAAAGCCCTACCATAAGCTTTAATATAGAAGGAGCTAGTTTATTTATCTCAGTACACTGCTACTTCCCATTATTCTAGTTAAAGATGTTTTTCAAGCAGTTTCATATATGCTAAAAGTTTTGGCACAGGTATTCTCTAGGCATGACAGATACATACCAGTTTGCAAATAGCCTAAGCTGACTGATAAGTGACTTCTGACAAGCTATGCCAGTCTTCATCATGAAGTTCCCTTAACCAAGAATAGTATCTTTTCTTAAACCTGCCTTGTAAAAACAGAATCAAAAAGGTTCCACAGAAGGCTATTTTTTTTTGTTTAGAGCAATAGCTTGGAGGACAGCATGAAGAAGTGAAGAGGAGCCTGTAACCACAACGGATTCTGGAAGCACATAGGAAACATCTCTTGAGTCACAACAAATGCAAAACAGAAACAGAATACCATGTGCCACAATCAAATTTTCTTGCATTACTAAATCAAAATCTCAACATTAAACGCAAAGATAAGCTATTTCCCTTTGCCAAATAGGTCAAGTTAAGAACTGGGGTGCAATAACCCAGAAAGTCTTTAGACCACCTTTACATTGCACTTTGGTTCACATTTTCAGTGTAGCCATAAAACTAGAAACTCCTTTTAAAGATAGAAACCAAGAGTGTCATGTGTCATATGATTCTAGCAGCTTTGGCTGTTAAAAAAAAATTGGTTCCAGTTAAAGCAAGATTTATCATAAGTTAGCAGGTTGCTGAGTTGAAACAAGCATTGACCAAGTAAATGTTACACATATTTAACAGAGCAAAAGAGGTAATTTTCCCCATTCCACTATTTTTGTGGGCTCTACTCTTTTCCTTTAAAAATGTTACATGCTACTTGAAGGGCACTTGAAAAATACCAGCTAGTGTGTTAACAGGCTAAAAGCTAGCAGCAGCATGCTGGTGCCACTATCTGAAGCATCAGTCCTACTGCAGAGTCAATTCTGCATAGGAACTAACCCTATTTGCAGACCTGGACCACTACCAGAGCTAGGAGGGGAAAAGGCAGCTGGGCTTCAAGAAAGCATAGACAGATTTATCTGCACCACATTTGTAGCAGAGAATTAGTTGCCTTCTTTCTCTGCTGTAGCTTTCTCTTCCAAGCTCAGTCCCACAAACAAGTTTGTCCTCCCGTACCCTTAGGCTACTAAATACTGAGCTGTGTAGTTCTTAAATGGCAAGCTCTTCTAAGTAATTCTCACTTATTTTCACAGCACTTACCACTCAAAAAATTAAATAGCTACTGGAACTAGCACCATACTACTAAATACAGTGTTTCTGTACATTATCCATAGGACTCAGCCTCAAAGTACACAATATACATAGCAGCCAGATTTCAACACTGCTGGAATGCAAAGCCTTGAGCAGAGGTCTGTATTAGTATCCTATGTGTCAAAATGAAAAGTGTCAGAAAAAACAGCAGCTACTTCAATGAATAAATAAAAAGTACAAGTCTGAGACTAAAGAAAAAAAATGAAGAGGTGCTCACATCCTCAGGGCACTGCCATTTTCTCCAATCTGAACAATCCTCATTAGCACATTCAAGTACAACATGTGGGCCTATGCAAGGTTACACTATAGAATGCTAAATTGACAAAGATTTTAATCTCCATTAAAAAAAGCTTAAGAGCACAACATCCGTTTATTTAATCTAATGTGCCAGGGTTTTACAAAATCACAATAAAGAGGGCTTTCAGAGTCTACCAGCAAATTTGGAAGGCTGCTAGGGAATTACGATAACATTAAATATATTTGAGTTTATATTGGCAATAGCACATTGGTTTGAGTAACATTACTGTGCAAGCTTCCAGTTGTTCATTATATCCCACCACTTACAATTAGTCACAGCTGAATAGTATAAGGCATAAGGCAAGCAGTTGCCTAGGGCAGAAAAAGCACCAATATCTTCACTGCCTATTTCAAATTTGCCAGAGCCTTGGAAAGACTTGCAAGCTGCTGTCTCTGAGGAAAATGAGAAAAAGGTCTGGAACAGAAAGTTACACAGAGTAAGACTGTGTCCTGCCTCAGATGCCTTTACCTCTCAATTCACATGGCAGAAGCACCAGACCTGACAGTTGCTCTCCTCCCAGCTTTTCTTCTGCTACATCAGTTTTCCCTTATCACTAAAAAGCTTTGGGGTCACTCTAGATATAAATGCCCTAGAGTTAACAAGGAATGTAACTGCAGAGTGGGTAACTACAGGAACACCAGACAGACTACTTGCAGCACTTCGTCCCAGTTAAGAACACCTTGGCAGTAAGTCAGCTGAGGCTTGTGGCCAGTTGTATTGAAATACTATTTATGCTATAAAAGACACTTGGCATGTCTTTCACCCAGATCCGTATTTCCTAACTTAAGAGCAGGAACATTGTTCCATCTCTTCTCTCCCCAACAATGTCTTAAATATGAAGTTCCTAGGAAACAGGTGATGTTCAAAAGAAGGGATTAATGAAAGCAGTATATTAGAAAATTATTTGTAATATTTAGTTATATTATTAAACAGAAGTGGATTACCTGAGACTACCAGGACTGCAAAGTCTGCTTTTGTCTCCATCTTTATCTGTCAGCAGATACTATGGCAGATTCCAAGACTTAACAGTAACTTCTTATCCTACCACATCTAATTTGGAATTATTTTACCATTGCAGTTTTAATCCTTACTGTCTCCAGTCCTTACTGTGGATTGTACCAGGACAATTGTAACTCCAAGACTGTACATACCCACAAAGAGCAAAGCAGGCAGCTAATTTTGTTACAGCAGTGACTGAATCCAGTATTCCCAGTGAAGAGTTAGAGAATCTTCAGTTAAGCCACACGCACCCAGAAATATCTAAAAATACCTACTCTAAGTGCTACTACAGAGGCTTTTCACTTATCAGTTGTTTTTTGAAAGGTCACTTTTACATTTCTTGCAGTAGATGTGGTTGTAACTATAGTTTAGCTTGGCATCTAGTTGGTATTTGATTGGCTTGATATTTTTACACATACACTACTCTTCAAAATCTACACTGAAACAGTTCACTGTGTCCTCAAAAATGAGGCTAGTAGACTTAAAACTTTCTCCAGAAATTCAAGTTCTGTACCTCTGCCAAAGTTGACACAGTTTGCATGAAAAGTAAACTCTCCTCTAGCCTTGTGCCAATAAGGCTGTGCAAATAACTCCAGCTCATTCTCTACTCCACTAGGATTTAGCTACTTCATAATAAATGGACTACACTTAACTCTTGTGCCTTGCCCAGCAGCACTAGACAGAAGAGTTATGCTGAGATCAAGCTGGATGGCTAACTTTTACCTTAATTTATGAGCCAAGCATAGCTCACATTTTTACGAACTTGCCACAGTAAGAGAGTTAGTGCTCTGGTAGTTTTCCCTCACTTTTTCATAAGCACCACAAATGCATAAAACATTCTCTCAACTACTCAATAGCCACAGGCACTAAAAGCACTTTACTAGCAATGCTCACCTAGTTTTTCAAACACGTTTACCACAGAATATACAGCTAGTTCATAGTGGCAAAACTTAAACTCTACTTAAACATCTACAGATGCTTTATCCAGGGTCAAAGTCAACTGTATTTCTTACTACAGCTTTGACTATTGACACATTACAGTGATTACATCTGTACCAAGTTCTCATTAGTGTGAAGCCTAGCCTTGTTCTGTGCAACCTTTTTTTCTTCAGTATTTGGATTACTGTATTTGGTAAGCATCCAATTAGTGGTATTTTATTAGACTCTGCTGTCTTTAATCCAATATTATGACAGCAATAAAAGGCTTGGAAAAAGTTTAGAAGAGATACTGAAGCAGTACTTGTCCTCAGTAGTAAGCATAAAAGTCACACTTGTTCAAAAAAAAAAAAAAAAAAAAAAAAAAAAGACATCTTGACTACATTCTAAACCGAGCTCAAAGCTTCTATCACTAATTCAATTCAGCACTGAAATGAAAACTCACAGAAACAATTTCTCAATGATTGATTTCAATAAAGTGTTTGAAAGTTAAGTAGGTGACAAATTACCAGGGCAAGCAAATTAAAAACTTAATATGGTATACATTTAACTTTTCATTCATAAGGCTTTTCTCCTTCTAAGGAAAAGTAGACTCTATTCAAGCTCATCAGCAACATAATTAGGAAAGCATAAAAAACCAAGGTAAAAATCGCACAGCTGCATAACTTGAAAAATCAGGAAATAGGAGGAAACTGGGCAGAAACAAGCTTGCCTCATTCACACCACAGAACTCACTTTTAATAACGGCAAAAGTTACATTTTTAATCACACCTACCATTCAGTCACGAGGTCCAGAGTTTTCATGGCTTGAAAACAAGCTTTTATAGCTATTAGTGCTCTGGAACATGTGCATTATTAGGCAGATATTACAGCGAACAGTTGAAGTCATTTCCACAAGAAACAAATATAG
Organism: Haliaeetus leucocephalus; assembly: GCF_000737465.1. NCBI lineage: Eukaryota > Metazoa > Chordata > Aves > Accipitriformes > Accipitridae > Haliaeetus > Haliaeetus leucocephalus. Next base: position 7,404,368 of record NW_010972720.1, read on the forward strand.
CCAAGTTAAATGCTCTGCTTTATGGTAGACTAGAACAGGTGTTCTATTTTAACACTGCAGCAACACCCACTAAGTTCTCACTGAGAAATTCAGTTTCTCTACAAGTTAAGATGACCTTTCCTTAAAGATACCAAAAGCTCACATCCCTCATTTTGCAGAGAGTAAAGGATACAGTTAGATTATAGAAATTGGTGTGGCTCTTTGTCTCAAAAAATAGCTGTATACTATCTTTCTCCATATTTAAGTGTGTCATAAACTTAGCCCCTCATATTGCTACTAGATTCAAACTTTTAACTACAGAATAAAAGGTTAGACAATTAATGCTTTCTAAAAGAAGCCAATGTTTTAGCCTTGGCACATGACTGCTAAAGAAACAGTCAGAAAGTTGACAAGAGGAAACAATCTATAAAGTAAAGCAGCATCGGAACCTTTCTATGAAGTAAGATAAAATACTCTCCAAACCAAGCCTTTACTGTCTATCCTAATTGCTTCCTTATGGCTGTTATCACATATAGTAAAACAACAATTTAATAACAGTCATCAAGGAGCTACTCATTCCACTCTGAAGTTCTCAGGCTTATATTAAAAGTTTTTAAGGGGGAGGTATGAAACATAAAGAATTAATCATTAGCACCCCAAGAAGAGCTGAGAATAAACAGTTGCATTGCTTCTTGCATGTTTTGTAGCTACAACTATTTTGCAACTGCACACGTAAAAAGAAACAACAAAAAGCTCTATATAACTATTTTACATTCCAGCAGTTCTTCAATGCCTCCACCAATTTGGGCATTAAGATGGGGAAATAAACATGAAAAAAAAAACCAACATGAAAAAGAGCTGTCCATTTAAGCCAACAGTTTGGGTTTTTAATTATGATTTTAAATTAGATCAGAGCCATAGTCATAGGGCTGTAAGATTAAGGTAGGTACAAGAAGCATCTCTCCAACAACCATAATTTTTTTTTTTTACCAGAAATAGTGGGCCTACCCTTTCATATTTAAAAATAAATAGATAAATAAAAAAATAAAAAAAAAGGAGGGGAAAACAAAAAAAGTGAACCCAAACTATTTTTAAGTAAAACCACCACAGACTCCCATACCTTCTACTGCTGCGCTATACTAAACGTAAAACGTCCTACACAATTAAAACCACATCACGTACCAGCAAAAGCTCCCTGAAGCTCGGGCGGCCACGGGGAAGCCCACCAGAAAACAGGTAGGTAGGTAGGCAGGCCGGCCCCCTTTGCCATAATGGCGGACTGGGCTCCAGTGGAGGTTACCGACAGCATGGGACAGCGACCGACAGCACGCGCCTCCTAACGGCCATTTACGGCAGCGCGTAATCTCGCGAGAAGAGAGCCGCGGCGGCGGGGGCGGAGGGGGGTGGTGTGGGGCGGCAGGCCGGCTATAAAAGGGCGGGCAGCGGTTCGTCAGGCTGTGTGTAGTGGGCTGTGGGCCTCTCAGAAATTATGGGGAGGAATCGAGTCCTGCACAGAGATGCTCCTTACAGGAAAGGAGCTGGGAGCGGGTGGTGGGGCTGCTGTTTGGGGCTGGGTGCAGTACTGTTGTCAAGGGCTTTGCTAAGGGTTGCAGTCTGTTATGAGGGAAGCTTATTGTAGGGGGGTTGGGGTGGTGTGAGAGGCTGAAGGAGTTAATGTCTCAAGTATTGTGGTGGGGCAAGTTCTGCTTAATGACTAACTCTGCCTAACAAGGAACTCTGCCTAGCAAGGAACACCAGGTGAAAGGGAACCCATCAGCAACAGCTGGGGGAGGCTGTGCTGAGCAGGGCAGCTCACCATGTATGGCCAAAGATGATATCTGCAGGGAAGGAGAAGATACTCCCCAGATGACCCCCCAAGCCCATGGCCCAAAGGCTACCTAATTAGCCTAATGAGTTTGAGTGTCTGCCCGAAGGAGAGGCAAGGATGATTAAAGGACACAAGCTGAAGCCCCATGTGCGCAAGCCCACCGGAACCAGACCCTTTGGTTGACTGGACCAATGCTGGATCCAGGATTGGTGAAATCTTTCTTTTCTCTCTTAATTTCCCTTTTCCTTTTCTGCAATCCCTACACTTCACCCCTTTAGACATAAACTGTTGACCAAGTCTGGGACTAGGAGTGGATTCAGCCACCCCTAGGCTTCTCACTGAGAAGGAGTCTAGAAAGCGAAGGGGGTCCACTCTGAACCTTGTGACTCAATGGGAGAGCTCTCCTTATTGTCTTCCCTGAACTGATTCCCAGATAAGCAAGGTCTGTAGTGTATGTTTGGTGAGGTGTAGTTAGCATGTGTTACACAGTTTACTGACATAGTTTCATGCCAATTTTGATGGTGAGCGTGCCAATTCTTGTTGTGAGCAAGTAAAAATTGAGTTCTGTGAGTTAAAGGATCCCTGGTGTTGTTTCACCTTAACCCTGACCTGGGAATCAGCAAACCTGAGTCATTGTCCTGAGAAATTGGGATGTGACCGGTGGGTGATTGTAGGAGGGAGTTGGGGTGTGACATGGAGCTGGAGGTGTGCGATGTTGTTTGTAACTTGAATGCCCTGTGTATGGCAACTGTCTGGGTGGTTCAGGACCTTCTGGAAAGTGCCTTAAGGCATGAGGGGACTTTAAGAGTGGTGCTGGCAGAAAGAGTGTGCAGTAGGGGTGGTGTGCATCAGCAAAGGCCCTTGTGTTGGGGGCTGTTGGTGTGGGCTTGTGGCTCTATGAGAAGCTACCCTTGGTAGTGCTGGGTGGAGTGGGCACCTGTGCTTGATCCTGCTGGGGGGGGTGGTGGTGGGAGAGTGTGAGGGTCTTGCCTGGCTAAATGAAGTACCTTCAGAAGGTCTTGTAATAATGCAAAAGGACAACTTCTTGTGGAGGGGAGCTATGCCCAGGCTTGGTGGGTGCCTTGGAGCTCTGCCTCTGTTTGCTGGGGAAGTGGCAGAGTTGTATTTGGGTGAGCTTATAGTCATGAGAGGAGAGTGTGGGGTTGCTTGTGAAGCCTACAGTTGGGCTTATAGAAGGGAGCAGGTGGGGGGTGGTATGAAGGGAGGTCTCCTTATGAAGGGGCAGATGCATGTGGGTATGTCCTGTATGCTGTGAAGGTGGTGGGGTAGAGGGAGTGTGCAGTGGGAGTGGTGTTCACAAACAACATGCCTTGTGTTTAGGAGGTGCCTTGGCAGCTAGGATACTTGCAAAAAGGGCCCTGTGGTAGGGGAGCCTTTCTCAGCTGTGGTAATCAACTTTGAGAGTGGTGCTGGCAGAAACAGTGTGATGCAGGGCCTGTGTTCTTGAGCTAAGACCCTCTTGCTGGGAGTCATTGGTGTGGGCAAGTGTTAAGGGAGAAGGGAACCCTAAGAATGGAAGGTGTTACCTGGGGTGGAGACCTGCATGTGGCCTGAATTTGCTGTGGGAGTGACAGGAGGGTGTGATGGTGTTCACAATTGAAGTAAACTGCAGAGTTACAGAAATTAAAAAAAAAAAAAGGGAATGGACAAAGGGGATGTTTGTCCAGGAGTGGTGGGTGTGTGAGGGTGATACAAGAGGCAGGAGTGTGCAGTGGTGACAGCAGCTTGTAAAGTGTTGGGATTGTAGAAGGGAAGGTGAGGAAAATCTGTGAGCAGTGGTGCACACCTATGCACAGCTTCCATGTGTTGTGGAAAGTGCAGGGTTATGCAATGCTATTCTAAATTAAGTGCTTCAAGTCTGGTGGGAAATATAGTGTAATGACAAGGAATTTGTGGGGGAACAGTGTCTTGCTGGACAGAAGCAGGTGCCTGATATGCAGTTTGTTTGCTGCCACGGAGGTGGCAGGAGTGTCTAAATCCCTTTTGTCCAAAAGATCTTACCGCCTTTTTAAAAGGAACCCTCCTGCGTAGAGTGTGGCCTCCCCAGGGAAGGACAGTGCCTGTGTGCAGATTTTGTATGCTGTGTAGATGACATGAAAAGGTGTGTGTGGTGGCAATGACCTTATGAGCTTAAAAGCCTTGTCTTTGAGGGGAGATTAGTCTACAGAAAAGTGATATGCAGTGGGGGTATGGGAGAACCCTTCTTAAGGATTTGCAGATGCTTGTGTGGGTGTCACAGGTGGAAAGAGTGTATGGTGGTATTCATAAGGTAAGGGACTAGTTTTTGGGCAGGCTTGCACTCTTGAGAGAAGTGAACTGCTAGTGAGGAGTGCAGCCTTGCCCAAGAGTGGCACATGCTTGTGAGCAGTTTCTAGTTGCTGTGGGACCAGTAGGAGTGTAGCTGCAGTAGTGTTCAGAGCCTGTATGTCTCCTGTTTGAAGCAGATGTGGATTTGTGGAGAAGGTACCTACTGGAAGATGGTGGGAAAGCTTTGCAGAGGAAAGGTGTGTACTGGTATATGTCTTCCATTGGGGGTGGGGAGGGTGGAGCAGAGGGTGTGATGGTGCTTCCAAGTGAAGCTCCTCAAGTGTGAGAAGCATTTGGATGGGCTTAGTCTCCCAAGGTAGGAACTGCCTGGGGGATGGGGAAAGCCTTGCCCAGGAATGGCAGATGCCTGTGTGGCTTCCATGTGCTGTGAGGGTGATGGCGTCAGTGGGAGCATGCAATTGCATTTGCAGGCTGAATGTCTCATGTTTGGGTGACCTCATGTCAGCAGAAAGGACCTGTTACAGGGGTTGGAGTCTTAGCTGGGGTGGGGGGGGGCAGAAGCCTGTGTGCCACTGCCATTTGTGGAAGTGGCAGAAGTCTGGCTGCAATGATGTTTGTGAACTAAATAGTGTATATATGGGCTTGTATTGTGGAAGTGTCCACTGCAGAAAACGTTTGCCTCCCCAAGGAGGGGCAGATGCCTGTGTGAGGTTTACGTGGTCTGTGAGGGCAGCAGAGCCAGCAGGAATGTGCAGTCATAATGGTGTTTACAAGTGCCTTGTATGAAAGGCATTTGGGTGGGCTTGCAGTCTCTGGAAAAGGGATCTGGGGGTGGGGCAGATTAGCCAGAAGGAGCATATGCCTTTGAGGGTGGCAAGGTGAAGTGTGCTGCAGTAGCATGGGTTCTTGGGCTGAGGTATTCAGGCAGGCTTGCAGTCTTGTGAGAAGGGAGTTGTTGGGGGGAGAGCAGCCTTCTGTAAGACTCGCACATGCATGTGTGCAGCTTCCATATGGTGTGAGGGTGGTGGGGGTGGCAGGAGAGAGCAGTGATGATATTCATGAGCTAAGCGCCTCACGTTTGGGTGGGCTTCTCTTCCAAGAGAGGACCTGTTACGTGGGGTCCTTACCCATGAGCTAAGTACCTCATGTTTAAGCAGGCTTGTAATCTTGTGAAAAGAAGCTTGTAAGTAGCTTCCATGTTCTGTGAAGATGACATAGGTGGCAGGAATGTGGGGTAGCACTGGTGCTGAGGAGCAAAGGGAGTGGTGTTTCTGGGAGCTCAAACTCTCAACAGGGGACCCTCTGCCAAGGGCCAGATCTTTTCCCAGGAACAGTAGGTCTCTGAGGGAGAGGAGGGAACCCAGAGCATGCACTGGCAATGGTGTTCACAAGCAAAGTCCTTCATGTCCAATTGTTTGAAGTTTTTTGTGAGAAGGGGACCTCTGGGGCAGAGTCTTGCCCAAGTGTGAATGCCAGTGCACAGCTTCCACTTGCTGTGGTGTGGTGGCAACAGTGTTCATAAGCTTGAATACTTTGTTTGAGCAGGTTTGTAGCCCTATGAAAAGGGGCCCCTCAGGCTGGGGTAGTCTCCTCCAGGAAGGGCTGGGAATGTTTGGGAGGAGCCTTGTCTAGGGGTGGCAGGGGATTGTGAGGTGAGATATGGGAGGCAAGAGCTTGCTGTGGTGATGGCATCATGAGCAGTGAAGCTTGTTTGGGCAGGCTTGTAGCTATGCAAAAAGGCATGTTCTGTGTGGTAAGGAAGAAAGCCTTGTCCTGGAGTGACCGCTGCCTTTGGATAACTTCAATGTGCTGTGTGGGCCTTGTAGGCAGCAGGAGTGTGATGAGTGCAGTGATTTATGGTTGCGGGGGGTGTGTCATCTTCAAAAAAAGGCCATTCCAGCAAGTGGGGATGGGTGCTGGATGGACCATTGCCTGTCAGTGGCAGATGCCTGTAATGATGGCATAAGCTGCAGGAGGGATGACTTGAACTTCTGTGCTTGACCTTCTTGCTAAGGAGTAGTTAACTTCCCATCTGCCTTTCCCACATTCTAGGTTTATTTACAGGGAAAAGTAAGCAACAACGTTAGCAACAGTTAACATCCCATGTTATCTTACCCTCTATGGGCTTTTTCAGTGCAGCTTTTCTTAGCTGCCTCTTAGACTGAGGCAGCTTTCTCTGGAGTCTTCCACCCACTTGAGCCCTTCTTTAGAACAAGTTCACAGCAAGCTATTGTAGCCCACCTCAGGCTTTAGCTTCTACTCTGATATTCTCTTTTGACTCCCTGCTTTAGAACACCTGTTTTTAGGACTATTACACTTGGATTTGTCATTTCTTTCCCATCCTTCTCTCCTTCTACTGCATAGCAGAGGCACAAGCTCCACATTGCCCAGCCACCTCCCATCCACTCTCAGCACCTACCTCTTTCCAGTCTCCAGCTCAGCAGGGATTTCTGTTTGCTGTTGTCTTTATGCCACATCCAGATGGCACCAGGAGGACGAACTTGAACAGTCAGGCTTTTGCAAGCTGGTTCTCTGAAGCTGCAAGTCCTTGTGGTGCCTGGAAGGCTCTACTGGTGTACTATGGCTGGCTGTAATTCCCGGTTTGGGAATCCCTGACTATGTTCTGTCTAATGCTGATGATCTTTCTAGAATTTGGACTGAGGTTAGTCAGGGTTATAGTTTAACTTGATTGGTAGGAAACTACTTTCATTCCAAATATTGCCCACTGTGCCAAGCACACTGTTATACTTGGGATATTCACAGTCAGGGCAAAGGTGACTGATTAATGTCCAATTTTTTTGTTTGTTCTAGAGGAAGGAGGTGGTGGGCAAGAGTTGAAATGAAGAGAAGGGGAAAAATGTGACAAGTGTGGTACTCATAACACCTAAATCCTCTTTACTTGAGATGTAGGTTATAGGTTCATCCTTCTGAAAACCCACTAACAATAGCAGCACTTGAGGAATTGTTACAAAGTATATTTATGCTGAAAGCTGCAATTCATAATTGTATGGATTTATTGGTTTTGAAAGATGCTGTGTATGCTGTTATACCAGTTACCTTAAAAGATAATACTGTTTTACAGTAAGTTATTTTAATGGCTGTTTAGAATTCTCTTAGATGTAATTACAAAAGTATGCTGCAGCAATGGGTAAGGATGTGATCTGTCTGCTGTTACAATCACTGTTTTTTAAGAAATGAGTTTCAGTGTTCTTGTCTTAACAGTACTATTTTGAAGACTTCTCTCAGCTATGCTGTTACTCAGCTATGCTGGGTTTGTAGATATAGATTCTGAATTGGTAGATAGTGACCCAGTTTACTGAAGGAGAGAACTATGCTGTAAGGTGCTAAGCTTGATTCTGCCTGGTGTTGTGTACTCTGGACTGCTGTGGTGTTGGCATGCACTGCTAAATTTCTGTTCCACCAAAACCAGGCTTATCTGCAATGCCTTAAGGTAGTACTTCTGGGAGCTGTAATTACTATGGTAATTTTGCTCATACAATAGGCCTGTCAGTACACCTACACTCACATCTACTCAGGCAACTTTAGGGGCTGTGGATATAGTTTATGATACAGCAGTTGGTAGGAAGATATGCAATGGTTTTGTTTAAGGAATTTTTTTATGGGAATAGATTGCTTTCCTCATCCAGAGTTTTATATCTGAAAAGGAGCAGAGTGAACAAGCTGTTGCCTTCATTATACCCCTAAGGGTTTCACTGAGTTGGGTAGAAAGCTGTGAGCCAGCTGTTGAGGGTCTACCCTCTCCTGTTCGGAAGACAGCGGTCTGAATGACTCAGTTAGAACCACAGCAAAGAGAAGCTTATGAAAAGGAGGTATTGCTGCCATCAGCAGTCCTGTCTTGGTGAACAGTTCAGAACTGAGGTAAATGTGTAGTGCTGGAGAGGCCCAAATGCTGCCTTAATCTGTTCCTAAATAGCAGTTGGTGACTTGCAACAAATACCCCTTCTCCCTGCCTGAGCACAAAAATGTAGGAGCTTTTACCCTTTTACCGTGGCTAGGATGAAGCATAAGGTGCACAGGACACCTTTTAAAGTTCTTTGAGGCAGTCTAGAAATCTGTGGCATCTTTTAAAGGTGTCTTCCCTTCTCAAAGCAGCACATTTTCTTATGTCTTGTGCTACCATTTGCTTTGTATGAAAGTAGACTCTGTTTTGTCTTTCTCTGAAGCTGTTCTGGTTTTGTTGATACCAAATAAAATTAAAAGAATCCTTTCTGAGTTAGGTGATGTAGACTTTGAGATTCGTTACATAAGCAGTAATATAACTTTCTATGAAAGCTGCATTTGGGCATCTTCTAACTGAAAAATTTCTTGTTTTCTGTCCTGCTTAATCTTTTAGCAGCATTTGGATGAAAAGGATGATTGACCTCAAATGTATGATGTATTACTTTCAGCTTGACCTTTTTGTACCACAATTACTGACTCACCTGAAGAGCAATGACTGATTGTATTGCACTGTGGTGAAGTTTTTGCTAGCCTGACCTTTCAGTGGGTACAGAATTTCGGATGCCAAAAGAATCAACAAGTGAGAGACTAAATTTGGTGTTCATAGTTAAAGTGTTCTTGATTAAAGATTTTTTACATTGCAATTAAATAATATTTTTGTATAAGTTTCATAACAGAAATGAAGGATGCAGTGATGTGTTATAATTACAGATAAAATCTGTAGACTGTATTTAGTTACATGTTTAGGAAGCAATGGACCGTTTGCCTAGAATTCCAATTTCCTTGCCTTTGCTGGTAACTGCCACCTGGTGTGAGCAGTAATAGGAGAGATACCAAAAGTACACAAGGGGGAAAAGGTGAGTAAAACACATGCTGATTTAACCCTTAAGTTGCTGTCCCTTTTCTTTACCAGGACTCCTTTAGTTGTACATTGCCTTTGAAAGACAGAGTAAACTCTAAAACAGACATAATGTTTGCTTAACAGTTGGAGTGCTGTGTTTTGCTGAGGTACATCTAAAAAAGTGGTACTTAACAGCGAGGTTCAGAGATTTTTAGACTAATAACATGAGTGACTGGTGGTGATGTATTTGAAGACAATTGACCTTTTTGCTTTGAAAGATAAAGGTGACTTTCCTCTAAGTGCTTGTCTCAATAAAACCTTTCTATTGATGTTGAATTAATCTTGAGTGGTGGCTTGCAAATGTCCCACTAAAGAATAATAGGACAATTTTAGCTTTTTTTGTCATGAGTTACATTATAATTTTACCTCTTGTCCATCTTGACTCAATTTAGCAGCTTCGTTTGCTTTCTTTAGAAAATGTAGTGGGGCTTTCATATTTGACTCCTTCAAGTCTATGAAGCATGCCCTTAGGCATGACTCTCAATATCATTTGAGAACAATAAATTATTATCTAATACACAGCTGGGCATATTGTCCTCAAGTATTTTCCAGAATGATTGCTGGCACAGAACAAAACCAGATTAAGTGTTCACAATGGGTTGCTTCAAAGCTGTTTTGACTTTTTCAAAGTGTTTTGTCTTATTTTTAAAGTCATCTACCCAATGAGAACCGAGGTGAATTTCACTAAATAAAACATTTCTTAAGACTTGCTTCTGGATGCAGTTGAATACCCTGAAACTTAGAGCAAGTATGTAAAGTTCTGGTAGGGTGAGATACCCTGTAATGTATATCTTTGCACAAGCAATCTATTTCCATGAAACTCTTCTTGGGCAAGATTTGATCCGACATCAAGGACTCTGAATGAAACTCTGAATGAAATGTAATCATCTTCAAAGATAGAAGTAGCAGGCAAAATATGACAATTTAGTAAATTTATGTTCATATGTTTTGAATAGGAAAGTATTTTTAAATTTTTTTGCACAAGATTTTTAGTTTGGTAGATGCTATTTTAGAAGAAGAAATTGAAGTGCCTTAAGAATAATGGAAAGCAAAAGGCTTTTCATAAGCTTTAGTACTGTAAATAATTTGGGTAATGGAAAAATACAAAAGCTTGGAGTACAGCAAAAAGTGAAAGATCTTGTTAGCTTTTACCAGGCTTTATCTATGCACAGATGTTTGCTTGCACTCCCTGCATAACATTACACTTATATAAATATAGTGATGTAATAGTCTGTGGGCCATATCTCAGGCTGCCAAGGCAATTCACCTGGCCTGCACCCTGCTTTTGACCATCCAAGAATTTCTTGGCCTGGCAAAGGAATGAGCCACAGGCCAAATCAACATTCTAATGGCAGCTGCTTATTTTCAACTGCCATTCTGAGAGTGTTGGTCTCTCCCTGCCAAGACCAAAAGGAAGTTGGGAAGAGTTTTGTGATCTATGCAGTAGGTGCATTGCTTCTGAAAAGTATTATGCCTAATGTACCTACCCAGTAGTTTGTGTCATGATGGGAGACAAACTGCCATATATTACTCTGATCTCCATAAATGGCAAATTTAGCAGGAAGGTGGGTGCTCTGATAGAATGCTTTTATAACATTAAAACTGTTCACAATAAGGGAATGTACCTACACAGTACTCTTGGTGAGGAGAGGGTGGGGAATTTATACACATCTGACAGTGAAATAACATTAAAAATTTCCTGTTTAGACTAGAGTGTTATGCTGAACCAGATTTTTAGTCTGCTTCTAACCCACAGAAATCCATTTGAGTATCAGTGTCTGAATTGTACCATAAACTAGAAGCATTATTCTTAATCAGGATTGCAAAAAGATAGATGCCAAGGAAAGGACTGTTATGCTAATGAAGGTGAGAAGCTTTAAGGCCAAGGAAGCTGCCACTGCTTTTCACTTAAATCCATGAGCCTAGCATGTTCTGTTGGACATATCTGGAGGCTGAAAGCCAGACAGCAGGGAGCACTAAACCACAGGGGTGGCAGTGAAATTTAGCTTGGGGGTGACATTGTTCACATATTGGAGTGATTGGAGAAACAGTGCACTGAAAAACAAACTTCTGTCTGGTACCTTGTAGTAGCATTTTTCCTCATGGCATGGAAGCCTGTATTTAAAATATGGAGCAGGTGGGGTGTTTTGTGGGAATTTTCAGCAGAAAATGCTAACTTAAATTTTTTTAAAGGGCTTTTTCAGCAAATTTTGTTTTTCAGGAAGTGTTTGTGTGGCAAAGACAACAGTCAGAGCCAAGATAGCACTGCAGTTGGAAATAAAGTAATGGCTGATGAGGATATTAATCTAATTTCAAGCTGTGTCCAGGGTTCTGGAATATTCAGGGTCAAGTAATTTCTGCTGGAAACACTTTGTAATTTGTACAGGGAAGAATACTTCCAGGAAAAGACATGTGGAGAAACTCTAGCAGAGTGTGGTGCATAGGATCATCCTCCTTTGTGGAGGGCAGAGGCTGCTGTCCTAGGTGATGCAAAAATTGAAGGAAGGCTGTTTCTCTGTCCATTTCATCTGGTTTAAACCCCCTTTCCCCAAAAGACTGAAAGTCTGATTTATGCTTGTTCTTAATGAGAAGTTTTAGAATATGAAATACATAGACATGACCTTGAGAGTTAATGTTTGACAGCATCCCCAGTTACTGTGAGGATTAGCATGAAAAATTACTTCTACTGAAATCCTCTGCAGTATTGTTTTTAAGCAGAAATTTGTTAATTGTCCAGACATACTTTTCATATCCACCTGGCTTGTAATATTGTACTTGATAACACATACTGAAACATTTGTCAGGTTTATTAGAATCTTGGTTTAAATCAATACAACTAAATATTTATAAGCCTTCTTGCAGGTAAAATAAATGGTGCAATATGTGCACCGTGATACCATAGCTGCATTGTTGGTTATCAGTTCTCTCTGTGCTTGGAAGTGTGTGCATTTCTTGAACATGCTGTAACTCATCGCTATTCTATATTGGTGCAAATTCCTGAAAGTCAAGCAAGCATGCTTTTTAAACAGAATCCTTGGCAACAAGAAGAAAGGAAAAAACTCCAAAGGGCTTATTTTTCTGAAGATTGACAGAGGCTACAAGTTGAGGGGTGAATCAAGTAAGCTGGATAATGTCCAGAAAGTGAGATTAAGACGAAAGAATCTTAGGCTCAGGCAGCAGAATGATAGAGTGATTTTTCTAGGACTTAATGGTGTGACACCAGTGAGCCTTTTAGTCCTATCTGCCAGTGTATTTATTTCCTTTCTAACTTAAGTTCAGTTTGCTTTACTTTTAATGCAAAAGAATGAGTCATCTCTTGCAAGTAGATCCATGTTCCAGAACACTGCAGGTTTTTATACATGAACTGAACAGTTTTCAAAGTCAGGAGAATGCAAAACAAACAAGTTATTTAGTTGCAGCCAGATTCTTTGCTGATGCAAATAGGTAAAACTTCCACTGATTCCAGTTGGGCTGTGTTGAGCCTTTACAATGCAGTAAGGTATTGGGGGGGAGGGGGGGCGGAGCTGTTACCATCCTATTTTCAGGTTTTGTTGTAAAGAAGTCTTGCAATATTTTCTCTTGAGTGGCTGTCATATTGCTTGCAACAGGCTTTAGATGCTGAATAAATGAAATTGTTTTGATTTTCCTCTGCTCGGTTAGTATTGTCAGCCTGGTCAATACTGCCAGCCATTTGAAATGAGGTTCTTCATTTGCTGGAGCATCCATGAAGTTCTAGATCACCAGAGCCCCAAGGAAAGCTCTATTTCCTGTATTTTTATTCCCAGGTCCAGCATACAGAGTCAGTAGCTAATATCAGCTCAGAAAAGATGGAACAGGAGATGTCCCAGCTCTAGGTCTGAAGAGAAAACATATGTTAGATTTCTTATGCTCATGTTGGCTGCTTAGTCCTGTGTGGTAGACTGGTTGAAGCTAAAAATTTGCTGTTGACAAAGGAGGCACCATGTCATGATTGCCTGTGAAGGAGTTACTTTATCACTTCCTTCAGAAGGAATAAAAGCATTTGGAAGTAGGGAAAAGCTTATAGTAAATATGGTTACTTCTATTGAAAAATCAGGTGTCTAAAGTTCTTTTTTTTTTTTTTGCTTTGCCAATACAGAAAATTTTATTCAGTCACACGATAATATCCTCCTTTTCCCATATGTGCATCATTCAGGATATATAATGAATATAAGGAAACGTGTGAAAATTAAAGGTATTGCTTGTAACTCACTTGAATAAATTTACAACCTAGAAATTTTTAAATTTTTTATTTTCACCGACATAAAGGTAATAAATCCAAGAGTCTTCTAATTCTATAATGTTGCTTTACATATACTAATTTTATGGTTTTACTACATATAGTATTTTCCCTGTATTTTAGTTGAAAGCTAAAATGATGGGAAAAATGACAGTGGAGGAAACCCTCTTGCCCCCTCACACTTTTCTAGTGCAAAAGCACTTAAAGCAAGAAAATGGCAGTAGTTATATTTTTAGTAATGTTAACTTGTATTTTCTTAAACATTAATTGAATTTATTGATGAGTTTGAGGACCCCTATGCGATGGACACTATAAGGCAAAGAATGTTAATGAGTTCAGGCATTTGTACTCACAGCAATGTCTACTGATCAGAAGCTGTTCTAGGCAAAGTAATCTTGGACCCAGCACTTCTGACAGTAGTCAACAGAAGCCCTCATTCCAGCACCTCTTAACACCTTTGGCTAAAGAAACTCCAGCACTGTATAACTTATTCCCTCTTCTAGTCCATATAGAGCAATGTGAAGCAGAGGATATCATACTCTAGGTCACATTTCCAATTCTTTCCTACTGACAGGCACTGAAAGGAGTATTTATTTTTCTACTCTAGGCCACCAGAGCACTACAAAACAAATGGATTGCAGCAAAATGTCAGGCTCCTCTGGAGCAGATGTTCACCCTTGATTTCAAAGGAACCATTGTACCTTGTTCCTGCTGGAATATGGCCAACTACATTTGAAGTCTACATTGAATATACAGAGATAGCCTGCCTCTCTGCACCAATTCCTTTTAGTCTGCTGCAGTATTGCATATTCTACGCTAACTCTGCTTAAAATGCATGCTTGTTGACATAGGGTGTTTCAGTTTCCTATTAGCACTGTGCAAATATCTGCAGTTAAGGCTCATGGATCTGTAATATTATCAGTGAATGTTTTCCAGTTTCATATACGATGTAAAGGGAAGCCTGAAATTGGCTTTCATTGCAAGTGGTACATTTTGTGCTTTCCTTTAATTGCTCAGAGATGTGACCAAATGAAAACCCATTAAAAGGAAGGTAGGTTGGCCTGAGCTCTTTGAACAGATGATGTGAAGTCTCATTGATTCTTTAAATCATAAAATAATTGAGGATGGAGGAAGGGACCTCTGGAGACTTAGTCCACCCTCTGCACAAAGGAGGGTCACCTAGAGCAGGTTGATATGGGCCACGTCCAGTCTGGTCCTTCATCCAAGGATGAAAACTTTACAATCTCTGAGCAACCTGTTCCAGTGTTTCATCACCCTAAGAATAAAAACTTTTTTGTTTAAACAATTTCTAGTATTTCAGTTTGTATCCACTGCTTCATTCTTTCACTGGGTGCCACTGAGAAGAGTCTGGCTCAGACTCTTTACACCCTCCCATCAGATACTTATACACACAGAGATCCTCCCTGATTGTTCTCTTCTCCAGGCTAAACAATTGTAGTGCTTTCAGCCTCTTGTATGGAAAACACTCCAATCCCTTAATTGCTTTCATTGGTCTTGCTCTGGTATGTCTATATCTGTCTTGTACCCAGGGAGCCAGAATTGTACACAGTGATCCAGATGTGGTCTCAGCAGTGCTGAGTGTAGGGAAAGAACTGCCTCCATCAGCCTTCTGGCTAATGCAACCCAAGATGTTGTTTTTTTTGCTGCACAGGTGCATTTCTGATTTCTGCTCAACTTGTTTTCTGTAAGGACCTCCATGTTCTTCCCTGCCATGCCACTTTCTCCAAATGTACCCCTGTGTGTTTGGGTACATGGGGTTGTTATTCCTCAGGTGCAGGGTTTTTGCACTTCCCTTGGAACATGTTGGTTTGTCAGGATTAGCCTTAAAAAGTACTTCTGCTGAAAACTGTTTTTCTTTGAATTTACATTAGGCTTCATTGGCAAAATGGCTTGGATTTGGGCAAGACTATGAGAATCAGAAAAATAGATCATGGCCTTGCCAACTGTACTGCAACCTTAAATCAAAGCTTGTGGGTAAGTGGACTTATAAGCAGTCACTTTGTCCTAATTTTGCCACGCATTTGCCTATTACTTCCTAGAAAATGCAGTTTTCATGTAAGAGCTGGTAGTTTTGTATTAAGTGTCTCTTCCAGATGTTATTTGCTGAAACTTCATTTGTGCAGTGCTGTAAGTGGGTGGCATTGGTGGTATGTATTGTTGGATTCTTGCCTTGACCCTGACAAAATCCATTCAAGCAATGATCTTTGCCTACTTCTTTCCAACCCATACGGTGGGCTTTTGGCTTCTGCAAAGGTTGTATTTATCCAAACACCACCCTTAAAATTCCTTCCCCAAAACCCCCAATGTCCTCTTTAGGATATCTAAAATCAGTTTCTCATGTAGGTTGTCTGCTTTCAGACAAAGCTTTGAACAACTAGAAATACACTCGTTGGGTATGCCCTAAGTACTCTTTCCTGTTACGATTGACTGCAAAGGTTAGTTTCCTGTGTTATATAGCATTTGAAATTATGTAACTTTATTAAAAGTTCCTCAGACTTTTGTATAATCATGTTTTCTTTCCAAGCTGCTAGTGGAATGATGTATGTTGTATTTAGACTTTTTCCTTTGGAACAGCCTGTTTTTTTCATGCAGTTGTTGGTCATGAGGTTAGGCTATGCTTCCAGTCTGAATTATTAGTTGGAATGTCACTGTTCTCCTATCTTCATTTGCCATATTTGTACTTAGGCCTGCTGAAAATTGTTCTTGTGTACATGCATCTATAGAGTTTTTTTCCCATTTTACTAATGGTACAGGGTAGTGTTTCATTTGCCTAGTATCAAAAAAAAGTTGCTTTATAGTCATAAGTGACAGTATTTGCCGTATGTCATTGCAAGAGCATCTATAGTATCAAAATGAAGTTAAGAGTTTAAAAGCCAGCTAGTTAAGCAGGTAGCATTTGCTACAACATGTATTTGTTGCAATGACAGATTTGCACAGCAATATTGAGTAGTTGGAGAAGACTTACTATGGCTGCATTGCTATTAATAAACGAGATGGCTGTTCTTATCTAGGACCCTAAATTCTTTTCAATGGGTTACACATTGACAAAAGTGTGAAGAGTTTGGTTAAGTAGCTGTTCCTGTGGAAAAACTTGCTGATCAGTAAAAAAGTGCAGCCCCATTTACTGCAGTCCAACAAAAATCTGTAAAACACTGAACAAGCCGCAAATAATTTGATTGTTATGTGGCTCTGTCATCTGCAGGCAAACATGGTCTCACACATCTGTGAATGCATCTTTTCTAGACACTCTGAAGTCAAAAATAGCAATGGTACCAAGAATATTGAAACGTTCAAGCAGTGGTTTAGATGCAGAGGAAGAAGCTTTCACATTTTTAACAAGCTAATGGGCTATATTTACTTTAGTTATAAGTGTATCTACAGCATAAGGCTTACTATGATGATTTTTTTAAAGTGGACTAACTTAAAGGTGCTGTACTTTGAAGTTAAGGATATGTAGTGCCATCCCTCTTGATCTGTGGTTGCAGAAATGTTTGTTGTAGGGCAACAAGGTTGATAGTGAATAGAGGTGATGGCAGGGGTCTCTTTTAGCATATCTCAGGGACTTGCCAAAGATGACTGCATGCATTCCCCACCATGCTTGTGGGTACTAGAAAGGCTCACTGCTCCTGGTGCTTGGCAGGGCAGTGCAGTGAGGCAGCACTGACCGCTTGCAGGGCCTCATCGATACAGTTGTACACTCTGCAGTGTCCTGAACCCTCATTCCATTAGGCATGCTCAGTTGCCCCATAGCGAAGGCACCTATGTTCCACTCTCTTTCCAAAGGATTCTGCTTTGGTCTGTGTAAGGGATACAAACATAACGGCTCACACAAGAAATAAGGAAGTATGTAAAAAGCAAAACAAATCCCCATAAGAAGTCAAACCCTAGAAGAAGATGCATCTGGATGTGTACATTGCAGTAAAAAGAGTTATATCCAACAGTGTCTTTAGTGCCTAGCTTGTTTGCTTGTCTCTCTTACTGAACCTGAATAGCCACTGCATTGCATTAGATTTCCCATTCAATATCATTTGACTTGATCTAAGTGAATACTTCTGCCATAATTTGTGCATTCCTTAAACTAGCATTTGAAAGTAATTTTATATGGATGAGTGATTTAAGTTGATAGCTTAATGACTTCTCATGATTAAATTAGTGAATTTATTATGCAATGAAATAAGGAATATAATGTGAATATTGAAGTGTCACAGCCGAATTCTACTTTTGCTGAAGAGCAGGCTTTGTAATAGAGTACACAATTATGTGGAGAGCAATGCCCAGGGCTGCCCTGCGTTCTGTGCAGTGTCATCACTATTTCCTATTTCACAGCTATAAAGTCTGCTTTTTATCTTGGCAAATAAACACTTGGCTGGCTTTAATTACTTAAGTTTATCACAGCCCTTATGCTTTTGCATAAATCATTAAGATTAATTTTTAATGTAACCTAGATAAACAGAATCTCATTGTACATTGTGAGAAATTTCAAGTTAACTTCCTGTTTCATGAATACCTGTATTCATAAGCTACACGAATATAACATTGATGCTTGTCATACTCATTGCTTTCATGTTTTCAAAGACAAGTTTGGAAAGGTATGCATGAGAAACCTACTGCTGAGACCTGGGGTAGCAAGTTTCCCATAGCATTCCTAGAATAACAGAGGAAGAAATATGCAAATCACTTCAAACCCAGACACTTTGAGCACAGCTTACAAATTAGTCTTTTCGGCATAAATCCTTGTTCAATAGCTTAATTATTCAACTGTAGTTTTGCACTCCTGCTACAAAAGGAAGGAATTTCAAGCACATTGTTTGTGAGCTGCTTACAAGCCCTCCCCTATGAACCTTGGACCTTTTTCTTAACTGCGGCAAAGCAGGCTGAGAACATACCACAGGGCAGTATGCTGGAATAGTTTTTAAATGTTAATGAATAATATGATCACTTTATTAGAGAACCCTTCTGTGATGTGTTTCCAGGCACTGTACAGGAATGTATTTGTGCACACAATGTTTTATTTACTTATGAGAACAAATCACTTTTCTGATATCCTTTGACCTTCTTTTTTCCCCTTTTCAACTTTTAAAGTTGTTGATATAAAACTTTTGTGAAACAGGGCAGGGTAACTGGCAAAGAACAGTGTTTTGATGTCTACTATAAGTATTTTTAAAAAAAGCCATGACCTATTCTATACCCAAATGATTAAGGAGATCCTTTCTGCACAGCAGCATTAATCACTCCTTCAATTATGTCCCTGAACTGCTTTCAGAGCTCTGATATCTAATTTCTTCATCTCATATTACATGTGACAGGAATGAAAAGTGGCTGTAATTATATAAAGTGGGCACTACTTCCCATTTTAGTTCATGAGATACAAATACGGTTGTGTTTTTATATATCTGGCATTAAAAATCTGGCTTAACATTCTCACGGAGAGGATGCAACAAAATTGATGGGAATAATTCAGGTGTTTTTCCTTAAAACAGGTTGGCAACTTGAAAAAATGTGCTGTAAATTAAAACTGCTCATCCAAGCAGCTGTAAATTGCATGACTAGCACTTAGTAAATGACTTCCTGTGGACCTCGCTGACCTTGTCAATATTGTGAGGAGCATGGTGTCAGATGGAGAGAAATTGCTTTTGAATAGTTGCTCTAAGAATGTACAAACAGGCATCTCTAACAGGAGGCATGAGATAATTTACAAACATGTAAGAAGTTTTAAAACACAGGAAAAAAACATTAAAAAAAACTCTGTATATTTGCTGTTCCTTATCCACAGCTTTCTTGCTTGTTTTGTGTTTAAGGCTATAGCTTGAAGAATCATTTTTAAAACAATCTCAGCTTGTTTGGAGGGAAGGTTATTAGCTGTCATATTTATGTAAGAGCTTCCAGTTGTCAACTTAATTGGGCTAACATGCAAAAGTAATAAGGTACTCCTACCCCAAGGTTTTACTCTTGATGTAAGGTCAATTTAAAGCCAAGTTCAGGTTTTCTGGGAATCCAAATCATATGTGTGTAACGGTTGCAGTTGGCAACAGTGGTGAAATGTGCTGCTCTGCAGCAGCTTCTTTTTTTGTACTTGTTTAACTTATAGTAAAAATTACCTATTTAAAAGATACTATTTCAAGGGATACCACTCACTTTAGTTTTAAATCCGAGATTCTGTGAAATTTATCTTTTTTTTTTCCTGATAACTATTTGTAGCAAAAATCATCCAGGTGACTTAACAGACAATTAAAAGAAGATTTGAACCCCTTTATTTTTAAGTTTGTAAATAGTTTGTCTTCCTCATTTTTTATTTTTTGCAATTCATCTCTGACTTGTTCTACAAGGTAGACAAGTTACAGAACTGTATTGTGAATTGTCTTGCTTCTTGATAGAAGTGATTTTATTTGCAATTTAAAGGATTTGCTGTCTCTTCTCTATTGTTTCCTGAGTATCTACAGGAATTATTTGGAGGTTAAACAGTGTAGCTCAAAGAAGCACCATTTGCTTCAAACAGTTTTGCTATGTGCTTATATATGTCCAACAATTCTAACTTAGGTAAACCAGCATGCTGCTCTTGCACACCTTAAAGTGTTCTTGGAGTCAAGGACTACCGAACTTGCCCTCTGGATCTTTTGCAGATTTTTTGAGATTTCAAATTTGAATCCTTCAACCAGCACTAACACTATGGTAATGCCCAGAGTTTAAGGTTGTCAGGTGCTATATAAATTCAGATACTGTCTATGCTAAAGGACTTAAAACTGAATCAACACAATACCCAATTGCCTGTAACAGCCATTTCAATGGAACAAGAGAGAATGGAGAAAATAGCAATACAGTAATCTGCTTAGGGAAGCTGTTAAGGCTACAAATGTCATGGTCAGTTAATTTTCAATGCAGGTGGCAAAAATCTCATAGAAGAACTGATCTGAAAAACTAGTGAGATTCTAGGTTGTTGATTCCTGATTGCATGCACAAATGCAGCTGATAATATGCAGTACATTTTACCTGCAGATGCCCAAGTTTTCTCTCAAATGAAAAACAAGTTTCACCTCTGCCTATAGGATAGGGAAAAATCATAGAAGTGTAGTAAAATAGCCTGCCCAGGCTTACACTGTAGGGGAACATCAAAGGATAGAATTGCTTCTGATTTGCATACTGACTATTTGCAATGTGCTTTGCTCTTGCTCCCAGCTGCAGTCAAACTAATAGCATGAATCTCCTACCGACATTGTTTGGGACAAAAGCATTAAACCAAAATTATTCACCACTGCTCCCTTCAGTCCATGTCCTCTTAAATACAGAAATTTGTCTTGAAATCTAAGTCCAAAAATGTTCCACTACCTATGTTGCAAATTCAAAACAACTTATTATTACCATGTGTTAATCAATTTCATAACTTGCTTTGAAGAGCAGTGTAAAGACTAGATTCTAATACCAGTGTTCCTACATTGGGGACTTCCATATTTGATGTTCATACCTGCCTGCTTCTACAAATAAACACAAGAATTCAGAAAGGAAAAACAGGTCAAAGGCATTTTAGTAAGGCATAGATCCTCATGGCAGTAAGTGAAGTAAGCAGATAGAAGAGACACTTAACTGAATCAGGAGATAAATTCTCAGATACTTTGTCAGTTGCCAAAAAAGTCTCAAGTGCTTGCAGCTTTCTGGGTTTTTTTTGCATAATTTTAATGAATTGGCCACTAGAAAATCATATGATAAAATAGTTTGTGGGCAGTCTTGGGGAAGGTTAAGGCTGTGTCTTAGGAGTAACAAGCCATGTTTGTCAGGTATCTCACTACTATCATAAGGATGTAGCTCTGAATTGTGCAGGAATTGCTCTATTACAAAGCTGTTAAAATGCAGTTGGGTCCATATGTTATTCCTTATGTTATTTAGTCAAAATTCTGGTAAATTCAGTAGCAGCAGCAGCAGGCTTATGAGTAGTGATTGCAGTACACATACCAGATTTTATAAGGCTTTGGGCTTGGCTTTTTCTTAACTGCAGCTGAAAAAAATGATTCATTTTATGTGTAATAAATGTTCAGTTATTAAGGATATGAATTTGGAATTTCTTTGTAATTCTAATTTAGCTCAACAAAATGAGCTGTGCCTGCTAGGTAGCCCTGATCCTGAACCAGTTGCAGGATCAGTCTTTAAACGTTAGGGTTAAACCTTTCCTTTAAGGAACTTCGGACTTCATGAGCTACTTTATGGGTTTGTATCTATTGCTAATTAGAAACCAGCTGGTTCGTTTGTGTTTTGCAGAAAGTTAATGCTGACATCTAGTGGTGGTGTTTTGCATGTACAAAAACCTGACAAATTTGATCGCTTGATGAGTAAGTGTGACTACTAACCTGATACTTCGATGCTGCCTTTTCAAACTCTAATAATGTGACATTTCCTCTTATAAAGAGCTTTATTGTGGGGGAAAAATAGCACCAATATCAATCCTATGCTTTTCAAATTATTTTACTATCTTATGTAGAAAAGATTATTATTAGGTCAATTGCTAAATAATGCAGTGCAAAAACATTTTAAAAATATTCTGGATACATTATTTTTGTATCAATCTATTTTTATTTCAACTGTTAGCTGTAATAAAGCAGTGACTAATAGTCACAGGTCTCGAAAGCTAAAGGAATTTCAATGAACCTATTCAGTATTTACTTATGTATTTGGCCATGTACTACTATATATGATCAAATCTGCTGTCTTTTCTGCCTCCTATGGTTTCTCCAAATGAAAACTTCATTATTCTGTTTCAGTGCTTTTAATTGAAGGGTTTCTTCAATACTGTTAACCCAAGGAATTCAAATCAGAAGAGATACATAGTATTTACTGTCTGTTTACAAAGTACAGTAAGGGAGATCACTTCCAAAGTAGATATTTCAGCTGTTTAGTTTGGGGGATACAAATAACTGTTTTGAGACACTTTGGCTGATTCTGTATACACATTCATGTGTTTTCATTATAGGTACAGATATGAGGCAGATAGATTAAAGGTGCTGAACTTCACTTGAAGATAAATGAATTTGACTTATGGTCATGTTTATGTAGATAGATGACCCCTCTTTTACAGAGGGTTTCCCAGTGTGGTCAGGAGCAGCCTGGCACAAAGAGCATCTTACAACACTGAACATGTGTGGTGTAATTAAAAGGGAAAGTCAATGTGAGATCACTTTTAGGCAACCTGGCATATCTGCTTTACTTCCCCAATATGCATTATACCTTATGCTTGACATAAGCCATCCATGCTGAACTGAAGTAGGTTACTTAAATACACAGAAGCTTTATTTCTCACCCAAATTTCTGGATGTCCAAATAGTTGGAGCTATTAGCTAGACAGATGCATGCAATCGTAGAATTATAATTGTGGACTCAAACCTTGGACAATTAATAAGAAATTCCTGACAGGTTTTGCTTACTGGATTGGCCACTATTAGAGCAAAGACCTAAAGTGCTCCTACTGCCTAAAATAAAACCTTTAGAAGCTCAGCACGTTGTAATTTTAAATTGTCAATAATCTTGTATGCAATTAGTGTCCCAGAATCCCATTTTCACATATGTACTTGATCAGAACCAGTATAAACATGGGACACCAGCACTGCAAAGAAATTGTACAGAGGTGAAGGTAAAGAAAAAGGCAGTATTCCAAAGGTAGGGGGCCCAAGGAAGCTAGAACACAGGTCGGGTGTTTTGGCTAAATACCTGTTCTGGGGTTACTTTCCTTACCTTCAGGACTTACGTTGTCTTACGTAAGAGCAATGAGCTGCCGGCTGGTGAAACCCACCATGTTCTCAAATCTTTCAGTATGGAAGACACATGCAGAACCAGCTACTTCAGAGGCTTCTAGACGGTCCAGAATACATTGCTTGTGAACCTCCATTTTTTCACTGTGATATTGCTTCTATGGACTGTGATGCTATAATGCTAATATGACCATTTTTCCCAGAACTTTTTAATGCTCTTCTCATAATTTCCTATTGCTCCTTACCTTTGCTTTCTCCTTAAGCAACTCCCAAATGTGGCCCTGCTTTCATCACCAAATAGCCAGAAGACAGAATTGAAACCCTAAAAAAACCGTACCTAAATCTGTGGATTGAGAACTTTTTTTGGGCTATCTTCACATCCAGGAAAATATCAGAGTGCTAGTTTTCACTTGTTGATCAAATGACAAGTCGTCTATAAACTTGTCTGTAAAAGACAAGCTTAGGCTGACCATAATGTGAATAATTAATACAACCAATAGGCTAACATGATTACATTTTCTTTTATGGAGAAATAGCAGTATAGGGATGGTTATGCAAATGTCAAAAATATTAACATTTATGTTCTCAGTCATGTTAAAATATGTTGAGATGGAAATCAGAACCCACAGAAAGATTTCTGCATCTGAAGAGAATGGAAAACTAACTGTTGTGGTTTAAACCCAGCCAGCAACTAATTACCACACAGCTGCTCACTTACTCTCCCTACCCAGTGGGATGGGGGAGAGAACTGGGGAAAAAAACGTAAAACTCGTGGGTTGAGATAAGAACAATTTAATAGAACAGAAAGGAAGAAAATAATAATGATAGTAATAATAATACTAAAATGACAATAATAAAAGGATTGGAATATACAAAATGAGTGATGCACAATGCAATTGCTCACCACCCGCTGACTGATCCCCAGTTAGTTTCTGAGCGGTGATCCTCCCAGCCCCACTCCCCCCAGTTTATATACTGGGCATGATGTCACATGGCATGGAATACCCCTTTGGCCAGTTTGGGTCAGCTGTCCTGGCTCTGTCCCCTCCCAGCTTTTTTTGCCCCTCCAGCCTTCCTGCTGGCTGGGCATGAGAAGCTGAAAAATCCCTGACTTAGTTGAAACACTGTGTAACAACAACTGAAGGCATCAGTGTGTTATCAACATTCTTCTCATACTGAACCCAAAACATAGCACTGTACCAGCTACTAGGAAGAAAATTAACTCTATCCCAGCCAAAACCAGGACACTAGCTAAAGCTACTAGTACAGATTTGATACAGAAATGGTTACTTTGTCTTGTGGTATGCAGACCTTTTAGTCCTGAATTTATATTTTGGAGAGAGGTTTCTGGTGTAGGCCTAAGATGATTTGATTGTATATATTGAGATTTTTTTCATATAAACTTGGAGAGATACTGACGTGTTTCTTAAAAATCTAAGTCTAAAATGGGTTACCCCTGTTCCAGACTACAGTCATATTTAGCCCTGCCTGGGGTCTTTAATATCAAGAAGAAACAGTAATAGAAGTAACTTGTAATAAAATGAAATTCCTAAAGAGTTGATGGAAATTATGTCCTTGGAGGCCAAATTTTTACCCACTGAATTTTTATTCAAACTCGGAACTACTTTTTGGGTTTTATCTTTTACAGTTTTCAAAACAGTTTTCAAATTGGATTGCCCCCTTGCTATATACATACACCGTGAGTTTAAAGTTAGTAACTATGAATACATGCACAGGCATATTTGGCTAGATATTTACATATATTTCTAAAATCTGACATTCTTCTGTAAAAATAGTTTTCATTTTAGCTCAGAATCTATATATTTTTTTAAAAGTAATACCTTAATCTTTGTTCTGTTGAGCAACCCAGCAATTCAGATTTCATCCAGTTTCGAGACCTGATGTGTATAAGCATGTGGTATAATATCCGTAAGCCACAAGAAGGCTATCCTACACAGGAGTCAATATGTTGTTCCATGTGACACTTTTCTAATATATTTTCACACAGTTCGAAATAACTTTCAACATAAGATATACTTGTGTAATCAGTGCTACAGCTGGGTGGAAGCTTTTTACAAATTGAATGATTTTCAAACACATCTTTAAACACTTGCAAACAGCCTGGGTTTGTAGTAAATCAGGGGTTGATTTAAGGATTCTTACTGTATCACGCATTTGTGAACAGTTGAAAGTATTTATTATGCAAGACTTAAGCTCCTTTAAGTAAAGGTCGTACAACACACTGCCATACCGACTAGTTTCCGACATGGGTATTGGGTGACTTAAAGCTCAAACTTTAAACAAAACCCCCAAACTTAATTCTCTGCTTACAAATGTTTCTACCAGTGAGCTTTAATATTCACTGGAAGGCATGTAAGGCAGTCACTGAGAGCTAAGGAATCTGAGGCCTCCTTCCTTCAGTTTCTGGGTCTTAACATCTGTATACTGAATTGATTTCAGGCTATGGGATCTTCTTGTTTCACTTTGGAGAGGAATGTTTTAGTTTTAACTGAACATTAGGGCTTTTTCCTTTGTCTTGAAGCACTGTAGATTTGTTACTCCTGGTGTTCAGACAGGATGCACCGCTTTCATTATGTTAAGCGTGCTCAGGTATCGGGCTGGGGTATATACCATTCCTGTGCTCCATGTGGTAAGATGATTGGCTTTTTTACCCTTCTTTGCCCTGTACAGGTTATAGACAGTCCCAAAACAAATTTTCCTATTGCAGGAAGCCACCACTGTTGATGTTCTCACTCCTGTACTTTTCCTGTGTAATATTATTTCATTTGTCAATGTGTGCTACAGGTTTCAAGTTCATTACACTGTGGGTAGTGTTCAGTGGTCTGTGACAGTGGCCTGTGCAGATGTTGTGCAGATCCTCCTGATCTAGACTGTTTTTGAAGTGTCTGTAAAAGCAGGAAGCAGGTCTCAGGGACACGGGCTGTCACTTACAGTTTTATTTGGCTGTGTTGCTTGGCAGGATTCTCTGCAGAATGAAAATTCATCTCTTGCAGAATCTTTCTAGCTCTCAGTATCTTTTAAAATTAACAATAATCAGCAATTGGTTGCATAATACAAAATTTCAAATGGATATTAAGAACTCGTTAGAAACATTTAAATAGTCCCTGTGGTGTCCTTCATTGTCAAGTCATTTTGCATCTTCCTTGTGTTACTAGCAGTGAATGATAAATCCTTACTTCTAGTAAATTAGGTCAGAATTCAGCCAATGGAACCTGCTGTGGGGAAAGATGACAGTCTTTAATAGGATTTTTCTATATGCTCTATTCTGATCCCTGGTCCTTATGCTTCCTAGGTTTCTGTCTGCCTGGGGTAAAGTCTTATTACTGCAGAAAGGACCCTTATAGTAAGTGTACAGTTTCTGTTTCTTTTTCCATTGTTTGCATAGATGCATAACACACTGGAAGATTTCTTTTTGTCTTCTCCGCCCATTAATATTATCCTCAAGCACCCCCTGATACTTGCGAGTGTAGAAACCCAACTGATAACCAGTTTCCAATGTTACAGGCATGTTGGTTTAGTTGTGCTGAACAGAGTGGTGACCCATACTTCCTTAACATTCTTCTGCAGTTTTAACTTTCCCTTATGCAAATGAGTCTGAATGTCATACTATTATTCTGCTAAATTCCTCACTGGCTCAAAATTATGGCCAAGTGACTGGGGCATAATGTAATTAAATCCCCTTATCAGTATGGCTAATGAAGAGCAGCACAGCTATTACCATGCATGGGATCATATCATTTGTGCACAAATGCCTATTTGTATTTGCAAACAAATGTTTCCAAATGTATTTTGTATGCTCAAAGTGTTAAGCTGTAGGCAAAAAGAAATTGGCCTCAGGGAATGCGTTTTGTGCAATATAGAAAAAATTGTAGTAGTCTATCATTTCAAGCCATTGAATCAGGCCCAATGCTTTACATTTTGTTTATAAAATGTTTTCTTGGATTTCAGATTTTTGTAGACATAATTGATGTCTAAAATAGTCATACTTCCAATACTTACATAAAACTTGCTTTACAAATTAAATGAAATTGGAAATGTGTATCAACTGTTAAATACAACTAGTATTTTTTTAGCTAGTTACAATAAGACATACTTCTCTATTTTTTGTGCCTTTGTTCTGGCTAGGAGAAGGAATTGAAAGATAGTGTTCCACACTTTATTTATAGATAAAAGCTTTCACAATCTTAATCATTGAATAGCAACAGATGTTTAAGCTCTGCAGATGAATTTAGTAGCAATCTAATGCACTGGTGTTGGGATTCAGTCCTCAGATTTTAATCTAACAAGATTATAGTTAAAGCCTGATAGCAGTTATGGTTGACCTTTCTTGTTTTTCTTCTCTGTAAATGTTTTCCTAACTTTCACTGTTCCTCTTGTAACGGGTGGGGGCTACATAATGGTACTATTGACAATGGGCCTAAAAGAGCTGTTGATTGGATTCAAATGGCTGTTGTGTTCACTCCAATTCAGAATGAAAAATTGAAATTTAAACCACCTGTAGAACAGAAGTTTTGTTTCAGGAGCATTGAATCATGTTACTTCATCATATACTTTTATTCAGCTTTGTCATTTTTGTGTTATATTTATTACATTTAAAATATATGGGTCATGTTTACCATTCTTCCTCAAAAGCTTTGTCCAAGTAGTTGTTCCCCTAAAACATTTGGTTTTCTAAAGACTGTTAAAATTTCTTTGGCTATCCTGCAAACCGAAAGCGGTAGCTGCTGAAAGCAACATGGTACAATTTTAGTTAATCTAAGACAAAATAAAAAGAATCCTTTTGGGAGCAATGCATAACTAGCCTTGGATCCTTCACAACAAAACAAAGCATTGCCAAAAATCCCATGTGATTATGCAGAATATACAGTAGCAGGATCATTTGTCTGAGGTCCACTGGCACCACGTAAGCAGTGATATTTCTGGAAGGCTCACAATGAATATTCACTGCATTTAAAAGCATGTTTGTGATTTGTCTGGTACCTTGTAAGTAAAGTTAGATGTAGCAACTTGTGTATATGGCTGTTGTGATACACCTTAGAAACTTTTAATACCTGGCAGCTGATGGGTTCTCCTTTCATACCACTCAAATTTGGTAGGGTTGAAAACTTTTTTCTTTTGGTGAGGGGAAAAAATAACCTAAGGAATGAATTATTGCCACTGTTTCCACAGTTTCATGAGACAATAGAGAATAGGTGTGGACAAAAGGTGTATGAAGGGCTATTGTAAAGAAGTAATTTTGGATTTGAAGTCAGTTGTCAGCACAGCCAAATATTTCTTGGGGGCGGGGAAGAAAAAAGGGTGGACTATGTGGGTGTGTTTGCATGTTTATTCACTTCTGTGCATCTTGCCTTCTGTGAGTTCAAAGTGAATCTGAGCATTTAGGGCTTTAGGTTACAATGACTACTGAGGAAAAGATGCAATGAATGCAAAAAGATACTGGATATAACTGAATAGGGATTTTAGTACATGGAAAGATCAAATGCAGCTGTGATTGTTTTAAATACAGCTTACCTTTAGAAGCTAGAGATTACATTGCCTTCAAAGGCATAGTCTTTAGAGGGAAAATATTTCGGAGAGTGGTAGACTTGTACTAGTGTTTGCTATCTGTGTTGCAAGCATGAGTGTACATCAAACACTGGCTTTTCTAGTTTATCATTCAAGTTTGCTGTGTTCATGGTGAAATCACTTGGTGTGGGGGCAATTGTATATGATCTGCATTAGGATATAGATTTTTTTTCTGTTGGAAATACACTGTGAAAACAAACATGAAAATGTGCCAGAAAAAGGGGGAACAGCAAAAAAGGAAGGGATTCTGAAACCAGACAATTAAATACTGTGGGGAGATGCTGGGAAATAAACTACCACAATGAAAAATGTTTAATATCCATGCTTAATTGAGAAAGCTAGGTAAGAACAAGATTTTCAGAAGGCTGTCACCTTCTCTTTCTGGGGAGAGTTCTTAAAGGTAGAAATTGCCAAAAAAAGTTTCCATAACATGAGAATATCCAAGTCCTAAATTCCAGCCTTTTTACTACTTCAGTATGTAAAAAGCTAAAACATTTAATAGCAAAATATATATACACACATAAATCCAGTGGTGCAAACATGAAACATTGTGATACCTCTTTAAAAAAATGTTGAAATAATGAAGTATTTTGTCTCTAACCCTGACTAAAAGGTTAACTTAGAAGTGACTGACCTCTCATTTCTCTAGCTCCAGGGTTCTCTCTTTGGGATTAGAATTCCCTGGATGGTAGGTAAAAGCATTAACACAGCACACATACTGGTAACGACACATCCTTGTTCTTGCTAGAGCAGTAGAAGATGCAGAGAAAAGGGTTGCAAAGGCTGCCTTTGTAACTGTCCCAATATAGAGGGAAGAGGTGGTTTTGAACAGGAATCCACCCTAGAGTTGAATTCTTAGTTCTCTAAATTGTCTCCTGGCTAGGCTATGTAAAGCAGTCTCATTGTACTGAGATGAGCTTTTGTGAATGCTCTTACTGTGCCAGAATTTTTCAGATAATGTGACTTGTTCTGCAGTTGATCTTTACAGTCAGTGCAACACATCAGGAAAGTGTACACCAGTGTCAAAGCTGGTGAGCAAATGCTAGAGTTTATCTATGCATGTCCACTGGCATTTTTCATGTTATTTCCAGGTAAAAAACAGTTTAGCCAGAGCCACTGCTCATGGCTGGCTACTGGATAGCTTAAATGCCAAACAATGGCAGGAGTTCTCAGCTACCTGCCCAGGTCATGTTTTCAGCTAGGAATAAAAGAAGAAATGCATGGAAGCAAATTCTCCTGTCTTTGGGCACCCAGAGGTTTGGGAGAATGCTAATGAACATAGTCTGCCTTACCATTGATCTGCATGTCAGTCCTCAGATACCCTTTCCCACTTCTGTGTCCACAAAAAGCTAATGTTGTAATTCAATTTTTACAATGTGTAAATTAGCAGTTATGAGTGAGCAGTCTTAAAGGAACTGTTGCACCCAGAAGGCACCTGACCTGTTAGAATATTCAACAGCACAGTTAAACTTAGCTGAATTCATGTAATGACAACATAGAAGAAGCATCTATTCTCCTGTCTCAGGAGGTAGATACAAGCTAACTGTCTGCGACACTGTCTTCCCTTCTAGTTGCCTCGATGTTGCAGCATGTCCCTTGTCAAGACTTGCTTCCGATCTTAACTGTTCAGCTCTGCTCTTTCCTGCTTTCTTTCTCCTGGTAGCTAGGCTTGCTTCCAGACATATTTAAATTCTGTTTGCATGAACCCATTCATTGCAGCATGGGATGTCTGAATCCAACCACAACGTGTGGTGCTTTCACCATTCAAGTGGCTTATGGTCATGGGAAGCGTCTGTGTGTGTTCTGTCATTCTGGGTCTTCCCCCGGATGCTTGCAGTCTGACTTGTGGTTTACAAAAATGCTGAGGTCCAGTTAGCTGTGTACGAAGTTAATACACTTGTTTGTATCTGAAGATCAGGTTAAGATCAGTAGACTTCCTCTTTGCTTTTTTCTAGGCTAAGTTTTGGTGGCATGTTTGCTCTGGGAGTGTTATGTGAGATACTGCACCTACATCCCTACCCTTCTGTGGCTATAGCCTGGATAAGCTTGAACTAGGTCTGTGCAGCAACTGTTTACGCTGCTGTTAAAGATATGTGTGAAATAGCTACATCTCCAGAATTGTGTCTGACTGCCTTTTGTCACTATTCAGAACCAACTCACTCAGGCTGCTTTCCTTGACCACAATGTGGGAGCATTGCCTAGTTTTTACACTGTTTTTTTCCTAAATTATTCTCTGGACATGTGGATTGCTTGACTTTCCCCTCCATTATGAGTTTGCCATGTTCTTTCCAGCATCTGAAAACATAAGTATAGTTTAAACTAAGCTACAGTGGAGTTACGGCAACTTGAGAGCCTGATGTGATTTCACACCACGGAAATAGGCACAGATGTGTCCACTTTGTCCTCTGCCTCAGAAATACTGTACTTGCTGAACCTGCACTGGTTGTGTATGCCCTAGAGTCTACCTTGCACAGTAGTACCTGCTGGTTCTCGTAAATCATGCTGCAAAATGTCTACAAGAGCTTTGTTGCTTTGACATTTTCTGTAATAAAATAAATGTTCTTACACCCAGTGCAAGTGTTCCACAAGAGTGTGGAGCTTTTGAGTACCCTTGTGCCGTTGTCTCCCTGAGCCACTGACATTATTCTAAGGCTAGAGTGTTGGAAAGGCATTACTGATAAAATAGCAGCTTCATCAGCATCGGGTGGTTTTCTTCCATTATGCCTGATACAACTCCAGCTTACTGGTAGTCCCCTATGTCTATAGGGAAGAGAGGATTGAGGGTGGATAAATTGTAAGGTGAGACCAAAGAGCATGCTTTATCTGTAGTAGGAGTATGGTGGAGGGTGAGATAAGAGGCAAAATACCTGACAGTATTGCTATGCTGGAATAATGATCTGCCAAGGTTGTTAATTATTATGCTGCTTTACCATCAGTGTGATCTCTTCTGTTCCAAAGCAGCAGAGTTGCGAAATGCAAAGGGAAAATCCTCCTCAGAGTAACTTAATGTGACTTGAAGTGGCTGTGCTTATGATCAAATGATCTTATCCAGTGCAGAAGCACACAGGGCGGCATGGAACAGAAATTTGCTCTTCCCCTAGGAAGACAAAAGGGAGGATCAAGGTTTAACTGTGAAATGGGAATGAAACAGGCTCTAGAGCCTTTCCGCTCCAAAGGAGCTTGGTTCTGGTCTCGGTTTCAGTGTCCGAACTCCAAGAATAAATATTAATTTATATTAGGCAATTGTTGAAAGAATTCGGAGAGCAGGAGTAGGAAGTAAGGGCCCTAACCTCTTTGGTAGCCAGCCTACCTCCCCGGGCTCCACTGCAAATCTGCCAGTAGTCCCGGATTTAACGGGATATAGGGCAGAAATCAGCACAGTCTCCCTCCTTCCCCAGAGCTCCTGGTCGGCAGGCAGTTAACACATTGCTGCAGGCTGTGATTTCAAACACTTTGAATGAAGAGTTTATGTCCTTCTTACGAAGAGCCGAGTTTACTCTTTTTCTGGGTGAGCCTGCAGCTACCCGCTCTGCACTCGAGAGGGACAGCACCACTACCTAAGAACGTAAGGTGAACTCAGTGGTGTTGGTGTGTCCGAAGCATGGCTGGATGAGCCCCGCAGAGGATTCGCCATTGCCAGCGCAGTGGAAGCAGTGGCGCCTTTTGGCACGTCCGAAAGCTCGTGCTGAGGAAGTCCTCCCCAGGAAACTGATGGTCAGGGCCCTGGGACAGCAGGGACCTGCGAACTCGCAGGCAGCATGAAAAGGGCACACGTCTGAAAGCTGTACCTAAAACTTCTACTTGGACCTTTGGAAACGATTTCTTTCTAATGCAACAGAAAATATGTGATTATCTCTCTTAAAAATGTAGTATATTGCTCCCTCTCATAAACAAGTTCCCTTTTGAAAAGGGATGCTTTACGTGGCTCTGTAGAAACAAAGCACCCGTAGGTTTCTACGTTAAGAGAGTAATCTCCCCATGTCGGTAATCTGGCGGTCAGCCTATCCGCCTTTGGGATGTGTCCTGGGGGATTTTCAGAGACACTGGAATTGGCTAGGAATAAACCGTAACTGTGTTATAAGCAGCGCTGTGGGACGCTGCTCGCGTCCGACACACCTGCGCGCTGCAACGGGTTTCCGTGGGGAAAACCCCAGCGCCAGCCCGCCGCCCAGCTCAGGAGCCCCCTCCGCCCCCGGCACCCGGCGGACGCTCCGCCCGGCCCGGCCCGGCCCGGCCCGGCTCGGCTCGGCT
Source organism: Haliaeetus leucocephalus (assembly GCF_000737465.1). Lineage (NCBI taxonomy): Eukaryota > Metazoa > Chordata > Aves > Accipitriformes > Accipitridae > Haliaeetus > Haliaeetus leucocephalus. The sequence goes on from NW_010972720.1 coordinate 7,437,172, forward strand.
TCCCACGCCGCCTCCTGCCCCGCTTTCGGTTTCACTTCTTCCGGCTCCCGGCGGAGCGTTTCCTCGTGGTTTTCGTGCGCTGGGAAAGTTGTACGGTGCCTGGATGTCTCCAGACCGGAGGAGGTAGAGCCCGCAGCGGTAAGGGGATGCCGTTCTTCGCTTCTTGGTAATAAACGCGAATATCGGAGGTACAAAGCCCGAAGGACTGCCCAGGAGTTCGGGCGATTTTCCGTCATCTTGGATTTCTCCTCGCTTGCAAGTTAGCAAAGTCGGCGCCGCTGCTGTTTGCTTAAAGCTGTGTGCTTTGGTGCTTGTGCCCGCGTGTGGTGTCCCCAGCTGGCAGGAGGTATTTCTGGGTGTTAAAAAAAAAAAAAGGAGAAGGCAACATAGGTGAAGTGGGAATGTCCCTCCCTGGGAGATGCTGGAAGCTCCCCTGCTAAATTCTCCAGTTTTTTAAAGTTCTTGCTCGTAACATTAAAACTGTCATTCTTTCTTTTGTCTGTTAAATACTATTCTGTAACACTGTCCCTTCAGTCTGACGATGGGTGTATGCTTTTTTCACTGGATCCCCAACCAAAGCATAAAACGCCTAAAGCTGACTCCAGACTTCACGCAATGAAAAAAGCAGGAAAAGGCAGGCCTTCAGGCCTCACTGGAAGTCAGCCAAAGAACTCATTTTGTGTTTGTGCAGTACATTTCTTGCGCCTTTCAGACTTAAAGATGAGCTGGCAACAACTGCCGAGGAGCCTGGCAGCTATGTCCCTAAAACAAACCCTCAGAGGGATGCAGGCCAGAGGTAAAGCTTTTGTTACAGACAAGCTCCCACTTTGTTTTCCTTAGCTCTTCCAGCAGCTGGGGTACAGAGGAATGAGGCAGGACAAGCGGTCCTTTATTTTCCTCAGCTACAGGGACACGGGTGCGGTGTTCAGCAGCCGCTGTAGCAGGTCAGGCTGTCTGCAGGACCATCGTGTTGAGTTATTTGCTATCGCTTCCCCTTCCTCATTTGCCAGCGGCAAGGTGAGTGGAGAGCCAGACTGTGTGAGCTGCAGGAGATGGGTCAGGCCCACATGCAGTGCCCAGCAGGGAATTGGTTTTTCATTAAGATTTATTTTAAATTGTCTTTTGCAGTCCTTTCTGTATGCCTTTGCAATGCTTTAAGTCCCTCTTTCCCTTGCTTTTACGCCCACTCCCATTGGATTTTACTGATGTCTCTCCCTAGATGGCCAGGTTGCTCCCACAGAGGCACTCACAGGGTTCCCCTCTGGCCACTACAATGTGGCTTTTTGTTACTAGAGGAGTCCTAATGTGTGCTCTCTGAAAAGGCATGTTACCTGTGGTGCCAAACTTTGCTGGGGTCTGACCTGCTAAACTCCTGTTTGGCTGCAGGTTGCAGTGTCAGTTCCTCAAGAGTGTTTTGTTACGGTAGTGAAAACTCTTCTCTTCAAAAAACATCAGTTCTGAGGGCTTTTTCTTTTTCTATACCAATGTACAGGTTTAATTTCTTGTTTCATTTCTTGTTTCGTTGTTTGAGCAATAATGTAATGTGCTCAAAGCTAGATCATGTTGATTAAACACAGGTTCCAAGCAAAGGAAAATGTGAGCTGCAGAACTAAGGAAGCTCATATTCCTGGGAATTAGTCTTTCGAGAAGCTGTTCTAGATTCCTGTTAAGTCTAGTAAGGTTAAATTCCCGTCTATAGCCTGTTCTGTAGTGGGGCACCGACAGTCTTCTCTACCTGGGAGCCCATCACGCTGAGACTTAACTCATTGGTAAATTGAGGTTGAGCAGGTACGTTCCAAATTTGTTGGCAGAAGGCCATACAGATGTGTGTATTTGGAGATTGTGGAGATACTCAAAGCTTCAGGGGTGAAAGTATAAGGTTTATATTTTTTAAAAAAAAGAAAAAATTGAAGTGGAGGAACCTAAGCTTACTGTTCTCTGCTAAAGCATGGAAAAATATTCAGGCAAGCACTCCCAAAGTATTTGTTCTCCCTCTACTGAAGATTAATTCTGTAGAGAATGATACGGAAGATACACTGGACTTCTCTCTTGATTAGTGGAAATGCTATTTAATTAGACAAGCTCTATGACTCAGCAGGCTTGTCAAAGCTTTCTGAGCTCTTACAGCTCTAATCCAGTCAGAATTTTTGTGGAATTAATTTTCTTCTTTATCCAGTAAAGCTGCATTACAAGATCACCAGGTAAATTTAAATCTTATGGATACTAAATTGAAATGGAATAAAATACAAAAAACTCTGAGATTCTTCAGAAATGTCATGCCTAAACAGGCAGAGCCGTTGAAGATTAGAGCACCAGTGGACAGAGGCTGATATCCTAATGGAAGTTCTCAAAAGATATGGGGTGGGGTGTTTAAATTCTTAAATGTGTAAGTTTTCCTGGAAGAATTTGGATAAATGTACTGAATCTATGAACAGTGTTTTTTCTACACCTTGGCTCTTCATTTCTTTCTCTGATTAGGTCGGTACTGATTTATTCTGTCTGCTTTTACCTTCTCATATACCTTTCTATAGCCTGGTATTCCTTCTTTCACTATGAGGTAGAAAGAGAGTTAGAAGTTTGTGTGGCTGGCTTGTAAAACAGCAACTGGCAACAACTGTAAAATAAAGTGGTGGCATATTAGGCATTCTTACTGCATATAACTATAAATATTTTAAGTGCAGTTAAGCTCGGAGCATAGTGATTAACATTGAGGGGCCGGTGTACAAATATTTATCAGTGTGATTAAAATTGAGGAGCCTGTGTGTAATTTGTCATATTTATTGTATTTTTTGCATGTTAAAGCAATGAAAAATTAATCAGAAAAGGGAAAATGTTGGAAATTTGCATTGATAATAGATAAAGTGTTGGTAGCTTTTTGAGCATATAAGACAATACTATTGTTTTTAAAGAAAAATCTTAACTTAGATTATTAGACATACCTTTTCTGCAGAAATGAATGCTACTTTACGGGTGAAAAATACTGAGTGTTTGCTTGGTATAAAACTGCATGGTTTTTGAGCCTGGCTTGCTTAGCCTTCAGTTTAAGATATAAGTTATGTCAAAATGATTGTAATTTGTATGGTGTTCATTTTGCCTTTGCAGATAAAACAATGGGAAGTGCTGTTCTTTGGCGGAGCAGCTTATCTGTCAAACTGGTGTCTGTCTGCTTGCTGTGTGCATCAGTTGGAAAGCAATGTCAGATCCGAAATGAAATGGCTGACTGCAGTCACCTAAAGCTGACTCAAATTCCTTCTGATCTCCCAAACAATATAACAGGTTTGGACATTTCTCATAATCAGCTAAGGCAGCTAGGTCCTGCAAATCTGACCAAGTACAGCCAGCTGGTTTACTTGAACGCAGGCTACAACAGCATCTCTAAACTGCAACCGGAATTGTGCAAAAATGTGCCCCTGTTGCAGATTCTGAAGTTAGAACATAACGAATTGTATAAGATCCCTGATGGAGTCTTTGCTTCCTGCACCAACCTGACTGAGCTCAATCTAGGATACAACAGAATAGATACAAAAAATGATCCTTTCAAAACTCTGGAGGTAAGCGTTAGAAATGCACCTTTTCATGTAAATAAAGTATAAATGGGGAATTTACTGTATTTTCCACTGTGTGTACAGAACAGCTGCCTATTTGCACCTGAAAATACCCAGCATATAATATTCCTTCATTCTTTTTCTAAAGAAGAGTCCTAGTAGCTTCTTGTGTTAGAAGCACACTGGAGTCTCAGCCATCCTTATTAAGTCAATCCTCTCCATCCCCTTTTCCCTGTTGCAGCCCATTGAGGCACCTGGCCATGCAGGATTTGTGCTGAGAGAATAGCAGCAGCAGATGACATATAAGGTGAAGTGGATGGTGTGGAATCTGAGTTGCCTGGGGTATAAAAATGGTAGCTAGCCTAAATTCTCAAGGGCACAGTGTAGTTACTCTGATCATGAAGGCTAGTGCTTAGGCTGAATGTAGTGTCTCTCAGGACTTTGGGGATTAAGAAAGAGTAAAAGTCTTTTTACTCTATCTTTTTTTTTCCTGGTAGTTTCCCTGTGGTTAAATATTATTCTCTGTAGCATCTATGAGCACAGGAATCAGGAAAAGACTGTGCCCTTGTCTTTGCACCAGGCAGGGAATCATGCAAAAGGAAGGGCCTAAGGACAAAAATAAATAGAGACAACGTGTGGGTACTAATTGTTGTACAATGTTCTAATGAGTGTGCATGTTGTTTTGAACAAGTCTGGACTTTTCTGCTAAAGTCAGTATTCCAGTTCAGTTACATGAGATGCACTTGCTTGCATTGTAGGATGCTGACTCAACTAAGTACAAATGAGTACAGCCAGCTTCGGTGCTGGGAACAGAACTGAAGTTCTGGCCTTCCTCGCTTTGCTGCTGACCTGTTACTGATGGAGGCCAGGCTTGGGGCACCTCAAGGCACATTCTGTGGAGTCACCTTTAGGGTAGCATGTCCTTCTCCGCAGGTGCAGGAGGAGTCTGAGCACCTGGGCATGAGCTGGAGTATTACAGGGCGTACAGCACTGATCTTTGTAGGCTGCTACTGCACTCCTCTTCACCTTCCTCACTTCCATTTCTGGGGGTGGACCACAGTGAAGAGGGTGGAATGCAAGGTTTAATACTGCAGGAGTTGTAACTGCAGCCAACTGTAGGCTTTTGCTTTTATCACTTTATCTGGAGCAGGAGGGCTTTCAGTGAATTAAGGCATTTTAGATAAAGTAAATCTTTGGTTTGCAGGAAGATATTTTAGCAGGTTAAGACCATGGATACAATGAAAGTTACAGGGGTGGAAGATACAGAAGGCTTCTTCTGCAGGATCTTGAAAGCTGCCATTTCTCTATTACAAATTTATTTTAATTGTAGTATTGCAACTATTTTCTAATCAATTGGACTCTAATGCAATATTTCAAAATTATTTTGTATTATATAAAATAAAAATAATTGTATACTTTTCTGTTTGCATCTTCTCCCCAGAACTTGAATATTTTGGACCTATCTCATAATCTTTTGAAGTCGGCAAATTTAGGATTGCAGCAACAGTTGAAGAACCTTCGTGTGCTCATCTTGGATAGCAATGAAATCACTGAGTTAAAAAAGGAAGACTTCAGTTTTCTTAGCAACACCTCATTGAATAGTCTTGATTTGTCATCAAACCCACTGAAAGAGGTAGGAAGCATTTAAACAGAAATTCAGCAGGTGTAAGTATAAAATGGAGCTATCCTGATTTATCCTTTATGATTGTATAGCATTTACATTACACTTTTGATCCACTGAGGTCCAAGATAAAACCATTCGATTGTATACAGCATTAATCCTGATCTCCAGTAGTGATACACAATTATTTTTCTCCCACTGGAATCAGCAAGAGCTGGTTCCATGTAGATTAGAGGTCTCAAGCAACAGCTAGATCAAGTAGCTCTGTCATCCCTTACCAGGTATTTTCTATGCAGGATTTCTTTTGTTTGTGCTGAAGGTGAAGAGCTGACATACTGTCCTGGTTTCAGCTGGGATAGAGTTAATTGTCTTCCTAGTAGCTGGTATAGTGCTATGTTTTGGATTTAGTAGCAGAAGAATGTTGATAACACACTGACATTTTCAGTTGTTGCTAAGTCACGTTTAGACTAAGTCAGGGTTTTTTCAGCTTCTCATGCCCAGCCAGCAAGAAGGCTGGAGGGGCACAAGATGTTGGGAGGGGACACAGCCAGGGCAGCTGACCCAAACTGGTCAAAGGGGTATTCCATACCATGATATGTCACATCTAGTATATAAACTGGGAGGAGTAGGGGCGGGGGGATCACCGCTCGGGGACTAACTGGGCGTTGATCAGTGGGTGGTGAGCAATTGCACTGTGCATCATTTGTACATTCCAATCCTTTTATTATTGCTGTTTTCATTTTATTAGTGTTATCATCATCATTATTAGTTTCTTCTTTTCTGTTCTATTAAACCATTCTTATCTCAACCCACGAGTTTTACTTTTTTTTCCCAATTTTCTTCCCCATGCCGCTGGATGAGGGGGGAAGTGAGTGAGCGGCTGCGTCGTGCTTAGTTGCTGGCTGGGGTTAAACCACGACACATACTTTCTAAGTGGGGTAAAAGTGTGATGTTATGCAAGGCTAGTTATACCATCTAGGTCTCACTTCGTAGTTGATCAAAGAGAATGTTCATTTGTGTCTGTGGGGTACCCCAGAGAAATCATCATTGCAGAAAAGTGTACTTACTCCTTTAAAAAAAACAAGTGGGTGGTTTTTCTGCAACCTACACCGACTGCACTCTTCTCTCTGACCCACTTCTCAGTGTTGCAGTATGATTCTTTGGAGAGTGATGGTAAGTGTTGCAGTTCTCAACTGGCTGACCCTCAGCGTATGACTACTGAATTTGCATTGAATTTGCTTGGGTTTTTTCCCAGTTGGTTGATTTGTAAAGAACATGTACATGGAAATTACAAGAACATTTTAAAGTGGCATAAGCTTGTACCACTGCTGAGAGGCAATCCCACCATCCTCTTTCCCTTCGCCACTTCATCCCTCTCTCTTTCTGGTACAAGCTTTAATGAGGCTATGCACTGGATCACTGGGGAAACTCTACAGACTTTTTGGTTTGGTTAGCTTGTAGTCAGGCTGGTTCCCTGTTTGATTTATCATGTGACTGCATGTATGGCCATATTGGCACAAGGGTACAGTGTGTGGATAAGTAGATGGGACTGCTCCTTTCTTGGGCAGTGCTACTTTATGCTAGTTTAAGCTGCTCTGATTTTACAGTACTGCTGTCTGCAAAGTAGCTTTACGCATTTGAATCATTCAGTATAAACTCCAAGAAGTGTTTGTCTGACCTTGGCTGTAGAAAAATCTGTGTAGGAGGTCATATTCTGCTTCAAAATCTTGTTTGAAAACCTTTCCAAATTTTGGCTTTATGAGTCAACTTTCTTACATAATCCCCTTGTTTAGGTCAAAACTCTTTTTTTCCTTTTCCTTCCAGTTTCATGTAGGATGTTTACATGCAATCGGAAATCTGTTTGGCCTCATACTGAATGATGTTGAACTTGGTGAAAATCGCACAAAGAAACTTTGTACAGAATTATCAAACACGGCGATTCAGAACCTCTCACTAAGCCATGTGAAGCTTTCGTATGTTGGCAAGTCAACTTTCCAGGGACTGCAAGGAACAAATCTTACAGTTTTAAACCTTTCCCAAAATTCTCTGTCTGTGATAGAAGATGACTCATTTCAGTGGCTTTCAAGTTTACAATACTTAAACCTGAAGCATAATAACTTTCATATATCTTCACGTTTATTTTATGGATTATCCAGCCTCAAACATCTGAATCTGATAAATTCACTTACTGGGAAAATTGAAGATTTTTCCTTTCATTGGTTATACCACCTGGAGTACCTTATAATGGATAATAACAATTTTCCAGGAATTACTGCTAATACGTTCACGGGTCTGAACAACCTGAAATACCTGAGTCTCTGTAACTGCAACATAAACTTACAAAGAATAACTAATAAAACATTTTCATCACTTGGTAATTCCAGTTTGCAAGTTCTCAACCTCACAAAAACAAGGATCTCTACAATAGAAAGTGGGGCATTCTCCTCTTTGGGACATCTGAAAATTCTTGATCTTGGTCTCAATGAAATTAGTCAAGAGCTCACAGGTCATGAGTTTAAAGGTCTCAATAATATACAAGATATTTATCTTTCCTATAACAAAAACTTGGCTTTGCAAAGTGAATCATTCATTTTTGTCCCAAGCCTTAGAAAACTGATGCTGAGGAAGGTAGGTTGCAGTAATCTGGCACTTTCTCCTTCACCTTTTCATCCTCTACAAAATCTGACTGTCCTGGACATCAGCAATAACAACATAGCAAACATAAGAGAAGACTTGTTTGATGGACTTCACAAACTTGACATTCTGGATTTGCAGCACAATAATTTAGCCCGACTCTGGAAACATGCAAATCCAGGTGGCCCTGTTCTTTTTTTAAAAGATCTTCCCAACTTGCGCATTCTTAATTTAAAATCAAATGGGCTTGATGAGATTCCAGTTCAGGTTTTCAAGGGTCTGTTTCAACTAAAAAACTTGGATTTAGGATCAAATAATTTGAATATGCTTCCAGCAACTCTGTTTGATGACCAAACCTCTCTGATTTCATTGAACCTTCAGAAAAATCTCATAACCTCAGTTGAAGAAAAAGTGTTTGGCCCAGCTTTCAAGAGCTTGAGAATACTAGAGATGGATTCCAATCCATTTGATTGCACCTGTGAAAGCATTGCTTGGTTTGCTGATTGGCTTAATGTGACCCAAGCATATATACCTGGATTGCAGTCCCAGTACATTTGCAACACCCCACCTAAATATCATGGTAGTCTGGTGCTGCATTTTGATAGCTCAGCCTGCAAAGACAGTGCTCCATTTAAACTTCTGTTTGTGATCACTACCTCTATTGTGATGCTACTCATTTTTATTGTTCTCAGCATCCATTTTGAAGGGTGGAGAATAGCTTTCTACTGGAATATTTTAGTGAATCGAGTACTCGGTTTTAAAGAACTTGACAGACAACAGGAAGAGTTTGATTATGATGCCTATGTTATTCATGCAAAACAGGACAAGAATTGGGTATCGAAGAATTTCATCTCTCTGGAAGAACATAACCACTTTCAAATTAGGTTTTGTTTAGAAGAACGGGACTTTGAAGCAGGTGTATCTGAATTTGAAGCCACAATTAACAGTATAAAAACGAGCAGGAAGATTATTTTTGTTGTGACTGAACACCTCTTACAGGATCCCTGGTGCAAAAAGTGAGTAGGATATAAAATTTTATATGTAAGGGGAAAAATTTCTTAACAGACTTTTTTAACAAGGTAATATTTTTTGCTGTGTAATTTAATAAAAAATACCACGCCAATTCTACTTTAGTATATTTACTTAATATATCGTAACTTCAGAAGAATTCCTAAATTAATAAAGTTAATTGTTCCACATGTACACTATTAGAAATTTGAATATCTCAGTATTTTTTTTACAAAAAGTCAAGCTGTCACCTGTGCAGATTGCTTTCTGTAAAATTACATGTTTGAAAAAGAGCAATAATGGGTGAGATCACTAGCATCCAAAGATGATTTTTATTGGCCTTTAAACGAGTCTTTTCACCTTTCTTAGGTAGTGAACTTGAAAAGAAAGGAACTATGCTAAACAAGGCTATATCAAGACAGTAGACTTAGGTTATATTTTTAGAGGATGATTTTTTTCATTAGTTATAAGGTAACTAATTTAAGATAGGTAATGACAATTTTATATCATAGAATAGACATTAAGACCCCTGTTTGAGTCCAGTCCTTGAATTTGCTATGTGCTATTACATGAGCTATTAAAAGAATGGTTTGTCATTTTTTCCCTCCATATGAAAGAAAACTCATATTTTTGTCTAATTTTTGCTTCAGTTTTAAGGTGTATCATGCTCTTCAGCAAGCTATTGAACAAAGTCGGGACTCCATCATATTGATCTTTCTTCAGGATATCCAAGATTACAAGTTGTATCATGCACTTCACCTGAGAAGAGGAATGTTCAGATCTTGCTGCATCTTGAACTGGCCAGCCCAGAAAGAACGAGTCAGTGCATTTCATCAGCAATTAGTGATGGCACTTAAATCAAATAGTAAAGTGAACTGAATTTTGAAAGTACAGATTTGAATTATGAAGTCATTTAATTGCATATTTTCTATCATTGGAAAACTAACAAGCCTTCAGGAAGACCTGAAAAAGTGTGTCATGCTGGAAAGATTTGTTAAGAGTCACTGTAATTTAAATTTACTTGTCTATATTCATGTTTTTGCTGAAATTTTAATTCACCAGCACTGAAGTGACATGTTAAAGTCATGATTGACAGTCATTTCAGTCTGTGTATCAAAAATGTGGTAGAAATTCTGAAAAGCACTGGAATGACTGGTGTTCTAGGAAAAATGTCCATCTGATGTAGTGCAGAAAAGACATAGACTCACTACTTTAAAGGGATATGCAAAAGAGAACACAATAAAATAGCAAATTCTGTGTAGAAGATAGAGTGGACACTACTGCTTACTTTCATAACACAAGGGGAGATTCAGTGAAATTAAAATTGCAAAGCTTTCGACGTGTCCTGGTTTTGGCTGGGATAGAGTTAATTTTCTTTCTAGTAGCTGGTACAGTGCTATGTTTTGGGTTCAGTATGAGAAGAATGTTGATAACACACTGATGCCTTCAGTTGTTGTTACACAGTGTTTCGACTAAGTCAGGGATTTTTCAGCTTCTCATGCCCAGCCAGCGAGAAGGCTGGAGGGACACAAGAAGTTGGGAGGGGACAGAGCCAGGACAGCTGACCCAAACTGGCCAACAGGGTATTCCATACCATGGGACGTCATATGTAGTATATAAACTGGGGGGAGTGGGGGCCTGGGGGGCAGATTGCTGCTCGGAAACTAACTGGGGATCAGTCAGCGGGTGGTGAGCGATTGCATTGTGCATCACTTGTTTTATATATTCCAATCCTTTTGTTATTATTATCATTATTATTTTCTTCCTTTCTGTTCTATTAAACTGTTCTTATCTCAACCCATGACTTCTTTTATTTATTTTTTTTCCCCTGATTCCCTCCTCCATCCCACTGGGTGGGGGGGAAGTGAGCGAGCGGCTGCGTGCTACTTAGCTTCTGGCTGGGGTTAAGCCATGACACCACGTGAAGCACAGTAAGTAACATGGAAAATTATTTCTGTAGTTGAAACCAGGAAACGCAGCAGAGTTTCAAAGTAAGTTTTAAAACCTTTTTTTTTTAAGAAAAAGCCACAGAAAGGAACTTGACCCTGTGAGCAGCCTGTTCAGAACATTCAGTGAAGGATTGCTTATGCCTTCTGGGAGGGGCTAGTACTGGTGACTATCAAAAACAGATTTTCAGACTGTAACTCAACTGATTTAATCCATGTGGTATAATTAAAAAGAAAATTTTTACTCTTCCCTCCTCAGATTCAGAGAGCTAACAGAAGGACATTTGTACTGAGAGACATCTCCTTAATTCTTTGAATGCACATACAACTATATGCGGGCCTTTAAATAGAACTTGAAATTAATGTGAAATATGGCCAAGGCACAGCTGGTGCACCTGTATAAAATGAGTAACGGCATAGATATTTCTGTAGCATAACCAGAAGACAGCTTTGTGGGGGAGGTGGTGCTACTGTAATTTCATTACTGAAAACTTTGTTATTGGTGCAACGACAACAAAAAATACCCCCCCCCCCATAAGAAATAGTGTTAAACCGTATAAGAAATACTACTGTGACTACAGTTACAGGTAGAGTGGGAGAAAAACTTCAAAAGTAGATTAATTTCAAATCTTTTGTTTCCTTTTTCTTTATGACTGTATGTAGTTTTGCCTTTGATAGCTCAAAAGGAATTTGTAAAGAAATCGGATAGAATTCTGTAGTTTAATTTCTTATATATTAGTCTAGTTTGTTTTTTCCTTAACATACTTCACAGGAACATGGGCTAGTTGGCAATTGCTAGAGCATTGAGGTTCAAACGTATGGGCTAGTAGCCTGATCTGGAGAGAGCTGAGAACCAGAAAAGCGTGCTCTGAAAGGATGTTCATAATGTTTGAAACTGGTTGCAATTTTATGGAATTTTTTAGCACAATTTATTGTAAATTAGACACTAGACAGTTATTTGTGTGGTTTTGTTAATATTTAATTGCTGCTCCAGGACCTTATAAAACTTTGTCAATTTTTAGTAGGTGTGTGTGATCCTTCAGTAGCTCAGGAGTATTTTTAAATTGCTTTTTACCCCTAGTGTTTCCTTTATCAATTTCAATACCACCAATACTCCAAGAATGCTGTTTTTACTGCTTTAGAAAACTGCTTTCAGATAGTTCAATGCTTAACATTTTAAGCAGCTTTTCTCATTATTTGTTATATGCATAGATGAAAAACGTTGGTTTTTAATAGGTTTGTATGTCCCATGATGATAACAAATGTAAATGAGAAAAATAATTAATGAAATAGATTTTGCGTGCACTGGAAGAGTGAGGGGGGTGTAGACTGTCTTCACTTGCTCAGGAAGTCCTGAATGAAAACAAAAAAGTCTTTGTTTACAGTTGAAGGGATAGATGATGATTCCCTAATTACAGTAATAGGATTATCCCCATTGTGATGCTTTCATCTCATCTTTCCAACCTTTTCAGGTGAAGTGACAAATTCTTTCTTCATGCTTAGGCCATGAAAGTTGAGGAGGCAAGTCGGTAAGGATGGGGTGCCAGGTATGCACCATGTCAGTTGCTCTTTCTCTTATTTAAAGACTAACATGTGAAAGGGTTCCCATGTTTCCTAAATCTGTAATGACACAGAGTAGCAGAATGTCTCATTCCACATCAATATAAATTGTTTAGAAAATGTTAGCAGTTCACATGGATATTAAAAAGGACATAGAGGTGCATAGAATGCATGGAGAAATGCTGAGGTCAAATGTGATACAAGAGATCAGACTAAATGATCAAATGGGTCTTTTCTGGCCCTTAAACCCCGACAAATGACAGCATGTCTAAATTCTATACAGATTTTTCTTGTTACGACAAATGCCCCCAAAGTCAGTCTCAGAACAGTGAAAAAATGCGTTATGGATGCTTAGTTTTGTAATATAGCTAAGAATACAAACTAAAAGTACTTGCACTTGAGTGAAAATAATTTTAAATGATAAAAAATATGATGATGCATTCTAACCAGTTATTTTAGTACCTACATTCAGTTTAAAATAACTTACAACAGAAAAAGACATTATAAAGGCTCACGATGAGAATTAGACTGTTATTAAAAAAAAACCCACAAAAGCAATAAGCACAGGGCCAATGGTAATCATCAATTAATTATACTTGACATAAAATTTTCATATAAATTTTCTATTTGTCTGGAAGTTACCCACTTCTGCTCTGCTCCTGTGCATTTGTTTGACAATATTATCTGAGAGTAAGTAAATGAGTTTACTGGGGTGCAGAGTTGTAAGTGCTTTCGGGATTAACAGTCTGTATCTGAGCTGGGTAGTTTCTTTGCAGGGGGCAGCATCAGACTAAATTATGCTGATTTACTGAGGAGGTGGATACCAAATAAATGAAAAACAGTTCCAAAGTGGTAGCGTCAAAGATACTACCTAGGATTAAAGAGGAATCATCTGTATTGAAAGCAGAGTATCTAAAGGACTTGAGCAAGGCAGAATGCTCAAGTCTGTAGATTTGGGGTGGAACCTGACTGTTTCTGTGGTTCTCGAATGACGGGGAGTAATGAACAAGTTACAGGCTGTGATGTTCATAATAGTTTCTATTCCAGGTCTTCATGCAGGGTTGCTTCGGGGCTGCAGCTGCGATAAATATACTACACACCAATGTGCTCAATTATGCTACTCTGACTGTGGCTCAGCCAAGGCTTTTTGGCATGGTGAGGAATAAATGCAGACTGTGCCGCTGTTAGGTTTATGTGGACCTATTCCATAAGGGTTGGTCAGAACATATTTATTTCAGTTCATAAGAAAAAAGGCCAAGAATATCCCAGTTTCAAATCTCAGCCCTCTACTTGGTGTCGTGCGTGCTCTGCTCTGCCAGCTCATTGCCCTCCTTGATGTGCTAGGAAGACCAGGCAGGGATAACAACCCCCACGTTGTACGCTTGGCTGTAGTCTACCGGCAGCTGCCAGCTGTAAGTTGCTAGTGCAGCTAGTTGCTTGATGTATGATCCTGGGCTCGTACGTATAAAGCCGCTGTGCTATCCCTTCACCCTGTGCTGTTCTTTTGGACGCTGCCAAGGCCCACGCTACCTGCCGTGTTCTGAGCTGACACACCGTTTGTCCCGTCTATAACACCGGCCGTCACAGTGTGCCCAAACTGCTGCTGGCATGAACTCGCTTCTCTCCATCCATCCATCCATCCATCCCCGTGTTGCAAGGCTAGGGCGGTCTCTGCCCCAGCCCCTCCTCATCTGCCTCCAGCTGCCTGGCCTGTGCCGCTGCTGCCGCAATTTGTAGCGGAAGAGCGCCCGGTCTTCGGTGCCGACACCCTCGGCGGCTCTCCGAGCTGCCTGGGATTGCCGGCGGCTCCCTTCTGCGGTTGCCCGACCTGGTGTGAAGAGGGGTACTGGCTCGGGCCCGTCTCGCTCCCCGGTTCCCTAAGACCCTTTCTGCGCACAAAGGAGGGGGGCGAGGCGGGGCCCCGCGGCCCCGGCAGGCGGCGTCGCCTTCCGCCCCTCGACGTGAGGTGGGATTTCGGCTACAAGGCGCGACGCCGCGCTGCGTTTCCCCTCGCCCGCAGCCCGCGGCCGGTCACCGCCCCGTGCCTCTCCCTCCGCACGACAGCCGGCTGCGCAGGCGGAGGGCGGCTCGCAGGCTTTCTGCCGGCGCCGGGCACCCCGCGCCGCCCTCGGCGGGGTTTGTTTCGCCTAGCAACGCCCGCCGGGAAGGGCCTCCGGCCGCGCCC